>NC_092587.1:87365000-87687500 GCF_047663525.1 Anas platyrhynchos
GAATATCATTCCTTTTCTTCTTAAAAAAAAAAAAGTAATTGAAATTGTATTTTCAATGTTTCACTTTTGATAAATCAGCATCTTCCAATGGCCATATGTTCTACTGGAAAATTCTCAAGTAGTTCTTGTTGTATGCACCCAGCTGATACTCAGTTTCGTGATATGTTCCATCGTATGGTATTTAGTACAAAAAGAAGAAAACAAGAAAGTGATAGTGTAAATGACACTGAGGCCTCTGCTTGCACTTCAGAATAACCAGTTTTGAGTCCAAGCATCACTTACAGCTTTCATTTCAGCAATTTTTATTTTAGCTTAGGATGCAGAATAACTTTCATGTATCTCAGATTGGCATGTGTCCTTTATAGCCTGTTTGTTCCTATTAAAGCTTCCTACATTATCTGAACCTTTGACTGGCCAAACTCTTACTAGTATTTTTGTATGATATTCTGGTAATTGAGCTTACCATGTTCTTAGCAGATGAAGTTGATGATAAAGCTAGTTTGAGTGGAACAGGTTGACACAGTTTAACAAAGCAGAAGATATAGGGGGAAAAGGGTGAACAGTCAGCGCAAGGAGAACATTTCTAGGACATCTGTATCAAATGGCACAGTTCCTTTCCACTCTTGTAGCCTACGAGGGGATGGTCTGGGGTCTTAAGCTGGGTGTTAAGTTCAATTAGCTATTGTATTGTTTCCTTCTGCTTGATTGTCAACTGGAGTAAGGGCTCCATTTCAGCACCTACCTCCCCTTTTGGTGCTGAATATCCATAGCAATTACTAGGAAATAGGAATCAAAATACCATTTTAGAGCTCAGCCTTAGTTTTTCTGTGCAACTATTTCCAACCTGTATGTACATCCCTCTAATTTATTGTGGGTTTTAAAAGATAGTTGTGGCAAGAATGAAGAAGGATATGGATAGTACAAGTACTTGAAAAGATAATGAACCCAGAATCTACTGAGGGAGTTGGGGGAAGCCCAGGTTCCTATGACTGTACAATTTCTGCTATGGCACTGAAGCTTAATGGTGAGAGATTCATTTCAGACAAGCAGAAAACCGAAGATTTTCGACTCACAAGGGGGGACAGCTTGCAGTGGTCTGGTAAATGAAGTTACTTCCCCAAACTCAGTGCTCTGTCCCAACTTTGCAAATATCTGAGTTTGTTCTAAAGCATCACCTAAACCATCAGTTTATTACCCAAAATTTTGAAGAAAACCATCACAACTTCTAACTTCCTTTATAGTCTTGAACTGTGAGCAGTAGCATTTCAAAATCTGCTTCCTGAGCATTTCAGGCATCTTTGTCACAGTGGTAGATAGGGAGCTGGGGGTGACACCAACATTAGACATCCCAATGCCCAGGACTGATTCTAAGTTGTACCAGTTCCTTGTGCTCTAGCTTTGAGGTCAGGTTGCTTCTCCATCTGTGCTCCATCTGCTCAGCAGGAATGCTGATCTGATGTTCTGTACCTAATGCAGTGTATCTACCTTACTATTAGATTTGGAAAGACAAAATGCTCTGAGGAGATCCACAATGTATATGTATTTTTGAAGGCTTGGCTGGAAACATTTAAGCTTCATGCTTCAATGGTCAACAGGGGAGTTGCAGCAAGCAAGATTTCTTTAAACTCCCTTCAGAGCCCTTCTTTTCTATATTGATCCAGTTTTGCTTTTCCAAAGGATTTCTGCTTCTCAGAAATATAAGCAGAAGATGTAAGAAAGCTCACTACAGGCACAGGCTTTATGCTAAGGCGCTCAGTATCTTGCTGAGATATTGACTGTGTTAAGGCTAGTGGAATTTCAGTTTCTTCCCCTCTTTGAACTTTTGTAGAGATCCAGAACTTTTCCTTTTGACCATGACATATTCTCTTTTAAAAACAAGAGTTCATTTTATGGCTGAAGTTGTTCCCTGTTGACAAGGGGAAACTGAGGCAGGAAATGTCTAGATCATACAAGGGAGTGTCAAAGCAGAGAATGAAATCCCACATTTAATGCTGCCTTCTTTAAATCAAAGGCAAAGCTGATTTTGAGGGACCAGACTTTCTGCTGATAATGCCAGACTCCTCACCTGTTTTCCGTCCATTCGATTCTCCTCTGAGTACTAGTAGCTAAAGGACTAGAAAGATTGGTTTGGCTAACAATCCAGAGTGGTAGGCACTTTGTTGAATGTTTTTATTTGCAAAACTGGACTAGAAGTTGTTTAAGGACTGTATTGTACAGAGTGTTTTTTTTCACTTAGTGTCACAGGCCTAGCAAAATGCATTGTATTTCTAAACAATGTTTTGTTTTTTTTTCTTCCAAAAGTTCATTGTATGTATTTAATAACAAAGAGCTGACTAATTCCACCAACATTTTTAAAATTTGAAAAAGATTCAAGGTCCAAATATACAACAATTCTCAGAACAAAATGCCTGGTGCCTTTGTTGTTCATTCCCAAACTGGAACGGCTAAAGGATTAGTTACTCAGCAGCGTTCCGGGTAAAAGATCAGACTGGTTTGCATTTATTATTTTTTTTTTTTCTAATGCAGTTCACCCTTCCCTGTGGCAGAAAAGGACAGTTGTATTTATACTGACAAGAACTGTAAATCAGACTTGAAATAAACGTTGGCACTGGCTCTTAATTATTTCTGGGAGCCGGGATCAGGTATGCCTTACATTTATGTCCCAGCTCTAAAAGGCCACAGAGTACTTTCCAAAAACTAAACAATGCACACGTCCATTTTTTGTGGGTTTCAGCTATAGTACGTTGCAGCCCACTGCTCAAACATCTGTTAAAGGAATGGGCCAATTAAAAGAACACAGTGTTGCTGCAGTGTGGTGATGCATTTTAATAGTCTCCTACCGTACTTTTTCATGCTTTTTTAACTCTGTGGAAAACCAAGTTCTCCTCCAGACAACTTCAGGAGCATTTGGATGAACTTATTTGCCCTGGGGTTCGCTGTGGAAAATTGTGGAAAAATGGGGTTACAGCTCGGGTGTTCTTGTTTCGTGGTGTTCTAAACAACTCTTGCAAAACCTCAGTTTTCTGTAGGGTGCAAGGATGTGTGGGGGTGGTGAGTTGTTGATGGCGGGCTTAAAAGATCTTGTGTTTCCACTGTTGCTCATCACAGAAGTATCAGATTGTTAGTGCCAGATAGCCATGGCAGGAAAACTGCTCTTAGGTAGTTATTTGCCTTGGGGCTGGTAGAATTTCACAGTAATTTTGTGAAGCCTCAGTAGCCCCTAGATCATGCTTCCTTCTCTACTTCCACTTAAAGAGGTGGCTGTAACTAAAGCGCTTGCACGTTTTATTGCAAACCATGATGTTTTCTCAAGCATTTACAGGTTTGAGCCACAGCTTTCCCATTTCTGGCAGCAAATACTGATTTGAGAATGGAAGAGAGATTGCTCCCTTGATCAAATTAAATTTTTTTCTTTGCACGGTGCTCCAGCTGGAAATTACTCGTTTTTCCCAGAACAACCATGCTCTTCTACCCAGAGAGATACTTCCATACATGCATAAAAGGTGAACTGAAGCTAGGGGAGCTGTACCGTTGGTTTATTATTATTATTATTTTATTAAGCAAAAGTGTGGGTTTCGCTCAATTTTTTACTGGTGAGGATAATTTTTGAAGTTTAAAATCTAGAAGCTCAAAATACAGGTGACTCCACAAGATAAGGTGCGGAGCACCCACAACTTTACTGAGAACTCAGGACCTTCTAGGATCTGTCATCTAAGACCTTTATCTCAGAGCTTTTGAACCAACATCTGACTTCAGCTGCACAACACACAAGATTTATACAGTCGTAAATGTAAATGAAGGCACGTTTTAGCCTCTTGTCTTGCTTATATTCTTATAGTTAGGTGTATACTGCAGGTTAATTTACTGTGTCATGTGTTTCATGCTGTCGATAGTCACCGAGAAGGGATTAATTTTGCATGGGCATTTCGTTTCATCACTGCTTTCCCTAGGCAAAAAGCATTTTAAAGATTTGGTCAGGACCAGAGGCTAGACTCAGACACAGATGCCGTTGCTTTGTAGGCCTGGTGCAACTCCTCACTTTGGGGGCGATGGTGATGTATCGCTTGGTAATAATTAAAGCTATGGGGACAATGTCATAGTTAGGCTCAGATCAGACCTTGCTCGGCCTACTTAAAACTGGGGCCTTTCAGCAAACTGAATCCAAGCTTTGCTTTTGGGAAAATGAGGTGAAAAGCATCAAGACCACTGCATGCGGCTGGCAGCACAAGGCAATGGCTCAGTGCCATTGTGGGAGACGGCTCCTTGGGACCCGAAGCTTCAGATCCTCCAAGTCAGGAACCTTAATGTAAACAAGGAGTATAAAGAATAGCGCTGCGTGTGCCTGTATAAATAGTCTACAAATCCGGTTATAATGAGACATTCCTGAAGTGATTTCTAAACTCTCTCATCCCAGACAGGCAAATTCCCTGTAGGTTATGCCCCTGGAGGTGGTGGGGTAGAGCAGGAATTGACGGTGTGATTCGTAGGCCTCGTGGTTGTAGAAGTGTGACTGGAAGAAACATCTGCAGATGTCTGGGTTGTGTGGGAGTAACAGAGGGAATAGCTGAGGCCACTGAACGTGGATAGTTTATTGTGGCCCTATTGTAACTTTTCTTATATCATGAGGGATTTTATATCTTCTGCTGACTGCATAGTCCTGGGACCTGCCTTCTGGCTGTGATTTATTTTTCTAGTTAAGTCATTGTTCATCATTATGAACCGAGATTATTTTTCTGTGTAAATTTGACAGAAAAGTATTCTTGAACTTGCACATATTTTTAATTTTCAAAAAGCAACAGAACCCCCTTTGCCCTCCTATAATTACGATACTAAGTAATTATAACTCTTTACCCTTTGGTCTTCACAGCATTCTTGTCAGATTAGTACAGAGATAGGCTTGAATCAGAGCACTGCCTCTGAGCAACCCAACCAGCTACGTGCTCTGAAGGGCTGCTTAAATCTGGATCCAGACGCGATCTTGTTTGAACACCAGGAAGTTAACGCGGAGACATGCCAGGGAAGCAAGACCATACAGTCACCAGACGCAGAAGTAATTTTGTTGTTCCTGCTAAGGCTTAAATCCTGAAGGAACAAAGCTTGGTTGGGGAACCTGTTAAAAGGGAAAGAAAGAGGCCTGTTAGTTGACCTGGACAGATGTCAGGTGAAGGAACGCAACTGACTCGTAAGAAGACTTGGAAGATCATTCGGGCGACCTGAACAGGCCTTCCTGGCCACCCAAAATTTGGCACGAAGAGAAGAACAGGTGCACCTGAGCACATCAGAGGATGTTGCACTTTGCCTGTGGTAGTAGAACTATCACTGCATGGGCCTGCAACATCTGGATGCTTTTCAGCAGGGAAGAAGACACACAATGTCTGGGAAGGACCGAGGAGCCCTTGCTGGGACAGCAAAGGTTTGGCAGGCTGAGAACTCCCTCTCTGACTGGCTTTTCAGTTGCAGCAGACCTGTTTCAGTGATTTTTTCTTATGCTTGAAATTTTCTTTATACTTACTTTAAGTATAATGATAGCCTCTCAGCTAATGCAAAACCTAATATTTATTAGGTGGAAAGGAACAATCCAAAAGCTGGGTACACGTAAGAGCATTCAATCGTCTTTCAAAAATTTTCCCCTTATGGTACTTAACAGCATTTTGCTCACCACTCGATGCATCTCTTTGTCCTAGTTTGCAGTGTATATTTTTCTACCAACCCCCAAAATCTCCCTAACCTTTTTCGCCTCTTGTTTGAGAATCTTTGTGGATATATTTGTATCTCTCTTCTCACTCACCCCCTCTTTTCCTTTCCCTTTCCTATCCACATGTAAGTTTGTCATTTGTTCTATGGGTAAGGAAACCCAGTTGTGTTTGTCTCAAATTTTGAGGTCTACTGAAAGGGGGCGGGGGTAAAAACTAAATTAGAGTGAGTCATCTTTCTTGGCTTCTTGAAAGTTGGAATCATCTTCAAGGGGAGTCTCAATCTGGGGGCAGTTGCACAGATGAATCCCAAACCTTTGTGAGTCCTTCCCTTTCCTCCTCCTCTCTTCTCATGTAGTCCTAACAGATTTGGCAATTTCAGTTAAGCACGTCTGTGCAGTTTTTTAAAATCCATTACATAAGTTTGTTAGTTTAAGACTCTCTTTTTCAACATATGAGCCTAAAAAGGCTTTGATTTAAAAATGGAACTTGGCAGGGAATTTGTTCATATGGTAAGATTTTTTTTTTTAGTTTAGTTTCGTTTATAATATGTTTTAATCATTTTTGGTGTTTTCAAAACAAATGGTGAAATATGTTTTTTTCCTTCTATTTTTGGCTACCCTCCTCAGAAAGGCCTTACTTCTCTCTTGTGTGTTTAATTTGGTGCTTTAAGAAGCCTTTTTAGATAGAGGGGCCTTATGCTGCAAAATTTAGACTTAAACGTCCCTACGAAGTGGGAAAATTCAGAGAGAGATTCTGCTGTCCAGGTCTTTGCATCTCAGGGCTTTTCTCTGATAACAAGCAGAAGGGTCACTAACTGGGGCTCAGGGTATGTGCAAATATAGAAAGTCAATGGAGTACAGGAACGAGAAAGGGGTAAGGAAGGGGAGACAACACTGTTTCTATTTTCACAATCGGTGCATCCCAGTTATCTGAGCAATTATTATTTTAAGGACATTTGTTCACACTGAGACGCAGCTAAGCAGATTGCCACCAAACAAAACTATTTCTTCTACTCCCTAAGCAGAGGGACTCTGCACTCCCTGATTGACCCTAATTCCCCTGAATTTTCTTACAGAGGTTTTCCTCCCTGTTCTTCTTAGCAAATGGAAAAACTCTTAGAAGAGGTTTTTGCCCTTTAGCAGGTGGTTCAAACCATGCTTGTTTAACACCTGTGAAAATCTGTGCAGTGGAATTGGGTCCTAATTTTTCAAGGGATCTTCTCTTCGAATACCCAGGTCCCAACTTTGTGGGAAGTGGGCAAGCAGGATATGAGTTGAAACCTCCATGCCTGAGGCAGCTGTCCTCTGGCTGGAACCTCAACCTAAATGCTTTTCAGAGAAATGCAAGGCTGATCACTTGGCCTGCCAGTTGCACCCAGCTGTGCAGGAGACCCTAGCATGCATTTATACCCAGCCTAGCTGAAACAGAACGCACTTCATTTCCATAAAGGATAGCAGAAGCAGTGAACATCATGAACCTGAAGAGCAGCTCCTTTTTGAAAAGAGGCAAGACCTGAGGGAAAAAAAAAAAAAAAAGTCTCCTCTAGTTGTCCTTTCTGGGAAGCTCAGTTGCCTCTCAATTCAGGGTGAGAAAGAGGTACAATCCGCATGACTAAAGCAAAGGAAGAGGTGATCCACCAGACGAAGGCATGGTAGAGGGGAAAAAAGTTGAAATAGCACTTCAACCCCATTAAGGCTGACATATGAGGTAGAGGGAAAAATCTTTTAGGCTCCGAGATGGGCTTTAGAAGATTAGCCAGAAACAAACACACACAAAAATAAGAAAGCAGAAGGCGTGGGTGGTTATGGGGATTAGTACTGACATATGGAGCCTATCAGCTTGAAGTTACACGTTTATAGCTGACCTAGGTCACTCATGCCCCAAAGTCATTGCTGTCAAACAGCTGTTGGGTGGCCTCTGTGAAATGACTTAGGGGTCTGAGCCTAGTTTCTGGTGGCAGGTGTCCACATTACGCAAAATCCGTCTGTATTAATTGGCCCCCTATATCTGGGAATCTCGGCATAAATACCAAGTACTAACTTCACTACACAGACCAAGCTATAATATTTTATCTTGGATGGCTCTTCAAGGAAGGGGTTGAAGAACTTTGGCAGAAGTATCATAGGGGAATGCAGCACAGCTCCTTGCCTGCCTGTTCCATGGGTAAACTCAGGCCATCAGTTTTCAGATCTCTTGGACCAGCAGATTTCACTAGTACTGCATTCACTCTTGAAGTATGCAGAAAGAAAGTATTTCATTACTGACAGCTCGTGCGATGTTGAATATACATCCATTTGGTTTCTACTTTCGGATCATAATAATATAAACAGGAAAACTACATTTTGAATTCATTAAGTTCTTCCTCCGCTGTTTATAAAAGATAAAAACTTCTCTTTTTTTTTTTTTTTAAGGATTGATTGGTGTCATGTACGTATTCGTTCACTTCTGTTTATGCAAGATAATAAGAGTATTAACATGGAGGTGGAATAATGGTGTTTATAATTCCATCACCACTGTTTATATAAGATAAAAACAGTGTGGTTTTTTTTTTAAAAAAAAAAGAAAAATAGTGAGAGAACATTTGCTGTTATGTACATATATTATTTTTTTTTTCTGCTTCTGTTTGTAAAGAATGTGAAAGAAAAAAAAAGTGTAACAAGTTGAAGAGGAGTTGGTTTTGTTTATAATATTTCTGGGATGTTTACCTAAGATAAATTAATTTAGACTTGATGTAATGAGTAGCTGGGCAGAAGAGAATTGGGGTGAAAGAGGGACTAGTGGAGTTGTGCCAGATACTTTTAGTACCTTATCATCCTTCCCTTATTTAAAAAAAATGAAAGATGTGTACTGAACCTTCCTAGTGGGAATATGATGCCACCTGTGTGGCGGGGGACACATGGCAATGTCATGCCAGTTAATACAGTGGGCGCTGCAAGAGGGGTTGGAGGCGCTCTCAGGGAAGAGGATTCTGAGAACAGAGAGGATGCTACAATAGTCTGAAAAGATCTCATGAACGTTAAACCCCTTGGTATCATCATCCGTGGACTTAGCCTAATAATTGTGTGCCTGTATGGCTCTGTTTTGTTCTGCAGCTTTGAAGTCTAATCCTAATTCCTTAAGGAGAAAGGCTTGTAAAATGCCTGCATTTCACAGAGGCAGAGAATGCTACCTTTGATGCAAGGTTTTGTTGTCAGCCCTGCATCATCTTTAGGAGTCACCCCAGCTCATAGCCTCGACGTGGCTGTATTGACAGAGGAGGGAGGCTGGCAGATGTGAATATTTCCTTGCGATGAACACTGATGTACAGTTTCTCAGTGTCAACCAGAAAGGCCATTTATACCTAATAAAAGAACAACTGTGTGGACATTAACGCATGCACACACCAAAAGTCCATGAGTATTCGCTTACTTTTACAAATGAGTTTGCTCCGGCTGCAGTCACACCCTTCATGTGTTTGCTTTGTGCAAACATTCGAGCAGGCAGGCTTTACTCTAGCAAAGGTAAAAGGCCCACTTTAAAATCACATGCTCGTATTCTCTTAGATAGTGAACTATCAGCTCGTGGATGTATTTACTCTCTAAGTGGTGAGCGCTGTGAGATGTGGCTTTGCACACCTTTCTCACCTCCGTTGTGCAGTCTAAGGAAGCAGCCCAGAAGCTGCCCTGACCTTCTGCAAATGGCAACGGACACACATATGCGACTAGCTTAAGTAGAAAATGTGAGAGAAAGTTAAACTGCGTCCCTAACCAGGAAGCTACAGAATGTCAGTAAATCTAGGAGTATCGCATCAAAAATGCTTTCTCTCTTCCAAAAGAAGTCACTCACTTTTATAATTCCATAGAAGCATTTCTCTCCCCTCTCATCTTGAATGAATCCAAATCCCAATGATGTCTTCATCTCTTCTTCCCAATTCTTATTTCAGCTCAGTAAATTGTCTCTGCAAAGCAAGTCATTTAAGCACATGCGTAAGTCCATTTCTACTCACTAAAACCTGAAATAAAGGTTAAATTTTAATTACATGCTTGAGTCCCATTGCATTCACACGTTTGAAGTTAAGCACAGGCTTGAGTACATGGTTTCAGGGCTCAAGGGTTTAACATTAATCCAGTCAGGAAGCAAAAACAATGCTGTTCACCTATTGTGTGACGTGGTTGATTGCATTGCTTGATCCCACCTCTGCACCCCTGTCCAAATGTCAAGTACTTGAAGTAGACTGCAGGTGCTTAGTGAACAGTATTGCCCAAGGTAGATAAAAAAAAATAGGCTGCATTGAAAAAAAATAAAATATATATATATGCAGTCTGCTGGTGGACATTCCAAAAGCAAAGGACATGAATAAGCCAAGTAAATGATTCCCTGAAAATGTTTCTGTACTTATTACCAACCTCTACTTCCTTGAGTGCTGACGTGGAGATGGAGGCAAGGAACAGGGATAGATGGATCAGCTAGCTATGGAGGAAGCTTAAAGGAGCTACAATCAGAAACTTTTGGTTTTTTTTCGATGAATATAAATTGTCACGGGTACAAAATGTCATTTCCTGAAGTGAAGGCCACTGCGTTGCTATCTCGGGGCATTCCAACATACGATAATACGTATCTTAATTATGGCATTTCAGCACAAAAGGCACAGAAATTTTACTTTTCAGAGTTGTATAATCAAGTTGCTCCACCTTGCTATTAGGCATGAATGGCAGTCAGTGCTCCAGGGAAGCCTGAAATTGAAAGAACAGCAGGTGGGGAGCAGTGGGTCAGGATGGGTATGCATTTAGGAGAGCTGTGTGGGGAGTCCAGAACTAGAATAGCGGGAAGTGCTGTAAATTGGATTGAACACATCGCTAGTGGACAGGGTGAAAGATTATACAGCATTTGTCTGTGTGACCGTAATGAGCTTCTTTCCCATAAAAGATTTGGGGAGAAAGTACTGTGTATGAATAGGGTCCCTTTAAGGAGCACTTTTAAAAGAGCTCATTTTCGATTCCAATCATGTATATGCCTCAGCAAGACTGTAGCCAGATGCTTGTAGATCTGAAGAAAACAGCCCAACCCTTTTCTTATCATCTACCGGAGATGACAGACTCTAAAAACTCAATGGCACTTTCGATAACTTCTAACAAGAACTGGGACTTGCCTGGCTCCATTTGTCTGGTCAAGGCTGTATTCCTGTGATTTATCCCATGGAGGTTTTCAGCAGAACCTTACACTTAGTGTCTAAATTAATGATATTCCTTCCTTTTTGCCATGACAAAACCCACTCTGCACTATATACGTTATGCTAAAGTTTTTTGTCATGGACATATTCTGTAAAAGCTTTTTCAGCTTCATCATTTTGACAAGCTGATTCCATTAAATCCTTCACAGTGATCGCTTTCGTATGGTGCGGGTGGAAGCGGTTGTTTGCTTGCATGAGTTTCCCTTCTTTGAAGCTAGAAAACAGTGATCATCTGCAAGGTTACATGGTGTGTCTTATCTCTGTCCTTTCCCCAGGAAAACATATTTTGAGGAAGCACAAGCATTTTCTATATAGCTATCGTAGCAAATAGCATCTGTTTATTAGACTAGTACATAACTTTTCCTGGAGGGTCTTTCAGGATATTGACACGAGCTTAGCTCATCGAGCACTCAGGTTGGTTTGTTAATATCTGTGTGTATTAAAAAGTTCTGGCTAGAGAAGACATTGCTCTCCACAGCATTTTTCACTGTTTCACCTGCACTGACAAGGAAACTGTTGGGTGTTTTGACAAAGGAAAGCTCCTAGTTGTTCTCAAATACATGGTTAACTCAAAATCCTCCAGTGAAATTTCACCAGGGTATAATGATACCTTTGTCAGGTACCTTGCTCTGTCTCTAAGGTACCAAATGAGTCTGGGCAAACACTGTCGGCCCTTCCCCTGCCGTTCTGGTAAGTGCTAGATGCTGGTGAAAAAAGCTATGACTGGTAAATAATAGAGTTGATAAGGAAAGAAAAGGATTCTTAATTTTCAAATGCATCCCCTCACAATATACCATCTGAGGAACTGAGTTCTTATAATCTCAGGTTTGTGGCATGAGAATACTAAGGTTTTATGACTAAATTGACCAAGGAGTCTGCAGGGGACTAGATCCCACAAAACCTGCCCTCATCTTCAAGCAGTGCTTTTTATCTGCCGTTGCCACAAACTAGCACGCAGTAGTGTAGAACTACCTCTGCTTTGTTCTTCATGAAGCCAGTAGGAGTTTTCATGCTGACCTCAGTGATGGGCATGACCACTGGTCTTTTTGGGATAACTGTCAGAGCGGAATAGCATTGCATACACCCTGCTTTTGCATAAAGAGAAATCTCAGTATGCTGCCAAAGGTACAGAAGCATCTCAGATTCCTTAATGTATTTATATTTGCCACAAACCAAAAGCAAATTTTAAAGCCTTTTTTTTTTTTTTTTTTTTTTTTTTCCCACCTGCTAATAACTTCACCATCCTTCCTTTTCCAGAGTGTTTCTACAGATACTCATATTTCTCAGGCTGACAGCTTTCTGATCCCCAAGACTGAATAGCTGGTTATCTCGGCTTCCCATCTTATGTAGAGTTTATCTCCCTCATTTAAAATAGCAAAAGCGCAGTCTGCATGCACAGACCATTATTCTGGTTGGGTTGTTAAAGTTACTGCAATGCTGACTTTATTTTCTGTAACAGTTCTGAACAAAATGTTTCCTTTGAAAGGTCTCAGACCTCTATCCTCCCAACTCCTAATCACAGTAATAACCAACCTCAAGGAGTCATTAGTGAAGACTCAAACAATATCCTGTAACAAGTCAGCTATGAAGAAATTGGCATAGTTTATCTCTTTGATTCATGTTCTTATGAAAATAATGGGTTGCAAAATAAAGCTAGCATTGCTCTTGTGCTATACAGTATCCCTTGGATCTGATTCTTTCCTCCTCCACCCACTTGTCTCCCAAACTAACGTTGAATGTAACTTTGCACTTGCTTTACAAGATAGAGTCCATCTATAGAAGTGACATGTTCTTATACTATAATGTCAGTTTATTGTGCTGCTTCTTAAACTGACTCACTTGTGAACTTCCTTTTGATTGCTGTAACTTGTTGCATTTTCAGTTGATCTGGGAAAATGGTATAATGATTATATTCAAACCCAACCCATAAAGACAGGTTTACTTTTCTGAAGCAAATGGATGCAATGAACTATGTAAACTGGGTTTGGATGAGTTCTTGGAACTGTTTGCTTTTGGTTTTGTCTTTGTGAAATGGACACTTACGCTTTGTAGGAAAGCTGATAAATAATGTAAACTACGGCTCGCCACTAAGAGACTTTGTGAAATCTCTGTGTCTGCTGTTCGGCTTGGCTTCAGCAATCAAAGGGATCAGCTTTTCTTCATTGAAAGCAGTATGCAGATGGCTTTTCAGGTTTCCTTAAGGATTTTTATTCTCACTTCATGTGGCTAAAGCTCTAAACTGGGCATCAGAAGATGTGAGATCATTTCTCAGTTTTGCTTTACAGAATAGAATAGAGTAGTTCAGTTGGATGGGACCTACCAGGATCTTCTAGTCGAACTACCTGACCACTTTGGGACTAACCAACAGTTAAAGCATGTTATTGAGGGCATCATCAAAATGTCTCTTGAACTCTGAGAGGCACGGGGCATCAGCCACCTCACTAGGAAGCCTGTTCCAGTGTTTGACTACTCTTACAGTAAAGAAATTTTTCCTAATGTCTTGTCTGAACCTCCCCTGGTGCAGCTGTGTGCTGTTCCTGTGCTTCCTATCATTTAGCATTGATCGACTTCAAGATCAGTTTAGCTTCCTATCCTTTCATTTGTTCATTCCATAAAATAGGAATAAGGATGACTTCTGTAAAGCAAAATGTAGCATTCAGCTCGTTGGCAGATATTTTTCTGTAAATAAAACTTCGGTGACTATGCATATCGAGCTCCAGAGCTTCAAGGTACGTTAGCTCCCCCCTGGATGAATTGTATTGATTTGGATAAATCTGGAAAATTTGGAAAACTCCCAAAGTAAGTCAGATATTCTTGAAGCCCTTCCCACCATTCATTTATAAATATTATTTCCACTTGTTGACTGAATTAAATTGCTAGGCTGAGATACCTCAAAACGTTTTGGTGTTTCAAGAAAGGAAGTTCAGGACTGGAACAGTGTCGCTTCAGATAATGAGACCAATTAGAAAAGCTGCTAGGGACTTACAGTGTGGTTACTTTAATATTATGTCTGACTGGGACATGCATCTTTTCTTTTCAATTACATTTTGGAATAAATTGATTCAGCCAAATAGCTGGTATTGTTCTCTAAATTATCAAATGGTCACCCTGGTTAAGACTCAAGATTTGGAGTGAAATGACCATCTAAGCTACCCGGCTGCTGCACCACTTAAAGCCCTCTTTCTGTAAGGAATGATAAAAATAATAATAATATTAATAATAATTATTATATATAATAATTATTATAAGGAATGAAAGAGAAAGGTTGTTTAGATAAATCTGCAGTAACACTTAAATTTAGGGACAGGATCCTATAAAATGGTATCGGATTCAATGTTAAGAGGAATCAGATTCGGTGATAAAAGACTACATTCTTGCCTCTTCAAGCACCCATCCCCATCTAAAAAGGCAACGAAACATTTAGTTCCCCTGAAACTCAATTTTCAGGGCACGTGTCACAAAACTAACTGCATGCTATAGAGTACGCTGTTCTCATACCGAATATAAAATGAAGAGTATTGTTCCCAGAAGCTGTTTTAGTGGGTCTTTATATGGTAGTTTTGATTTACTTTAATAGGCATAGAGTGAAAAGAAGCAGGTGAAAAATAAATTCCAAAGTATTGATTATGGCCTTTTAGGAAAAAAAAAAAAAAAATGTTGGACATCCTTCTGGAAAATTCAGAAGGCACATATTTCACCTGTTTTTATAGATGCTGAGGGCTTACTACTGCACACACCGGCGCAGCTGCATAACCCTGGTGACTTCAGTGGGCCTGTAGGGGTTTAAAGGAAAACGAAATATTTTCTGTAATGCTTTTTGTCTAGTTCCAAGCATTGCATCCTGTCACAAGAACACGGTGTATGTTTGAGGCTGTACAAATTGTAAAGAAGAGAGCACAAGCCGTATGGTACCGTTCAAGGCTTTGCTCCTCCTGGTATCTGTCAGGTTAGCATTTTCCTATAGGTCTTCATATATTCACGTCATGATTTCTCTTCTGGGTAGGCCGTTAGGAAAACATCCTGACATTTTCTTTAAATGATTGTGATTAGGGATTTGACATCGTTACACTTTTCCATAATGATCTTGCTGCCACTTGGTTCCTGATTTCACAGACACCCTCATATTCAAGTCCTAAAACACTATACAGAGTACACAGCTCTCTCCAAAGAGAGCAAGGTGGATTTTTCAGGTTCAGCATAACCCCAGGCTGGGGCTTCTGAGAGCTCTGCACTGCCCTCCAGTTCCCTTGCAGCTTCCCTCAGCCAAGCTTCGCAGTGCCCACCCCGTTATCTGAGCCTCGTGGTGCTCGCAAACTCAGTGCCCTTTAGTTCTGATCTGCAGTGCCTTCAGGGAAAAATGATATATCGGAGTACTTATGTCCCAAATTGAATGTTAGTCAGATGTTAAAATGAAAGAAATATTATGGAGAGTCAGCACGTCTCACTTTGGAAATAAATTACGTAAAGTACACTGGAGTGTCATGGCTCTTGGGACCACGCATGATCCAAAGATACCATTTAGAGGAGTGATCACAACATTGCTAGATTTATCAGATCATCCTAGAGGAACATCAATACCCAGAAAGAAAGTAATTAGCAACAGAAAGCTCCCAACCAATAACTTAAACTCATTTTCCAGGGTCACTTCCTCATATCAGTAACCTATTTATATGTATCACTAGAGTTTAGAGCAATTATCTCATTATTAATAGGAGACAACAAGCCAAACTTCACTAATTGCTTTTATTAATACAGATGCATTTGGTTCCTAGTACCATACTTTTTCAGCTTAACATTTCAGTTACTCAAGTGTAGGCTGCTTAAATAGTTTGGTGTTATTTGACTGTACTTTCTTGTACCGTGTAGTCCAGCTTTTTGGGCACCGCTGAATTCAGGACAGGTACTTAAGAAAGGGCGAAGGGAATGTGGACTGTGCACTGGAGCTGCAAACCTCCAAGCGGGGAAGCAGAAGATATGCTACAGCACAGCACCCCTGGGCACTCAGACATAGGCAGTATGGGTTATTCTGGTGGTGGCCGCTCATGTCCAGGTAATCTGTTTCCATTCCTAGCTATTGTTTCCCAGATTTAGTCCCCAGGCACATGAGAAGCACTGCACCTGCTTGGCTGTGCCTGTCTCTGGGGCAGTGGTGCACAGCAGTGTCCTGGCACAAGATGGGTGGTGGTGGGCAGCTTCCTTCTCCTGCCAGGCTGTGCTGGGAGGTACCTGCCAACCCAACGTCCTGGTTTCCCTTATTTTTACAAAATCCTCAAAGACACAGTCAGTAGTCAGAGTTACTGAAAATTAATCATAATAACATTTCATGCCATCTTTAGGTCAAGATGCACGCTCAAAATGCTACATTTAAATTTTAAAACAACTATATATTTAACCCTTCTTTTTGGGGGGGGAGGGGAGTGGCTTTTTGCTCATTTTGCTCTCACCCTGAACCTCACAGCAGCTGCTGTTGAAGCTGTAATGTGATGTTGCTTCTGAGAGTTCTCCTGCTCTTCTTTGAAAGATGTTTTCCTCAGAGGTGCTTTATATAGAGACCTTTCTTGACTGAAGTTCTTCTTGGGGAGCTGGAGACCTCTGATGGATGTTAATTAGAGTTCAGTCTGCAAATGTAAGAGAGTCCTTTTCTTATTTCATCTACCTCATTGTTTTCACTGAGAACAGCTGGTAGGACTTATTTTGGGCTGAGTTAGCGACAGAACGAGACAGCTCTTTGACTTGATGTCTTTTTGAATTAGCTTACAGAAACATAAAAGTCCAAACTTTGGATTAATTTCTTTGGTCTTATCAAAATATAATATTATCCAGTCCTCCTGGCAAGCAATGTGTGTTGAAAAATCTATTCCTTCAAGACTTCTTTTGTATTTTCTAGTTAAGGGTCCGTGAAGTTTCTGGTTTATAAAAGCATTTGTGTGTGCGTGCATGCATAGCACATATTTAAAGTATCCCTTGCCCATTGCATATTTCTTAATTTGAAAAAGACAAGGCTAACATTTTAGCTATTTTTAATTGAAAAACAAAATCACTACTCTCCTTTTATTACGCTTTCTGGTCCAGATTTAACAACTATTTTAAGTAGTTACTTACATACTAATTAAAGAAAACATAAGATATAGCTATTCATAAACCCATTAGAATATGTGATAAGGTAAACAGCAAGGCTTTCTGTCTTCTAGTTTAAGGGAGGAATAAGAAACCAGTTAACCCTTTCTGTTACCTTTTGTGGACTGTATCTTCTAAACAAACAATCTAAACAATCTTTGGAAAACGAGTAATGGGCATATCCTCATTAATTGTGATTCAAAATTGTTCTCGGGTCTCTGTTACATTCTCTGCAAAACCACTAGTTGTTGTTTTTTTGTTTTTTTGTTTTTTTTTTATTTCATTAAAAGGAGTGTGCACACGTTTAGTAAGGAGTACATTCAATTTTTTTAAATGATTCATAACCAAAGTGCATGTGAAATTACATTCCAGTGTAATATACCATAATTCTAACACTTACAAATAATCCTTGTCATTTTTTAAAAATCATTTTATTTTGATTCTCCAGTGCAGTAGGCTAACACTTGATACATGACCATATAACTGCCCCTCAAGCCCAATTTGCAGTACCCTCTTCCATTTGTGCTTTCTCCCTCACTGGAGTAAGCTGTCACTTGTAAAACCATCTCTTCAGTTCATCGCTTCCCTAGCACTAAGTCAACAGAGTGATGCTTATTTCCCTTCTAATTAGATAAAGCAGCCAGTCCTTCTCTTAATATATGTATGTATGAATGAATGAATTCACAACTACAAGGGCTGCACTGTGGCATTGTCCCTCTTCTCATAGGCACATAGAAGTAAAAATGCAGAGGAAAACGGGAATTGGCCTATATAATCCTTTGAGAAAACTGTTGATTTCAAAGGGAGCAGGATAGGGCTTCTGAGGATGTCAGGAAGTGCTACTGCCTGGTTGGCCTTTTGGTTTGTTCCGTGCTTTAACACATTGTTTAAGTAGGTGTCATTATCAGTCCCCAAGCAGATACCATTGTGCAGTGAAGCTTATTAATATAGATGGCAATGGAATTCTAGATATTTTGGTTGGTAAAAGAGGTGGTCACCTCAAGCAGCATGACCAGAGAGAAAGAAAGAGAGAGAGAGAAAGATAGGAAAGAGGAAAGAAGGAATGAAGGAAGGAAGGAAAAGAAGATATTTAAGATCATTTTCATCTACATGTCACTTTGTTTGATGTAGTTCCCTACCTCACATGTGACATCTGTGGCTAAGATGTTCTCGTACATTTGGTATCACAGAATCAGAGAATGGTTTGGGTTGGAAGGGACCTCAAGGCCCACCCAGTCCCAACCCCTGCCATGGTTGCCCAAAGCCCCATCCAGCCTGGCCCTGAACACCTCCAGGGATGGAGCACCCACAGCTTCTCTGGGCAGCCAGTGCCAGTGCCTCACCACCCTCATGACAAGAATTCCTTCCTAATCTAAACCTACCCTCTTTTAGTTTAAAACAATTAAGCCTTGTCCTATCACTTTTATTAGTGATTTATTATCCCAGTTAAAAGTCTCTCTTCATCTTTCTTATAAGCCCCCTTTAAGTTTTGAAAGACCACAATGAGGTCTCCCCAGAGCCTTCTCTAGGCTAAGGAACCCCAGCTCTCTCAGGCTTTCTTCATAGGAGAGGTGCTCCAGCCCTCTCATCATCTTTGTGGCTCTCTTCTGGACCCGCTTTATCAGGTTCATGTATTTCTTGTGCTGGGAGCCCCAGAGATGGATGGTAACATAACATTTAACTGCCTTCCTTTGCATTTTTGCAATTAACTTGTAATACTAAAGCAGTTTCCATTTCTGGATTCCTCAGCAAGATGATTGAAAGGCAGTTTAATTGCACAGCTTTGCCAAGAAACTTGTTAGGTGATTGTTGGCTGTAGTAAGAGTTAATGCGGAGGTAATAGGAGATATCACAGGGACTAAGATCTTGCTGGCCATTAGCAGAGGTGATTTCAAAAAGCGAATGATAATTAGTATAGGTTTCACTGAACTAAGTTTCCATCTGCTGCTAGTCGCTGGATCTTGAGCTGCTCTCCTTTGCTCTCCTATTAAAGATTTGCATGTATTTTCCTGGATTCTCGATGAAAAGAACACTTAAGGGGAAAGGGTATAAATCAACAAATAACAATGTAACCTGGAGAAATATAAATCTATGTAGATTAATCCATGTTTCCTAAATTGCATACTGGATTGTAATTCAATCAAAGGGTTGGGGTCTTGTGACGTTTATGAACATTTATGGATAGTACGAGCGCTCAGATTAAATGTCAAACCTGGTATTCAGTTTAGAATCACGTATTATTGTTGTTCATTAATATATAAAAACAACAATTATATCCACTAAAATCCTCAATTTAATTTTGCTGTAATCTGTCTCTGCTATGTCAGAGACATGTCTCTGCTATGTCACTGTAGCCTCTCTGCCCCCTCAGATCATTTACAGAGCTCTGCTGAATTTCAGCTGAAACAGCCTCCTGTTTTACCATTTTTCCCATCATGGCAGTGGCTCAGTTTGGCCTCCTTTGAACTGAGGGATTCTCTAGTAAATTATTGTCTTCATCTTCTGCTAGGATTAAATTCTAGTTTATATACAGAGCAGGTGCAGTGCATCCAGAAGAAAGGGGTATGGCAATACTCTACATCTCAGATTCAATACCCTGAGTAGGTGTCATATAAATCTGTGCCCTTTGCTGGTTCCTTGTTGGTAAAGGCTGAAAAAGTTTTGAGAGAAGAGCAGTCGGGTTGGGATTATCTGAATCTGTTGCCACTCTTCCCTGTTTAAGGTAGTTCATAACCTGCCTCCTTTTTGCCAGCAAAGGGGTTGAATGAAAATCATTTCTCATCTTGGTAATGCAATACATCTGAAAGAACCTAAATCACTTTGCACAAATGAAGCAGAATCTCTGTCCTCATTTACCACTAAGAAGAAGGCACTCAAAGCAGGTTAACTCAAGCCACTTAGTGAATAAATTGTTAGAAGCAACTAAATGCCAATTGCAAAAATGCCTTTGGCACCTCAGATGTTAATTTAATTGAAAGTAATTGCTACGTAAGTTAACACAGGTAAAACATTCTGAAGTCCCCAGGTGGTTTACAGCCAAAATTTTACTAACTTCCAATACATTTTGATGTGAATGCCTAAGTCACCTTTGAAAATTGTATTTAGACTCATAAATCTATTACCCACATACATAAAGTAGCTCAGATGACTGGATTTCACTATCTTAACTCCCCGTAAGTAGAAATCATTGAACATTTAGAAGCCTAATTCTTATTAAAATCATGGGGAGATAGATTCCTAAATATCCTTAATGTTTAGGCCTTACTTGTCTCTTAGTCTTTGTGATTTAAATGGAATTTATTCACATGGCAAAGAAAGAGAAAGTGGGCTGAATCTGGCCACAATGACACAAGGGCAGATTTAAGATTAGCCCCTGGCTATCCTGTCTGATGGCCAAAACAGCTTCCAAGTAATAATGATTAATTAACACTGGGAAATGAATATGAAAAAGATCAGTGGATTCCTTTTCTCCACCCCACCAGATAGAGCAATACTGGGTGGGAAACAAATGGCATAAGTAGAGAAGGGTAATTATTCTGCTTATAACTTGGAGGACTGAGAAAAATGGTCAGCTTTCTTAGACTTCATTTTTTATCTATCATGTAATAGTATATCTTGAAGAAATCTACTGTGTTAATATAGTGTAATTAGGTTATGTCCATCTCTAGTGACAAAGAGTGCCATATGATGAAAAGTTTCACCCCCGTTCTGCTCATGGCTTCAACCGAGTCTACACAATGCTGTGAGAACAGAACTTGGCCCACTTCTCTCCAGCATACGTGTGCTGCAGTTATCTAACCTGGAATGAATCATAGTTTCCTCAGACACATCTTGTTTTCCAAATACTTACATGGAAAGTTTTGTTTTTATGTATTTTCTTTTGAACAAAACTTGTAATCAAGTGTCCGGACCAATTGCGATCATTTAAAAAATTATGGTCTTTCAGTTCTGACGATTTGCCAGCTTCTAGTTTGCAGCTTCTAGTATATTCCTCCTGTCTAAAATTACCCTACAGTTTTAATTAGGTATGACAGTCTTGTTCATTCCTTACAGCAAATTCTATGGTAATGCTGGTGTAAGTCATTACTCAGCACCTCCAGAGTCTCAGACCATAATTTGTAGAATTCTTTGGCATCCATGTCATCAAAGTTGCTTGACGCTTTCCCTTAAGAGAACTTGTTTTATATTGCTTATAACACAGCCAAACTCTAACCACTAGGCTAAAATTTTCCATTCTGTGTTTTTTTTCCCATGCTGGATGCCTCCTACTTTTTTTTTTCTTGTCTTTTTTTTTTTTTCTTGTCTTTTTTTTTTTTTTTTTTTTTTTTTTTTTAAGCTCTGGGGCTCCAAGACACATTCTTTGGCTCAGACTTTTTGTCTCAGGTTCTGTTATGGTGCAGCTCAGTGTCCCAGCTGCCCCAAACCCTAAAAAAGTACTTCCCAAATAGCAGCCATAGCAGTCCTTTGCATACAGTCTATTCCAGATGTGTCTGTGAGCCTCATGTTTAGGAGCCATCTAAAATGCAAATAAGGGATACATGCTTAGCAAAGGATGTTTTTTTCTACCCAAACTTCGCTGTTAAAGTTTATCAGTTACGGATGCTTGAAAATAACATAAATAGTGACCTGTTCTCTACCAGCCTGATCTTGACCATCTCATATCTTGGGACACTTCAGCTCTTCAGTCTGGACAGAATCCATCCTGTCATCTGTCTCATTCAAATGTTTCTTAAATGTGGGAGTAATCAGTTTCCTCTCTTCTTTAAAGAGAAATCTTGCAGCTAAATAGCGCCTCTCAGGATAGTCTATCCAACAAATGCTATAAATATCTTGTTTGCTGACCTGCAGTTTTGATGATTCTCTCTGCTCTTTGTGTATTTCTTCTACCTTCCTGGGTAGATGACCAAACACTAGATAAGCATTCATGCTTTCTCTCATACTCTCCTCTACCAAGCCCAAAATTCCTACAAATAATAGCTATAACTCCGAATAAATTTTCTACCTGCCTTCCTTCTTTCTCTCCTGTGACAGCTCCTTATTTTCCTTCGCTATCTCAACTTAGGTTTGTACTTCTGTGAATATTTTTAATTGCTTTGAGTAATGAGCTAATCTCTCCCCGTACCTGGACAGGAAACAGTAGATGAGAGCCATGGCTTGAATTAAGTACTAGAGAGCACCGTATGGATCCCGGGGATGTTATGCACCGTGCTTCTGGTCCCCAGACCAGCAATCTTTCAGAGAACACTGTCTGGTCTGACTGCCTGAATTTATTTCAGCTTGATGAAGGAAAGGCAGGACAGGACTGATTTGTAGCATAAAACACTTTGGGGGCATCTGCCTTTGTTTTCGTTGTCAAATAGGCGTGTATCTTCTTCTTACAATTCAGAGTTTTAATACATTTTGTCTATTCCTTAATCCTATGTTAATACGTTTTGCACAATGTGTTGGCCATATAGCTTAGTATTCCTTAGTAGACTTGAGAAACCAGACCTTTAGTCTACCAAAAGTTTGTAATCCTTTAGCCTTTCCGCTTTGATACATCCGTTTGTTGTGTTGGTTTTTTCTTAGGAGTCTCTGGGTAACAAATCTGTCAAGTCCAAAAGATACTGTGTTGACAGAAGGAACTAAGACAACACAATTTTTCTGTGCAGCTATCAGCTGTAATGTAAGCATCCTCAGCCCTAATAATATGCCTAACCCCTCTTCTGTGAAGGTCAGGATCAAGAAGGCGAGTTCTGTTTCAGAGGCCTATATCATCTGGCACGGCTGCTAAGAAGGATGCCATTCAAATCTGGCAGTGTTTTTGTGATAAGAGCATTTGTCCATAGGAGCCACAAGCCTATTTCATGGAGACTGTTGAACAGCCACCAGAGGATATTTAGTCTCTGCTGGCTTGAAATTATCACAGGACTGAAATGCTCCTCAGCCATTAACAGTTTTCTCAGCTATATAGTTTTGGGGTCAGGTAATTTCAAAACTTCCAAAATGTATACATTTTGTGAATTTTAAGCACTTTTTTTCTCTCCTGTGGGAACTGCTACCATCTGTGAGTCTCCTCGATCCCTTTTTTATCTTGATATCATTTAGAGTGTTTATTATCACTTAAATTCATAATTTCTTCTTTTTTTCTCCCTTTTCGTTACAGATCACTCACAATCAGTTTGTGGCCTTCCTCCGAAGGAACCTCTCCTATCTCTTCTGTAAGTATTTGTTACCAAACATTTTATACTTTTCATTAATATGAGTTACATATTTTGTTCAAGTTCCATTTAGGGCAGTAGAGAGCCTTTGTGAACGTCTCTGTTACTGGCCACAAGAGTCAATATCGAGTTGTTATACTGGTGCAGCAGTCCAGAATTATAATGCAGCATCAGCTTATGGGACTCAGGCTTAGTTCAGTGACATTGTGTGATCAATTGATCTGGAATTAATATGTGCATTTCTGGAGGACTCCTGTTAAATCTGGGGACATATTTGATGTGATGGGTATTGTGTGGTTGAGCTCTGAGAATAAAGCGTGTCGTATTCCGTGCTGTGCAAGAGTTAAACAAGTGTAGGAATCAGTCAACTAGCATTTCAGCCCATCCCTGCT
The DNA here is from genome assembly GCF_047663525.1 of Anas platyrhynchos. NCBI lineage: Eukaryota > Metazoa > Chordata > Aves > Anseriformes > Anatidae > Anas > Anas platyrhynchos. The sequence goes on from NC_092587.1 coordinate 87,388,615, forward strand.
GATACCTGCCCTCATGGCATGGAACCCTTCCTTACCCCAGTCCTTTCCAACCTAATACCAACCTGCTCTTCTTATCTGGGTAAATTAAATACGCTGTATTCACCTTGACACCTAACAATATCAGAACTAAAAACCTGTTAGTGGTTTCTTTGGAAAATATTAGGTAGGGTTCTGTTTTTGCCTGTTCTCCTTCACTTGCGTTTGGCTGCTGCTATGTAAGTTATCAGTGCAGTGACTTTTTTCATTGGAGAAAATACAACATAAATCCAGATAATTGTGTTCTTAAGAACTGGAACAGGAAGATTTAAAAAAAATAATCATTTGAGTTTTGCTTTTTCTTTTTTGGGGGCACGGGGAATGAAACTTAGGGAGAATTTGTTTGTTTTCTTTTAGTTTTTAATCTTGCCAGGCTCTAATCTGTGATGGTTTTGTGTATTTAGAACAAAACTTTACATTTTGCATTGAGTTTTTAATACATATTGGCAGTGAAATCTACTGTTTTGTAACAATGAAGCTTTTTGTTGTGATATAAAGGGAAATATAGAACTACCACATCATAATATTTACTAAAGTAAAGATAGACCAAAGTTTTCCAAATGTCCACCAGCATTTTAAGCCACTGTTTTGGGGTGTTCAAGCTGGAGCTATTGCCAAAAATAATGAGGACTTCTAAATTTATGTTTAGAACTCCATGTCCAAATCTGTCTGGACTTTGTGTTACTTCAGATCTCCATTTTGCAATTTAAATTCGTGTCTACTACATGTTCAGAGAGGAAAGTAGATGGCTGTTAAAGTGCTGCTTGGAATTAAAATTTAAAAAAAAAAAAAGGCATAACACAGTAAGAAAAAATAGCATTTTTATATTTGGGAGAGAAATTAAACTGCAACTTTTAGTTCAAGTTGAGTTCTGATTGTTGGAATTTCTTCAAAGGCATGCTGAAGTGCAAAGAGACATTCAGAATTTTTTCAGGTGCATGCTGAAACAAAGAGCTTTCTTTTGCTGATGGCAGAGCTAAAATATGTGACTTTAACATTTAAAGTTGACTCGGTACTTTTGCTATGCAGAAAGAAATGGCAGACTTGCTTCTCCCCCGCCCTATGGGCAAAAACATGAGATATGCTGCAGTGACTGCCAAAGGTGATATGACAATGCCAACTACCAAGGAGACGTATTTGAGCTGACCTCTCATGCCAGTGATCTCCCCATATTTCTTTCCATTCCCCTTTTCCTTTCATTATAAGGTGTCCCAAATCTGTAATTTACAACGTGCTGTTCCCGTTTTCCTCTGATATATTTGCTACAAATAAGTAGGAGTCTATGCGCGTGCATAGCTCCCCGTGGCAGTGTCAGGCCTGTGAGACGAGGGGAGCAGAGGCCCCCACAGAATACAACATGGCTTACGTCTAATGTGACATTTATTTGACTCAGAAAGGCAATTGATTAAAGTCCCATCAGACCTTTGCCATCATGTATTATGTATTTATCCAGCAGGGGCGGTTCATAACGGTCCCTGACAAATCCTATTATTTTTGTTGCAGAACTTCATGGTATCGATAAAAAGTGTTAATGATACTCAGGGACTCGACAGGCACACCTCTTCTGTGAACACTTCCTGCAGCAGCGGTGCAGCCGTTTATTTCTGTGGCAGAGACTGCATGCCATCAACATTTGTACAAACTCACCAGTTTATTCCTGCTCAGCTTTGGCAGCGTCAGGTAGCAGTGTGCAAGGCAGTTTTGATGGAAGCAACAAGCTAGCTTCATGTTGGATAGGCACGTGGAAACCCAGAGCCGAAATCCCTCTCTGACAGTGCTTTGCTGTGTGACCATGAAGATGTCGTTTCCCTTTGTTTCTTGACCTGTAAGGCTCGAGTCACACACTTTCTTGCTTCTTTAAGTCAGGCTTATTCTATAGCTGAGGGCTTCTTTGTGCTCCTCCATTCCCATCTCAGCCAGCTCCACAGGAGCCTCATGTTATTTCAGGCATGTGTGTAAAGTTTGTATTGCTTGTACTGGCTCTCCTTTCTCTCTGTAAGGTAGGTCCTTCAGGCCACTGATCTTTTAAGTTCTTTTGGGTAACAGAAGAGAAAAAAAAAAGTAGAATTGGGACATTTTCACGTTAGAAGCTGTTAATGGTACCTGTCAATCTATAGATAATACTTGATTTGTTCTGCCCTCTGCCTCAGTACCCACTGCTGGGCTTTCTTCTCCCATCCCTACCCACAGCTTGCTGATGATTCAGAGTCTTCCTCCTCCTCCCGCAGGTTATGTACATGTCTGTCTGTCTATATGTCATCTGGTTTTTGAAGGTGGAGGGATTTCATGTATCTCTCCCCCAAGCAGTATTCCCACTTAAGAGGAATGCAATTAATCTCTGCTCCACTTGAATGTCTTCAGGAGTTTTGAGAGAAGCAGGTGGATTCTTTGTCAAAAATAGACCTTTTCATGGAAGAAAGTCTTCTTACTAGTCTTGAGCCTTTCTATCATATTGTCAACACCATGTAACAGTATTGACAATACTAAGGTGCTTTGCAGTAAGATAGGCATGTACTGTAGGATAAGTAGCTGCAGTAGGATGCTCTTTTTACTTCCAGAGCACTACCCATTCAGGTGGAACTCACACAATATTGAAGGATTACCTGCTGCTATCTTTGGGTAAATACAAAGCAAAAATGCCCCAAAGTGATCCAGATACAAAGAAGTTGCATGTTGTGTTAACCTGATTCCATGGACATCTGTTCATTTCCTTGATCTAACTGGGGTGTACTGAACTCCAGCATCATTCTGATTAGATTCTGCACTGATCCTGATCCTTGTGCTTTGACATCCTCTTTAAAAAAAAAAAAAAAGTGTCATTTATTCCTCAGCTTCATGAAGATATACTTGGTCAAGTAATGATGACCTAAGGGAAGATGAGCAGCATCTTACTGATCTCATCATAGTTATGAGAACCATCCATCATATGATCAGTGATTCGTGTGTCAAAAGACACCCAGCAATGTTCCAGGCTGCCAGTTGCCAGTTTCTGAGAGTACGTATTCACTTTATCAGACATGATGATGCTCAAATAGCCTTTGATATCTCTCTCTGTACGTGTTCTTGCTGTTGGTACTTGTTCACCAGCAAACTGTCATCTGGTAGCAATCCAAACCATCATCGTGAAATATCTACGAATAGCAGCATCTGAACCTCTTTACTTAGTTAGTGTGCTTCATATTATTTTGCAGATGAGGAACTTGAGAATAACAACTATGATTGCTACATCAGGAACAGGGAGGAGGCATCTTTTCTATTCTCAGGTTTCTTAAGAAATTCTCCGTTACTTCAAAGGAGGATAATAACCTCCAGATCAAGCTTATTAATGAATCAAAAATGAACATTTGCAAAATGACAAAAAAAAAAAGTCTAGATGTACTAATTCTTGTATTTACAACAGCTTTTGAGAGCTGTTTTCATTTTTCAAGAATTAGCAAATTTAGTGTAATAAATTGACATACAAATTATCCATAAGAATCAGTTTATCCACTTACAAGAGTAAGGAGTTGGTTCAAAGGGAATTGTCACCTACACAGCAATTTAAGACAGGAAAAGGACAGTATTTTCCCAGCTATTGTATGTCTCCTGAAGAAAAGGAATTCTCCATAAAAAGCAAAAAAAACATGGGCAGAGACCCTCTATTTGGTGTGTGCAAATTAGAGAAATGGTAAAACAAGATGGAAACAGAAGTGGAGTAGAAATTATATTCTGAAGTGCTTATAGAAATCAAACTGTATAACTGAGAATCCACCCCTGCATGAATATTCTTAAATAATTGCCAGGACTTCAAACTTAATTCTGTGTCTGAAGACATAACCATCAAATGGACTTAAGCAATAGACTTGCATGAAAAAAAAATTATCTTCTTTAAAACAACTCTGATGAAGTTTGAAGTTCATGGTTTTGTTTGTTTGCTTGTTTGTTTGTTCTAAAACATTTTTAATAAAAACAGACCAAATATCCAGAAAACCAGAGAAGTAGCCGGGGGAAAAAAGGCCACATCTGATACCAGTTTTTCATTCAAGCATTAGTTTCACTGTTAATACTCAAATTATTTAACAAATAATAATGGCTACCCGCAGCTGTGAAGTTGATGTGAGGATTATGACAGAGGCATGTAAGTGACCTGCTTAGGCTTGTAATACCTACAAAATATCCACAGAGGTTGAATGAGGTTGAATTTGAGACTGGCCAGCATGACAGCTGGAAATATCACGCCTTTCTGCCATTATGCTTATTGGAGATTCTTTTGTTCTGGTTATTTTTCATCAAATTAGTGTAATATAATATATTGAGTGTTAGCTTTCTTTGAAATGTAACAGGTTACAGCAGGAAAATTGGACATTATACTAGAAAATTCTGGAAGTATAGTATCTAGATTTAGCTAAGGAAAAAAAAAAAAAAGGAAGAAAAGGACAAAGAAAATGCAATCATCCATTGCACCTTTTTTTTTGTCTTACTCCACACTGGCATAATTCAGTATATTTGGATAGAAAAGACCACCTTGCTGAGGCAGTAGCAGCATTGCCTACAGCAGTTTGAACAACATCAACCACATCAACCATCCAAATATTGAGACAATCCAGTTTGTTAGGTCTGAAATCACTGTGCAAAATGGCAAGACTACAGAATGTAGCAGAGCTTTTCAGAATATTCCCTTTGCAGTTATGGTAAATTATCTTCCAACTTGGGCAAGCATGTTGCTGTTCTACATTTATATCACCACATGTCTCTCTTTTTTTTTTCTGAAATGTACTGTCAGTCCTTCTCCTTATCTAAAAAATCTCTGAGGCACTCAGCTTTAATGTCATGTTACATAAAATGGGCACATACCTGTCTCCATAAAATGTACACACCAGATTTAACGTGGAAAAAAAAAAAAAAAAACAAAAAAAAAGAGTACTAAGAGAAAGTTGCACTGGAGGAGTGGTTATTATAAAGCCAGGTAACCAGAAATGGTTGGTTTCCAAAAAACCACCTCTTGATCAATAGGTCATAAATTTGACTAGTGGGACTGACACTGAAATGCAAGTTCTCACAGAGGTCTAAATGCCGGACTAAGTCTCCACATTTATGCTAAACGTCCTACATATAGGGCACCATGATTGAAAATGAGCTTTAAAGAGCATCTCAACCATTTCCCTTTTCTTTTCACCTCTCTCACTTAAAAAAAGAAATGGAAACCATCTGCTATATAGTTTACCTGTGTGCCATTACACAGATGTACATGACAAAACATATGTGATCATTGATTAGTCCTCAGGATGTGCTTCAAGAAGGCTGGCTTACCTCTTGGTGGGAATGGGAAATTTTAGACATAAAAGATTCATAGTGTATTAAGAAATAATGTTTTCTTCCTCTGAACTTGATGCTTGCTGCTACTTCCCTCCATCATTTTGGATAATATCATGCTGAATATAATTCATGAATAGAGCCCCCCAGGTAATATTTTCATTTCATGTGTTTGCATGCCCAAAATATTAGATTTTTGAACACAACCAGAAGAAAATGCTTTTGGATTTGAATAGATCTTGCTGACTTCTCTTCCATCAGATTGAGTTTAAATTTAATAGAATGGCTGTATCCGTTTTCTGAATACTGTTTTCTAATGTTTTAACTTCTTAAGCATATGCTAAACAGCTTGATTGTCAGAGACAAAATTGGAATCCCAACTTCAAATAACATACAATTTAAAACTATTCATGCTTCAACCAATCACGAAAGTAAGGATCAGTTGCAACATTTGGACCTGGATATGTGTTTAAATTTCATATTCATCTGTCTTCGCTTATCCTTGATACTGGTAAAAGAGATTAATTGAATTTCACTTTTTGCAGTAAACTCCCTTTTAGATAAAAGACAAAAATTAATGTGTTACATTCTGAATGCTCTGCAATAAGCACTGAAGGGTGTGAAGGATACCTTCTATGTGTGATCAGCGTATAACCAACCTCAAAGAATAATATATTTGACAAACTGTTTTTCAATTCTTTCACTTAAATCCTTCAAGTTTTGGTTCTCAGTGTGAATTTCTTGCTGTGAATGTCCATGCATGCTTAGCATGATCTAGTTATGACACTAAGAAATAAAAGTCTGCCACAGAAGACTAAAAGAAAAATGCAGCTTTTCTTCCAATGAACTTTAATGGAAAGGTAACAATTCTAGTCATTGAATTACCTGTAGACTGAGGCATGCCTCAGGGAAGATTGTCAAAAATCCTGTTTTTTTGTAAGCTTGTTGAAAATATGCTAGCAGATCATTTCTTTCGGAGCCTCAAATTAACCTCATATCGGTACCTTCTACTGTGACTTCTGTAGCGCTGCCTTCACCTTACTTCCTGGCATGGCTATATTTTGTTGCATATCATCTTGGTACTGAGTGTGCCATTGCAGTATCGTAGCCTTGCTGTTGGGCTGCCCAGTTTGTCCTGTTGAAGAAATTCACAAAATGTGATAGCCTGAATAGATAAAGAATAGCACGTGACGTGTTCAGGGAGAAGTGGTGCTTTCTTTTTGTAAGTCCCTCTGTTCACTCAATATTTCTCCTCCAGATCTTAGTCCAGCAGCGTTTTGCTGGAAGACAGGGTCCAATATTCAAGCAAGAAATCTGAAGCATTCAGCTAGCAGATTTGTAGATGAATGTGCTTCCTGTTCTGGGTGTAACAATATTTTAAAAGCATAAAAATGAACTGGATGCCTAATTCAACTACACAAGTAAACTGCTCTGGCATTTTTGAGAGAGCTGTGGCATCTTTGAACTTCCCAAAGGACAGAACCATAGAAATAACATGGAAACATTATAGAAAGTTATTCTCCTGCCAGGTGAATAAGGCCTAAATATTGTTAATGAGCAAGTCGTTAAAGCTGATTGATCCTTTTATGTCTGTTAAGCATACTCTTTCTTTTTCCTACTTTATGATGTCCCCTCCTTTTATAAGGGGTTTCATAAAGAAAAATCACCCACTCCTCCCAAACCTATTAATTTAAAAAATACTATTATGTTTAACTAAAAATTATGGAAATATAGCCTTCACCTTGCCCAATAATTCTTTTTTCAAAACTCCCCTTCAGGTAAGCATTTGCTCACTTTACAATCCTTTTACTAATCTTCATCTTAATTCATAATTTCCCTTGTGATACTATATCAAATGCTTTACTGATAGATTAAATTTACTGCACTTCCTTTGTCTGGATAATCAGTTATCTTATCAAAGAAAGTTACTGGGTTAGTCTACTACAGTCTATCTTCGGAAGCTCGTGTTGTGTTTTATCCCATTTTCCATTTACCTCCATGTCTTTCATTCCTTTTTCCTCGAGTATTTGCTACACTCATGCTATTGAAGCTCATGATGTTACATCAACATCAAACAGGTGTAAGTGAGATGCAAATCAGTTTCAATACACCGTAGTACAGCTTTGCAGAATCCTATTCATTCTGACACCTACAAAGTGTTAAGTTCTCATCTGGCACACAAATAAAGTATCATTTATTATTTTTCATTGTCATTATAGCAAAGGGCAGGTGAGCTGATTTTGAGCCTTGGCTGGTGAATGTTCGCATGATTTGCAAAAGGGTTTCTAGAGATAAAATCGGAGACATCTACCTACACATGACAGTGCTTGGGCACTTGCATTAGCAAAACCTTAATGTATGTATCAGTAATGAAAATCTTAATTAAGACTGCTGCATCATTGTCCACGAACACTCTTTCTTTCTCTGTATGTGATGTCCTTTGTGTATTGCAGCATCTACCTGGTCCAGACAGACAGAGCCCTTGAAGAGTGTCTGGCAGATCTGATGATGATTATTAACAACTAGCAAATGGAAAACTCTTACCCATATTTTGTCTTGATACCGAAGCTTAGAATAGTAGGGCATGCAGCATAGCTTACTTTTTTTTATTTTATTTTATTGCTTTTTCCACTTCATTATCTTATTAGTTGGTTTCAGAATCCAGTAGCATTGATTAGAAGTGAATTATGTAGCTTACACTTGCCAAAATGTGCAGGCATCTATTTACCCAATAACATACCTTTTCCTTTAGAAACAATGCACTTGCCTAGGCCATGTTCCATATACACAAAAAGTATGCTAATGTGATGTGAAGACAGATTTTAATCTCCATAAATTCAGGAAATTTAGAGTTAAGGTTCCCACAGCAACCTTACCTCTGCCCCTTCCATACAATAGGGTCTTTCACTGCATGTTCCCTAGCTGCGGGTTTACCAAGGCAATATAGTACATAGAGAAGACAGTTTGATGGGTAGGAGCTGCTGAGTTTTTTCCCTGAAATTATATTACAGTGACATTTTGTTTGTTGAGCACTGTCCATGTTTGCTGTGGTTTGAAATACATTGAAAAAGCCTCTCGATGTAACAGACATAAGAACAAGTTATAGATATACTGATAAAAGCACGGATAGTGTAAAGTGAGGAAGGATGGATTCATGCACGTGTGCACACATTTATCTCCATGAAAGCCATCAGAGTTGTATCTTTTACTTCCAGATGAGTCAGACTGACTTCTCAGATTCACTGTTGTGTCACTGACATTGATAGTTTCTCTGGACTCACACCTGCACAGTAGGAGAATATGTGCAGCTACTGCTGTTTACTTTGACTGAGAAACAGCTACTGAGCCCCTTCTTGGCTGTACAAATCACTTTAGCCCCATACAGAAACCTGCACTTGCAGTGACTTTCCTTTTGCATAAATGTTGCATAGAAAGAGTTATTGCAAACTAATAGGAGGATTCGTGCTGAGGTTATTTGTTTGTGCAAGGCAGAAAAACTACATATGCCTTTACATCATCAAATGAGAAAATAGTTTTGAGAGCAAAGCACATGTAATGCAATAATCAATCAAACTGCAGCTCCTGTTTCAGCCACCATTAATATTCTCTGGACCAATATTTACATCAAAAACTGAAATGCTTCAGGTGAAATGAAATGTTTAAGTAAATGACTGGTTGGTATCAAGTCATTGCACTTATATCTGGACAGAATGTAAGCGAAGAATCTTCTCCAGTCAGATTTGATGCCATTCTTTACCCAAATGCAAAGATGCAATAGTAAAACTGCAGAGGTATGCAATGGTAAATTGAATTCAGAGCATTTATGGAAAGCTATTGCCACTGCAGTGAGAGCCCACATGTTGTAGATGAAGGGAAATTATATACTTGTCCTTGTCCCACCATAAGTGACAACTCCAAATTTTTTTGGAGAGAGGATAACCCTAGGTCTGTACTGCTAGTTGAAGCATGATCTTGAGAGGAGAGGGAGCAGGAACAGCCTGGAGGCACCAGCCAGCAGACAGGGCTGCCAAGCACGGAGCTCCAGCCATCGCCATTCTCTCCAGCGAGATCATGCCAGAGCTTTAGCAGTTCTCCTTGAGAGTGCGTATGTGTATACAAAGTGCACGATAGGCAGGACTGAGCCTAATCCCATCATAAACAGTGTTCACCGGTCTTCTGTGTTGCATCTTGCTCAGATTGCAGGAATAGTGATTCTTTCTCTTCATTTGTTTGTGTGGTGTTTTTGGTTTTTTTTTGGTCAGTTACACAATTGAGAAGTTTCAGTGGTGTCTAAAGTTAGAAATCTGTAGCTTAGAGTCTGGGAGAATCTTTAAGAAAAGAAAGATATTTTAATATGGTAATAACCTTGTTATTTCAAAACCAAGTGGTTTCAAACATGGCAGCGCTGCTACTTCTCTTTCAGGACTATGTACGTGTCAAGTTTGATGTTTTAAAACAAAGCTGTGTTATAATTATACAAGCGTGTTTAAGAAAAAAAAAAGCTTATGGAAAACTTAACAGCTGGAAACTGTTTTTTACATACTTGGATGACTCAAAAACAGCTGAATGGGTTTTTGCAAAGCTTTACCAAAAATGTCATTTCTGGATTGAGACAAGGCATGAGAAAGGTAACTGTTTCAGAAAGATATAAGCAAATATAGACAGAGATTATTTAATTCATCAACTTCCACTGTACGGTCGTTAATGTAATGCTAGAAAAATAAAAGAATTCATATTTATATAGTTTTTCAAAGATTTCAAAGATCTGTACCAGAATTTAAGGAACTAAGCTTTGTAGCTGTGAGTTAATCAAATATTAATATTTATATTTCATTTGAATATCACATATTCAAACAGGAAAACAAATACATAGAGAAAGGTACAGGGCTTGCCAAAGTTCAAGTAGAAAGAGAATACATCTGTGTTTGAAATCACAGAACGGTTTGGGTTGGAAGGGGCCTTAAAGACCATTTAGTTCCAACCCCCTTGCCAAGGGCAGGGACACCTCCCACTAGACCAGGTTGCCCAAAAGCCCCATCCAACCCTGGCCTTCAACAGCTTCTCTGGGCAGCCTGTGCCAGTGCCTCACCACCGTCACATAGAAAAGAATTTCTTCCTCATGTCTAACCTAAATCTCCCCTCTTTTAGTTTAAAGCCATTTCCCCTTGTCCTATCCCTACACTCCCTGACCGAGAGTCCCTCCCCAGCTTTCCTGTAGGCCTCCTTTAGGTACAGGAAGGCCGCTGTCTCTGCCAAGCCCCTTTTCTGGGCTGAACATCCCCAACTCCCTCAGCCTGTCTTTACAGGAAAGGTGCTCCTCTGGTCATGATCAGCCCTCTGATCATCTCGTGGCCCTCTTGATAGCACAGAGACCTTTAGGCTGGGCCCCTGATGAAGGTGCCTTATTGCTTGGAGTGGCTGAAATTCCCTTGTGCTGTTCTTCAGGTGCTCTCCTGCTGACCTGTGGCCCTTTGACTGTGTGCCCTGCATATTGGCCATCTTGCTCATGACACCAGTCACAGAGAGGCAAAAGAGAAATTAAAACAAAACCAAGACCCTTCATGAACACCCCCACACCTTCAGATTGCCTGGCTTTTGAAGTGCAGCTGCGCTCTGAGGCACACTTGGCACTGCGGATCCCTGGGCTAGGCTCTCCCAGATTCCCGTGGCAGGTGAAGAAAGAGCCTCATTCATCCACAGGCTCTGGGCACAGGTACCCAGCCCACCTCTTTCTGTCTCCCACCTTAATACCAAAGGCAAATTCTGCCCCATTCTGCCCCCTGCAACTGTGACACTTGGCTGAATTCAAGCATTGCCCCTGGGCCTAAGCCACTGGAGGGCTGTCGAGGTGACAGAGCTGCCACCGGAGACGTATTCTGGGGTCTTGTTCAGGGCATGGTCCAGTCCGTAACTCAGTAACAATCATTTTACTGTTTGAAACCTCAGTTGGTGAATAAATACCATTTTACTGCTGCTTAGTTTGGATGTGGAGCTGTATTGGAGGAAACTGCTCTTCTTTCATACTGAATTTTGTTTCAGGGCGGTGTGTGTGAAAAATAACACAAATAGGAGTATTTTTGGATGACCATACTGAATAGTCAGCAAGAAGTACAGTATGGTGAAGGGAAATCTGTTTGTAGTAAAAGCAATATGAGCTTGTGGTTTGCTCTTGGGACTGAGACATGAATTTTCACTTTAACCCTAGCAGAAAAGCTCCCTCCGATGCTGAGGAAATCTCCGGTCATTGCACCTCGCTTTCTCCCTCCGTATATTAGTGGTGATCATGACCCAGCTCTCCAGAATGCCGTTCATCTCGAAGTTCAGCTATTATCTGTGGCTTTGTAGGCATGCTGCTCACACCTAACAAGCCCACTCCTTGTCAGAGTGCAGAGTGCCAATGTCTGGCTTTCCAGATCAAGCAGGCTTTTTGGTGCTCGCTCCTTTTAGCTCTGCGCAACGCCCGATGCTGGAAGGGAGAGCCAGGCTGCCTCGTGCATTATGCAGAAGATTTTCAGCAGCAAGCCCAGGTTAAGGATTCAGTGCTGATATTTCAGCGGGACATAAATATCATTTCATTTTCTAAGCACAGCTGATCTGAGGTCCTTGAGAAATGGTAATCGTGAGGCAGACTTCAGCTTGCCGTTTTTCCAGGCATATTTGCGGCAGCCCCAGATTTCATTAGATTTAAGCTGCTCACCCAAACTATGGATTCACATGAAGAAAAAAAGATGTATCTAGCCAGCTAGGGGCACTTAACTCCACAAATCCCCTCAGCATAGCAGGCCACCGTCAATCTTTTCTAAGCTGTTCGAAAGCTTTGTCTGCGTGCCCTACGTGTTGACCATCTTTGCTCATGAAGGACCTCAGTTTTGTTTCCACCTCATCTTTTGCCCCTTTGAGATGACTGGTGTCACCAGTGGTTCTCACAACAAGGTATCCTTGTTCTCCTAGTGTCAACAAAGCTACAGCTTAAGCCAGCCTTTAACCGGGCATTAGAAGGAAATGAGGCTCTTCACGTTTCACTAGCAGCATTGCTTCATCTGCTTTACAAATAATTTTCTGGTCCAAAATTTCTCCACTGTTGCATTCTCATGCTAAAACGATTCAAATGCTGGGCAGTACTGTTACACGTCTCTCTCTTTCTTGTGTGTACATACCCTGTGCAGCAGGAAGTTTCAGGTTCATGGATATTTTTATCAGAACTCATTCATTCTTGCTTTCCTGAGTCATTCTTTAGATTGTATGTTTTTTTTTTAAATATCTGTTGACCAGAGGATGATGTGTTGAGATGACTGGATACAGGAAAGAGGAGAAGGATTAGTAAAAGGCAGAAGTCAGTGAGTTTGCTAATCTGTTGGAGATAAATCCTTCCCTGGAGAAAGAGTTGCATCCTGTAAAGCCCAGAGCAGTTACAGTACAATGGAGTTGCAGGCTGGCAAATTCTCTGCTTTCTTGCTAACTGGTATGAACAGCACTTAAAAAAAAAAAAAAAAGAAAAAGAAAAAAAAATAAGGGAAACAACAGATCTTTAAATGCAATTGCATTTAAACTTTGACAGAAATAGGAGAAACAAACTAAAGCCCAGTAGGCAGAGTCTTAGAAAAAAAAAATATTTTCCGTAACAGTATGCTGTATACACGAGTTGACATCATTTAAATAGCACAGGTGCACATGGGAGGTATGTTAGAAGCAACAGAAACTTTGGAGCATCCTCTTTATGGCCCTTCCACTCCAGCAGGGATTTATGGTTTAGCACGTCTGCCTGTGCTGGACAGCATCTTGAGTGGTCACCTTTTTTGACTGAATTTTTTTCAAGCTTTATCAGGAGTGGTTGAAAAAAGCATGGAGAGAGAACAATGAAAATTTTGTTTTTCTTGCCTACTTGAAACAGAAAAATCAATGTTGCCATTTTGGAGTGAGAGGCAGGTACCTCTCCATATGCAAAACATAACATAATGTGTTTTGCAACCCATTTTGAACAGGGTCATAGGCACAGGCAGGAGAAGTAAGAGCAACAGGTGACAGTGTGCAGGAATGCTTTCCATTGCATGTCTTTAATAACAATATTGACTCTTTCATACTATATGAACCCAAAGTTTTGTCGAGCTTGCATGACAAGGTTGCGCTACCAATGCATGTATAGCCCACCTGCATGTGTGCTCTTTGTGAAACATTTTGTCAGCCCGTTTGCAGTTTGCACTGGGATTTAGCAGAGTTTTGCAATCTCGGAGAATTCTGGCTTGTCAGATACAGTATTAAATGAAATTGGTTTGTATTGCAACAAGGCTGGTGGGAGGATCAAAGCCTTGGTATAAAATAAAAGGAGCTACTTGGCTTCTGTGTATGAAATTTCTCTATTTCCCTCTATTTTTTTCATTAGTATATTCGTCTCAAGGTATTGAGTTCTCCTGCAGTTAGCAAAATATTGTACCAAAATGGTTATTAGAGGGGATTGTCTCTTTAGTTGCTGTAAGCAGGGAAGCATGTTATTTGTACAAAGGGTCTCAGAAACTGTGTTTTTCTAAGGCTGATCAACTTTTCATTTTAAAATCACAGAGGCATGCACCTAGACAACATCATATATCTGATAATTCTAGCTTACCCTGAGAAGTCTGTGGCCAGCTAGAAATTTGGCAGATTGTCTCTCAGATGAGGAAGTAATTCTGGTTTACAAATTTAAAAGCCAAAATCTGTTTTAGTATTTCTTAAATGTCAAAACAACCCTCTGACCTTGAAAATGACTCTCTCTGTATACTTTTTGTGCTTTTAAGTAAAAAACAGTCCTTTTTTTTTAGTGAAATGTTGTAGCCTGGTAGTCATCAGATCTTAGAATTTAGGGAACAAAAAGTGACATTAACTCATCTATTCTTTCGTATCAATGGCAGCTGGAGGGAAAAAGTCGTAGTAACCTTTAACTATGCTTCCAGTTTATTTCAATAATGTACATCGCCTGTCTTCTCTGTCTGCATTGTTTCAGACCTCATAATAATCATACATGGGAGGACAAGATTTTCTGCTGTATATCAGAAGAGACCACCTGTTCCTTGATTTTGGTCTGTACCTTTCAACCCAGACTGATCATTCCCGATCCTTCATATGACCAGCTGAACTTAAATATGACATTTGAGCAGCCCATTTAGTTTACGTATCTCCAGTATTCTTATTTCATGTAAAGGCCTTTTGCCACTTCTGAATGTTTTGCGGTTTTCCCTCCTCTGAAAATGTGCCCTTCCTTCATCACTTCTACCTCTTTTTCTCACTCTTACTTTTCCTCTGTAGAAAGGAGACATCTGTGTGGTAGAAATGAGACATCTTTCTACAGAGTAGAAGCAGTCTGTGGTTCTCACTGGTAATAAGACATGGCATTAGTGAAACAAGTTTTGAAGCCCTCCTTTCTCCTATGGCAGCAGAGCACAGCACATCCTCAGCACTCCCAGGCCCTGCTGCTCTGCCCAAACAGTGGTTTAGATCTTCTAGGTTTTGTTACAAGGAACCTCCAGACTCTTTGCAAGGTGAGCTCTGGCCCTCTTCTGCCTCAGTTATCAGTAATATCTAACGTGACTCCACCAAGGCTTTCTGCCTGAGAGTTTTCTGTGGGTAATTGCTAATGAATTAACTTTCCTTGGATTTCCCTGAGCAGAGAAGTCATATTTTCAACATTTCACCATTTATTTACAGAGGAAACTGAGGAGCAGTTCTTGATTTGACGGAACACATAAGCACGTATTTATTTTAATATAAAGGTCATTTTTAAGAGATTTCTTGCAAAATCCTTTTAAATATCTACCTCAAGTAGTCTGCTGAAATGCATCTTAGAAAGAACTTTGTACTCTTTATAGCAATTGATTAATTAGATAACAGTGTTATGTAGAGATGGGGAAACTGAGGCATGGCATTTACCTACAGTTATACAACCTGAGTGCTGCTGCTCAGAGTTAAACAGCTTTCTTTGCATAGTCTTTTGTGGTTCAGTTCCTCACCTTTTCCAGAGAGTTGACCATTTAAAAGGCTGAACAAGACTCTTTGGAGAAGAGATTTGGAGGTGTTGGCTGTAGCGTGCTAAGGTGATGGTTAATCTGCCAGTTTACAATGTAATGTTATTAGTTATTGAGTACATTGAAGCATTAAAAAGTAATACCTGCTCAGTGATATGCCAACTTTATATAGAGCGACAACCTACTACTGGTCTATAGTTACATTATTTAATCTAGACCTAATCTGCCATTCAAACCAGTCATGAAATGAAGTAGTTATACTGTGGAAAATAATTGATTGTTCAAACCTATAGGGCTAAATTCAGCAGTGACCTGAATGATAGAAGAGAATTACACTTGTGTGCAAACACAAGTTTGTGGGAAAACAAGTGACAAAATAATATACATTGCCTTGACTCTCTCTTTTTCCAGCTGCTATCACGCAGTAACATTGGTAGCACTTTCTGATGTGCTGGCTTTGCCCCCTGCTTCTTCTGTCCAACATTCAAGTTCTGGTGGTTTAATGAACATCTCACCAGGAGAGTTGGTACAGGTTTACATTTTCTCTGCCCTGCATCCATTTACACCTGTCCATGACCTGGACCAGAGCTTGAACCACTGCTGAACCACTGAGCAGTTTGGTGCAATTGGCCTGATCCTGCGTTCAGTGAGGGGCGTTGGATGCCAGAGCACTTCCAGTGACCTCAGTGGAATTGCTACTGGATCACCCTGATGTAAATACGAGCACATCTCAGGCCAGCAGACCTCGGTGATGAGCTGTTTCCAGCATCCCATTTCAGGAAAAATAGTGAGCCCCTTTGAAGAAAATTAAAAAAAAAAAAACTTTTCTCTCTCTCTTTCTGAACGCCTCCACAGAACAACGTGGGGGAAAGGAGGGGAAGAACAAATATTCAACAGGATTTTTTTCTTCAGCCTTCTTGGAGAAAAACGTCCCCCCCCAAATCAAAACAAGATGGAGCCATGGAGCCCCACCTGCCGACTTGAGGAAATCAGGAGAAGAAAGGGAAGATGCCTGGTCCTGTGCCAAGCATTCAGCACTGCGCTTGTAGCACTGTGATGTGGCACTTAAAGCTCTGGGGGACCTGGAGCAAGCGTTACAAATGCAACAAAACCTCTCATGAAAACGAGCCTCTTAACAGCGTGTTGAGCTGGTCTGCGATGGCCTCAGGAAATCCCCCTGGCTAGACAGGGCCTTTTTATCCACTACATTGCTCTGACTCAAAGAGAAATCTCATCTAACCTCCTTGACCAGAATTTGTGCGAGCACATAGAGCTTTGCAATTTCCTTATTTTCAGTTAATCGTTTCCCACCTCCATCTCTGAAAAAAGTCCGTCCCACCTTTCTTTGCTATTGCATTGCTTTTAGCACGCAGAGCCCAAGCCTGCAAACACGTGGCACGTCCTCGGTCATCCTGCTTCCTGCCATCCTTCCTTTGTGGTCAGATCCCTAGCTGATGTAAACTGGCCTAGGGCCATTGATTTGAATATTTTCACTGGCTGAACACTTGGCCCTTTGATTCTTAGAGAACTACTCATTTTTAATAGCACCACGACTGGCGCTACTTGTTTGCAGGCTCAGGACCATCTACGAGCAAATGCTTGCGTATTAATTACAACAAAGAGCAAATCTACTTGACATTTGATTTTGTTTTTCTTGTTTCCTTGCAAGCTTGAAAATGAGCTGCTTTTGCCAAAAAAAAATCGAAATGCATTTCACACTTTTTTTTTTTTTTGACTTGAAATAGGCCCCTTAAAAAAAACTGACATGTTAAACACCACCAAGAAAATGATTATTTGGACATATGGCTCTTCTTCCTGAACTTTGCGGAGAGGTTAGATAACGCTCTTTCACATCTTAAAAGACTAGACTCCTGCTACATTACTAACATATTCTTATGTAATAATCCGGCACTGGTGATACTTTATCCAGTCCCAGTAATGTAAGACTCATTTCTAGGTTGGTCAGTTATGAGGGAATTCTTTTTTTCACAGATTATCTTTTAATTATTTTTTTCCTTACTCTGTCCTGAGGTAGAATACAGAATAGAGTAGAATCATAGACTAAAATACCTTGTAGCTCTATCTTTTAACAGGGCTTCCCTGTGTTGTTTCTATTAAACCTGGCACATTTAATAAAAAAGTAAAAATCATTTTTAAAACCCCACCCTTACATGAAGGCAAACCCATCCAAACCCATACAATTTATTTGCAGACTAGGATGTTTCATAAAGTTGAAAAAAATATAAGAACTAAAAGGAAGTATCAAATCATCTGAAGTAGTGATATTTCACAGGAGGGTTGTCATAGAGCCACATTATTTCAGACTGGTTTGGGTTGGAAGGGACATTAAAGACCATCCAGTTCCACCCCCCTGCCATGGGCAGAGACACCTCCCACCATCCTAGGTTGCCCAAAGCCCCATCCAGCCTGGCCTTGAGCACCTCCAGGGATGCGGCACCCACAGCTTCTCTGGGCAGCCTGTGCCAGCATGCACAGTGCCTCACCACCTTCACAGGAAAGAATTTCTTCCTAATGTGTAATCTAAATCTCCCCTCTTTTCATTTAAAGCCATTCTCCCTTGTCCTATTGCTACACTCCCTAACCACGAATCCCTCCCCCTTTGGCTTAGACCAAACCCTGTTCCTACACAGGGTAGGGACCCTAATTCTGCTGCCCTGTGCATACCACTGCTCTCTGCTGTACACAGGGCGTTTGACTAGATGGAGCAGTGGTCTAATTTGATGTGGCAGCTCCTTCGTTTTTATCTTTTAAGTGCTTTACTTACATGAATTAATTCTGAAAACACTCTTGTGACGTTAGTCATTGTTATGATTCCCATTTTAGAGACCCTGTGTCTAATTCTTAATTATACTAATTCTTCCTTATGCTGGTGAGGTTCCAGATCTGTGAAAGGGTCTCCCAACTCAGGGAGATGGATTGCAGAAATGTCAAGGGCAATATGAGAGTTCATTGCCCTACAGCAATATTCTGTTTCTCTACGGTCAGAGAGAAATATCGGAAGAAGAACATAAAAGAGGCTATGTTGATTTGTGCTAGGGGCTACACAGGAGTTTGCATAGCTCAAGCTTGCAAGAGGTGTTGTATTGGCCAAAAAGAAATTACTGTTTTTTTTTTTTTTTTGGCATTTCCTTCAGTGTGCCCCCAATCTCATCAAAAGAAAGCAAAAGCTGCCTCTGTTGTCCCTTCTTTTCTTTTTGTCAGAGTACATTTAATGGAGAATTGACATACACCAGTAAAACCAGAAGAGAAGCAATGAGCTGGAGGGAGGGAGGAAGAGATTGAGACTTGCCCCAGAATGAATATAGCAAGCCATTTTAAAAGTAGCCATCATGTGCTTAAACCAGAAGGATCTGTCTTTCTGTATTATAAAGCTAACAGTGAAATGTATTACAAAATGATTAGGAACAAACAAACAGGAAAAATGAGTGATGAACTACTCTTGATTTCTTCCTGAGCTTGTCTTGTTCCATTCACCTTGCTGGTAGTAGTTGTGTCTGTGGAGAGAGCAGAGGTGGCAGTCAACCTACCTGTGTCCTCCTTCTTCATGGCTTCATCCAGCCCAAGGATATGATGGACAATCGTATCTGCTACAGAAAAGAGACAGAACTCTACACTCTCATCTGATTCTTTGGCTACATGCTCCACTCATATCCAAGCCTAAGAAAGAAAGTCGTATACGCAGAATAGGGACCCTTGCAGCAGAGAATAGGCTTGGGAAACTACAGAGGAGCAAAGGAAAGCTTGGAGATAGAGCATGGAGAAATTCATGCCAAGACAGACTTGGTATGTGTCACAGAGCTCGGCAGAACTGATAGAGAGGAGGTGCTGGGTAGTTTTAGACAAAACTTGTTGTTGGGCAGAGAAGCCAGAGCCCCTCAGTGGGATCAGTATTCCCCTGTGGTATTGGCAACACTGATTTCACACTGTCATCCAGGGGAGAGCAAGAAAAGTTAAGTAAGATGGACCAACGTAGTTTCAGAAAACAGTCTCATGATATTGGTGGGAGTCTTGTGGCTTTGGCACACTGAGGCTGTGCAACTCCTAAAACTGCTAATACTGTAATAATGTTCCTACAAAGGTTTTGTCTTGAATGAAGAATGAGGAATAATTAAGATTTTTACTTAGCATTGAGCCTATGGAAAAGCTTACAGAAATGAGACATCTTTAGGTAGGGAAGACAGTGGGTGCAGAGGCACAGTATATGTCACATGGAAGTGCAGGAAATGAGATTTGAGAATGTGCAACAGGACCAAGGTTTTCAAGAGGGTTATATGGCAGGTCTCACATCAGCATCACAGAAGTGGGGCAGACATCTGCTTTAAAGTTCTTCACATCAAAATTATAATTGTCTTTCCATGCAAGTATGAGAGAAAATTAAGATGAGAGAAAAAAAAAATAATAATTTAAATAATAAAATTAAATGAGAGAAAATTGAGGCTCCTGACACCCCAAGATACTTCTTTCAGAAATCACAGAATAGATTGCAACCGAACAGACCAGCATAGAGTAGACTGAACATAACACACAGTTCTGCTTAAGTCATTTTGATTTTGGAGCAGACATACTACAATCTGGTAACAACAGTATGGATAGCGATGGAGGGTAGACCAAAGTTGAGAGTTAATGTTTTTGTTGTTTAGAAGTCTTCTGAGGCCTTCACGATAAGCACCCACAGAATTGTATAGAAAACATATGTTGCCTGCAAAAGCCACCTCTTTATTCATCTGCTTTTTAATCAGTGATCAGAGTTCCTTAATTCATTAAGAAAACGCACACTGAAGAGGAAGAAAGGCAGCAGCCTTGCTCTTCTCCTATCTTCTCAATCAGATGTTTCTTAGAGCTCCCGTAGGTTGCGCTGTTGCTTGTCCAGTGAAGGAAGGGGGATAACGCTGGTGCCTGTGAGAGCATGGCTCACTTTTCAGCATCTTATTGCTGGTGCTAACCTGCAAAAAAAGAACAAAAATATATCTCTCGGCCCAATTTGCAATATTTTCATTTTTCATTCCACAACATAGGACGTTATATTTGTATTGTTTAAGTGACAGAAAAAAAATATGGAGTCTCTCTGATGCTCCCATTTATACTTCCTTGCTGTCAGCAAATATCAGAAAGGAATTGTCGTGGGAACTGCCCGGTGTCAGTACTAGGTTCTGTAGGAACCAGTCCTGGATACCTGATAGAGATTTAATACACAAGGCAGAGCCAGCTCTGGTCATCCAAGCAACAGGGAACAGTCTTGTTTGGTTTGCCTCAGAAAATCAAATTGCATACAAGACAGAAGTGAACTGGGTTAGGTGCAAAGCAGGGTAGCTTTCTCACCTTAGCATACAAAGCTATCTACCAAGCATAGTAGTGCAAGTTAGGAATGATTGCATGCCGAAAAGATCTTCTCGTGAGCAAGGAGTAGACTTCTGTAAGGGGTGGAGTTTCCAGTCTTTTTTTCTGATTTTGAACGGGATGCTAACTGTATATTCACCCACTGCAACATGCTGTGCTGGTTTACATCTCTGAAGAAAAAGCAGCAACTCCGTTGCTTATGAGTACAAGCCCATAAATCTAAAGGAATACACTTAAACAATTTATCCTGAGATTACATAGTTACACCCCCTTTTCAGGTAGACGGAGCTCTTAACTGTCCTTCATTGCAGAGCACTTCATTCTCTGTAGAACCAGATTCTTCTCCGTGCCACCCAGATCTCTTGATTTCCCATTAACGTCAGCTCGTGTCAGCCGTGCTGAGTGTTACGAGTTGCGCTGCAGAACACTTCATATACATTAAAGGAACGAGCGCTGTGTCATTTCCAGGTCCTTCCCAGTCTGCTGCTGCTTCGTGTCCTCCTTTTGGCTGCCGCTGTGTAATACAAGTAGAAGTCAGAAAGCAAGGAGCTGTTCTGGTGGCTTTTCCCTTCATAAATCCTGCCATTTGCCACTGGCAAATCCATTTACAGTTCTCATATTTAAACATCTATTCCAATTCTGTTGCCACATTGTCTTCCTACAGAGTGGGTATCATGCAGGAGAGCTTGAAAGCTTTCTGCAGCACTGATTGCCTTTTCCACGGGAAACAGCAAACTTTATTCAGCGGCTCAGATTGAGCTTTCAGATCTCGCTTCTTGGGCTAAACCTCCCTGATGCATGCAGTGATTTATACGAAGGAAGAGCAAGCAAGAGAGAGCAATGCAAAGAAAGAGATCATCATCATGTATCTAAATTAAAAGCTGTGGTAAAATCTCAGGAGGGGAAGATGCTGCACATTTCTGGAGCTGTTCTTGTTTGTTTGTGTTTTTTTTTTTTTTTTGCATTTAGACTCTGGGTCTGCTCTTGGTTGAAATTCTCCTAGAAATCAGGAGGTCTTAGACTTGCGTAGCTTCTAGTAGAAGGGGACCTTCTGAGAGCAGGACTTGACAGTAGCACTTTCTACATGAAGCACTATAGGAGATTTGGGGATCACCACATGAGGAAGACATGCTAATAAAATATGTGCCACATAGTAAAAACTCACCTGGGTGAAATGCTGCTCCTTCTGATATCAATGGAAATTTCCTTTTGACCAAGGGTTGCTATGGCAGCAAGCACTGGAAATGAGAACAAGGACATTTTGATATGTCTACACTGTGGATTGCAAATTATGATACCCGAATTACTTTTAAACAGTCTTGCAAGAAGTGGTCTAGTTAAGGCAGCCCAGAACGCCACGGAGCCTCATTTACCGTGCTGAGCAGCTCGCTTTCCTGTGCTCTCAGTGCCCATCCATGCCTGGGGTGGAGGAGAGGTATTTGGGGGAAGCTCATTTTAGTTTCATGGGACGAGGAACCGATTGACAAGGAGTGGTGTAGGGAAGAAGAAACAGCATGAGAGAGGGCAAGCTAGAAAGCAGGAGGAACAGGAATCCATGGAGTCAACTGGATGGAGGGGCTGGAAGCAAAAGTGACAGCAACAGAAGAGGTACAAATTACTGAGTCCAGAGACCAAAGGGTCTCTCCCCACAGCCGTGCGCTTTTCTCTGCTCTTCGGCGCTCAGCCTAGGGCTACTGTGTCTCAGTGTTTCCATGGTCAGGCAAACACCACCAGAGCCATGGAGAAAGCATCACGCTTCCAATGGCTGATCACGTCGTAAGCAGGTTCGACTCGTGCTGCCGAGGACGCTGCCGGCTGCGGTGGTGAAGTTCTGTATTACAGCTCCACAGGTGCCTCAGCATCGGCGGCTCGGCGGGAATGGCATTTGGTTTTTGAGCTCGCTTTAAAAGAACACCCTGAGAAATTATATTGAAAGTGCATTACGGTAACGTTAATGTTACTAAGTCAAGCACTTAAAAGTTCGGAAATGCCACAGTTAATGTTGCCCGTGCAACCTTACTGAGGGCCCCTTGTACCATTGCTGTAGCCCGTAATTACATGACTGCACACTGCTTCTTCCACTGAACTCCTGCATCAAGTGGTCAGAGCCTCTGCATATTTCATTAGAAACACAGCCCAGGGCTGTTTTGCACCCTGCTGGATTATTAGTTTGGTACTGACCCAGAGAAGAGAAAACTGCTTGTCTGTGTCACAGTGCTCTACAAAATCTCGTCTGGAAAGCAGTTGAGGCCTTTGATGGCACGGTGTTCCTCTGAAATCTCCTTTATCGTGCTTTGGTAGTGCCTTACCTCCCACAATCCTGCTAGAGGACTGCATGTATTTCAAACGGGAGCAATTCGTATTTCGGGGAGGCTGGGGAGACAAACTCGCAAACAGCATTTAGCAGACCTCATTAAGTCCAGTGCCCCATTTGCGTCTGCAATGCACCTCTCTCCTGCTGAACCTGGCCAGTTCTCTGCTGGGTAAACAGGCACCAACTGCCCGGTAGGCAGATGGGATAGGGCCGCCCAGGACATTGCATTTTAAGGGGTGGAAAATGGCAGGAACCCACCTTTTCCCATAGCAGAGGCTGATAGAGGGAATTAATAATTTTGTCACCACCTGGCAGTTCTCCATTAACAGCGAAACCCATAAAAAACGATGTTAATTTTGCCTGGAGATGTGCGTAGAAAAGATGATGAAATTAACGTAGAGAAGTTGCTAAGGCTTCTGCCTGTTGTTTTTTTTTTTTTTTTTTTTTGGTATCTTTTTTTAAGCATCCGTACCCAAAATGCAAAGTGAGAGGGAATCCCAGAGCTCCCTCTTGAAGACCAGCAGCCAGCCGCGTTTTAAACTCCTTCTCTGCTTTCTCTTCGTATTGAGAGCAGCGCCTGCAGGTTAGCCGTGCCCGTCTAAAAGTTTGTGTACAGGAGATGCTCATAGCCCTGATGGGGAATTTATGGGTTCACTGCCGTGGCTGTAACCCTATTTGCAATACAGAGGATGTATTTGAAACACGGGGAAGATTACCTGCCTCGCACACTCAATTCACCCCCAGCCTTGCTGCCACAAGCTAGGGGAGGGGGACAACGGTGTGTGTGTGTGCCCTGAAACACGGAGAAAGTCCCCAGCCTCTGACAAGGGATGGTTTTGGCAGGGTAGGGTGCCAGCAGCTGCATTACCTGCCGCCTGGCTTCTGCGGGGGAGTGGGCGCCTGTCCGCACCTTTCCGAAGAGGACTTTGCAGAAGTGTCATAAATACCTCCCCTGCCTGCCACGCAGCGCTGCCACCGCGCTGTTTATCGCCAGGATTAATCCATTCGAGCTGCACTTCAGATTGCAACCCGGGCTAGATCGAATAGATTGCTTTGCCACCTATTTTTAGGTATAACTTTTTTTTCCATTCCCAGTGCCTGGGACTCATCTATTCCACTACCTGGCACTGCCTTCTCGCAGCATCTCTGTACGTATCGAGCAGATATTCAATTTATCTGTGTGGATGTAGACATCCGTAGCGGAGATACGCTCCCGGAGCTTGTGTAGTCCCAGAATCAGAAATTTCCACCGATCCACCAGGAAAAATTCAGCTGAGTGGCGCCGCGGTCTCGCTTCCTATGGCCAGAAGTAGCAGGGGAATCTGAACTCCCCTTGCCACCCTGCAGGGACAGGTAGACATGAGGGCTCCAGGAACGTGTGCATCTTCGCGTCGGTGAAACCTCGTGGGGCGTGTAAAAAGGCGAGGGAAGGGATCTCCCAGCTTTTCGGAGAGGGCCCCCCCGTATAACGCCATCTGACTCGGTACTTTTTTGTTTGGTGGTAAGTTTTAATAGTTACCCTTTGAGGATTTTCCAGGCTGGCTTATCTGAATACACCAACAGTCTTTTTTGTAATATTCGCATTTCCCCTTTGGTTCAGCCGAGCCCACTGACAGATCATTCAAATTCAATTGTTTTATGTCTAAGCCGAACAGCTAATTAAAGTAGGGATGATTAACCTGACTGGCAGTGTCGCTCTCTCTCCCTCGCTCCCTCCCTCCCTCCCTCCCTCCCTCCCTCCTGTTCCAATCAGTCTTTTTCTCACACTCTCTCCCTCTCTCTCCCTCTCTCTGTCTTTTGCTCTACTGTGTGTTTTTTTTTTTTTTTTTTTTTTTTTTTCCTCTCTCCTAAACGTGGTCTGCTTGCTGATGGCAGAATGGCACTCGGAGATTTGTGCATTGTGTCTGGTTTCCTACGGGCAGGCTGACCCAGTGCCTCTAGGGACTTATCAATAGACCACTCAGAAGAGACAGAGACAGGAGAAAGGAGGAGGGGTGGGGGGGTGGGGGGGAGAGAAAGAGAGAGAGAGGGAGAGGGAGAGAGAGAGAGAATCAATATCAAGAATAGAAGGAGCTCCGAAGCCATTTTTTTTTTTTTTTTTTTAAAGAAGTATCAGGACTTGGGAAGAGGGTGACAAAGAAGGTTTTTCAAAGAGGCAGTGGAGGAGGTTCTAATAAATTTGGAAGGAAACAGTTCCCTGTCTTGGGAAAAAAGGAGAACTCCTGGCTGATTAGCATTCACACCAGGTATGAGATGTTCCCTACCCCTTATCACTGTCGCAACCGAGATGGGAAAAGCTTTTTTTTTTTTCTTTTCCTTTTTTTTTTTCTTGTTTCCTTTTTTTTTTTTTAAATTTTTTTTTTCCCCCCCTCTCTGCTCTGTAAGGAGCCGGAGCGAGCGTGGTATTTTGGTATGTCTGTGGCTGGTGGCAGGGGGAAGAGAAGAGGAGCTGTGGGCATCGGTGGTGCCGGGAGCAGGGAGAATGGAAGCAGGGCAGCGGGGAGGGGGCGGCGGGGAGCAGAGGCTGGCTGGAGCGCGGTGCTGCGGTGGCTCCTCTTTGTGCACCCCCGGGGGGGACTTGGGGGGGGGGGAGGTTTGCCCAAGTTCATCGCTAGCAGGTGGATTTAGGCAGGGAGTTACTTAACGCTTGACCGCCAGTTTTGAAAAA
The DNA here is from genome assembly GCF_047663525.1 of Anas platyrhynchos. Taxonomy (NCBI): domain Eukaryota; kingdom Metazoa; phylum Chordata; class Aves; order Anseriformes; family Anatidae; genus Anas; species Anas platyrhynchos. The sequence goes on from NC_092587.1 coordinate 87,414,278, forward strand.
AAAAAAAAAAAAAGGAAAAAAAAAAAAAAAGACCTGCTTCCTATGTCTATTAAAGGAAGCTCCAATTTTTTCCCTCTCTCTCTCTCTCTCTCCTCTCTCTCTCTCGCTTCCCTCTCTTCCTAACCAGACAGCGGGAGGGTTTCTGGCTCCCAGCCAGCCCAAAAGCCTCTAAGTGTTTTGCACTTGTTTCAGGGAGCCCGGGGATTTTTTCAGCATTTTCACTAGAGAACAAAGAGTTCTTTACAAAGGAAGGGGGAGAGCGAGCTTAACGCTGGAGATATGTTTTTCTATTTTTATTAGGGATTTTTTTTTTTTCCTCCTAAAAAGAAAGAGACAGAAGCAAGGCAGAGAATGTGTGGCAGCAGCAAAATAGATTGAAAGGAAATTCAGTTCCCTTACCTCCAAATTGTAATTTGGAATTAATAAGAACAGGAATGGAAGGGGGACGAGACCAAGTGAGTTTGATATGTCGTTCTTTTCTCCCTTTTTTCACTCTCTCTTTAAATCCGATTGCTGTTTTGCCAAGTTACCTAGTCTTTTTTTCTTTTTTTTTTTCTTTTTTTTTTCTTTTTTTTTGGCATAAAAGTTGTACTGTGAGCAGTTTCTGTTTACTTAAAAAATTAAACAATAAATTCTTACTGGGGGAAGAAAAAGAGAAGGGAACGGGGTGGTTTCACTGAGAAATAAATACGTTAGTGAGAACAGAAATCTTTCACTTTCTGTCACTTAGAAAAAAAGTTGGTAATGGCTTGTTGAAGCTGGGATCCTAAAATACAGATGGGGCACCAACGTCTGTGTCCATGGACTCAGCTTTTCCCTGACCATCTGTCTAAAAGTCACCTCTCATTGGCAGCTCAAATGATTAGTCGGAGCTCAGGGATTTTTTTGTTTGTTTGTTTGTTTGTTCCTCCTGGTAGATGGGACCCTCTCTCCAAGGGCTCCATTTCGTCCTCCGAGTTTACTTCTCTCCTAGAGCCACAAATTGAGGATTTTGGGACGGACCTCCTGGCACTGGAGATTTTTTGTTCTTCTGACTGTGTTTTTTATATATACACTCTTTGTGTATTCGCTATGTGGAAAAGGCACAGACCCTTCCACGCACCGTATAGAGAAGGAATAATGCATCATATTTGAGGAGGTGTTTAGACTGGAAATTTATTGCATCTGGTATATAACATACATGATATCTTCTCTACACTGTCTTCTGTGCAATGGTTAGGATTTGAGAACATGTTTGAGAATATATACCAGTGCAAATTCAGTAGCTTGGGGAAGTGCTTTATTTAGCCAAATTCTGCCTTCCTTCCTTTATTGATTTGTATTTTCAGGGCTTTGACAAATTACCAGTCTCGAAACTGCATCGTATATCAGCTGTAACAGAAAACAAGAGAGGAAGCTGTAGATTATATCCACCCCGTAAGAATCATCAGCACACGCTATATAGAACTAGGTGAAATTACCAGAGAGTTACAACAATCGTTCCTGGATGCAGAGCGTTGTTGCTACAATACCTTGATTTTTATATTCATGCTGCAGGCTTCCCTCGGAAGAGGTCGTGTGTAACAGCAACGTAGGTATCACAGATGTATCTGTGGCACTGTTTTTGAGCAACATCTCTGTGTCGTGTGAGTGTACACTGAGAATTAGTGCGCTTACAAATCCTCAGACGATAAAAAGGGGGGAAATTGCGTCCTTTCACTCTGCCTGCACCGCTGTGGGAACACCACTGTGCCGTAGAGGCAAAAAGTCCCGGTGGACACAGCCCGTCCCTTGCAAAAGTGAAGTAAAAGCAGGCATGGCAAGGGAAACCGCCAGCTAAAACACAGCTTGGTGTTTGTAGGGGCTTCCACCCCACCGGCTCTGCTGGCAGGGCCCTTCCCTCCCCAGGGCTCTGGCGGGCACGGCTTTGGCAGCAGCAGAAGGGTGGCCAGCGGCCTCGAGCCCCCTGCTCTCAGCCCAGGATCCCTTCCCTGCAGGTGCCCGGGGTGCCCTGCTTTTGGGTGGGCAGCGGGGAGAGCAGCCTCCACTCGAAAGTACTTTGTGGGCTCCACCGGGTTTCGTAAAACGCTTGGTGGGGGACGGACGGAGCTCCAAAAAGAGCTCGTTGTTCTGTTGGCAAACCTAGGAAATAGATGAACTTTTGGCAAATGGCAAATCCCTTTCTTTTATTTTAAATCCTCCTTTTCCTCCTTCCTCTGGAGAGTTTTCCCAACTCCTGACGGTTTTCATGGTCTGAGTGTTTTCTGTGACTTCTCTCTATTGCTTTCTCACTCTTAAAAAAGAAAGAAAAAAAAAAGAGATAAAAAAAAAAAATCAGAGGAAAACTAAACAAAAGAGCACTGAAATGGGACTTGGCCTTTGAAGTTTTCCATAGGATAAGCAGTCTCTATTTTTTCCCTCCCTGAATCTTTTTTCTTCTTCCCTCCCTCCCTCCTTTTTTTTTTTTTTTTTTTTAATATAACATGCTTTTGTGAGCATTTTGTATCTGCAACCATGGAGCTGGTGACAGAAGAGGGAGGGCAGAGAGAGCTGAAATCTAGATTTAGTCCCCCTCAATCTCAACCAGAAGGCATCTCCCAGCGACTGTCCCTGCTTCCAGAAGTGCAGAGAAAGACGATAGCCGTCTTTTGGGGACTCTTCGTGGACCTGACCTGAGAGCAACACGTTCACAGTACAGGAGAAAAGAGAGAGAGGGCAAAAAAAAAAAATTAAAAGGGGGGAAAGAAAAGCTCTTTGAGCAGTCACACACTGGCTCTTTCTTCCTGTAGGCAATCCGCTCCAGCTCCTGGCGACGTGTCCTGCACTATCAGATATCATATGACTCTTTATTTGGACTCCCGTTAGCAGTATGGGCCTGTTAGGAGTCTGTTTGTTTTCTTTTCCTTTCATTTCCTTCTCCCCAGTTCCCCCCCGGTTTTACGTGCGCCTGTGTGAGTGTATTCCTTTTATAATCCCTCTTTTTTGTGCTGAAGCTTTAGAGAAAAGAAGAAGAAATAATAATAAAAAAAAAAACTTAATTATTTCCAAGGGCTGTTTTTAATCCTCTGCCAAAATTGGAGTTCATTGTAGAGCTGAAAAAATAATGAACACCTTTCCTTTTTATTTCTCTCTCTTACCTCTTCCTCGTCCCTTCCTCTCACTTGTCGGTGTGTCCACACACACGTGTGTCTGTCCTTCTGGCTTTCCTGCCCTGGTCGGTGAAGTTAGGATGCACCTGTATCAGTCTCAGCAAGAACACGGAGCTGCCTATGGCTGCCCCTGCTAACCTGCGCCGTTTGTTCCACTTCCCTAAACTTTTACCTGTTTGTTTATTTAATCTGGGCACCTTCTACTCGCTGACTTTGAAAAGCTGCTGGGTAGCGAGCCGTATGCTGGGCTTTTCTGCATTTAGGTGAGGAACGGGGAAGTTAGCGCCGTCAGAAAATGAAATACTGTGCTCCGGGAATACAGGATAAAGTCCGAGGTATAAATTAGAGCTGCTTCATGCATGCCATCCACACAAGTTTGCTGTACCAGAACGCTGGTGCCTAATAATAGGACGGAAAGAGCCAGACAGCAACTAGGAATCGGAGGTGGATAGCCAAGTAGAAAAGCAATATTTATGATACTGAGTCACATTTTAGTTAAGCGAGATGACTTCTGCTCCTATTTGTGCTGGTTTTAGCAATGCATTATTTAGATAAACACTGCTCGAAAACTTTTTACCTGGAAATGCAAAGTCACGTCAACAGAAACAATGAGTTGCCATAAAACATTAAATTGTTGCGAGAAAAAAGGTCTGTCTTTCCAAAACAGAGGTAATGTTTTGTTTTGATACTTTCCTATGCAATGTTTTCATTTCTGTTTTTGAACTAAGGGTTTATTTTGACAATTTTTCAGAATTGATTTTTAAAGGAAAAGGAAAAAAAAATCCTTAAACACATTTCAAAATGAGAGGGTTGGGAGGGGGGGTGGGTGTTGAGACTGTTTGGGAGGAATTCAGTGTTTGTTTGTTTGTTTCATTTTTGTGCACCCTGAATTGTAATATGCTTTGGCAAGCAAACCAGAAAACGAGCTTTTTACACTACTTTGCTCCCTCTGTAATTTCTGCTGTGTCTTTGTGAAACTCCGCGTTGTTTCCATCTGAATTTGGTACGATCGTCAAAGCCGAAATCCTGTTGGCTCTGCAGAGACACAAAGGAGTTAGTGACACTTTCTGTAAGAGGTGGGTGCTTTGGCTGGCCAGCCGTGCCACCACTCACACTGCTCCGCCGCTGGCTGGGCTCGGGCTGATTGCCCCGCTCCAGGGAGAAGTATGTGTGTGTGTTTTTGCCCATATATCCAGTTTGTACTGACACTCCTGTTAGCGTAGCTGACTATATTCTATAAGTTTTAGCATTTACTTGCCGGTGTATACTTAGGCTGGTGTACAAAAGCAGTCTTGTGTGCGAGGCAGGTTCAGAGTACAGATTTTTTGTTACAAATCCAGGAACAACTGTATTTCGCTCATGCCGTGTTGAACCACATCTAGGTGGTGGTGTTTCTTTTTTCTTATCTAGCTGAGGCACCTTCCCACTGAAGCCAGTACAGGTTTTCCTGAGAAGGGGCTAATTAAAAACAGAGCTAGAACATCGGGATTTCGGGTGATCCCCTAGGACTGGACACCAGAAACCACAACACGAGGTGCGTGCGCTCTGTGGTGGCGTTGTTAGACCTGAGTTGAGATGTCTCCTGCAGTCTGAAACTTTATATTTATATGCTCCCAGATCTTTCAGAAAATTACCAATTGTCTAAAGTGTCACTTATTTGCTCTCAACAGCAGATCCTTCCTTTTCACTGGTAATCTGAACGAGAAGGAAGAGAGTCTTTGACCTCAGACAATATTTTGAGGCTCCTTGCCTTTTCTCTCTTACTCTAGAAACTCGAACCTGGCTTTGTTTTAACATTTTGTGCCGAGGCACATTCGTGGTCCTGAGGCAGGAATTCCGGACTTTGCTGGAAGAAATTTGGTTTTGAAATAAGTGTTACGAACGTTTCAAAACTGCATGCTGTTCATGCATGGTACATTATGTTCCCTGCTACCCTACGCACGCTCCAGCCGTCATAGCTGCCGATATTTATTTGTGAGCTCGTTCTCATAGCCGCCCGTGAATTCGGTTGCCTCAACAGTCAGCAAACAACTCAGCGGCAAGGCCAAAGCTCGAGAGCTGTGGCCACGTGAGGTCTTGTGGGTTTGTGGCTATTTCGGCAGCTTTGGTTAAAGAAAAAGCCTGCTCTTCTCAAACTTCTGGGACTTTGCGTCTTATTTCAGAGTTACTCTAAGCTCAAATAATGGCAGGACACATATTTAGCTACCTGGTTGCATAAATACGGTGAAGGGCCGCAGAAACTTTCAAGCCAAGTGCTGCGGTTAGGTTTCCAAGCGCGGCTCTGGGCTGGGCTGGGTAGGCCAGATCCGTTGCTGATGAAGTTTTGTTAGCATAACTTGGAATCAGTGGAATTGCACCAAAGTTGTGCTTTGACTTGGCTTAATTTCACAGCTTTCATCTGACTTTTTTTTCACAAGCCAGCCCAATCCGGATCTATTCAGTGCTTGGGAGGGTGATAGCCAAGGGACAAAACAGCTTGTCTAACACATGTCTCTTTAGTGCACCAGTGTGTGGCTCGTGGGGCCTCAGACGGGATCACCACCGTTAAGAGAAATACATTTTCCAGCGGCGTAATAAGTTGTCCTGTTGCTTCCCGGTGTCAGGGATCTCTAGTTCAGCACTCGGTGAAAACGTCTGCTTGCAGAAGAGGTTTCCCTTTCATTTAACGTTTCATTAGTGCATAAAACTCATGTAAATCTGATGTGGCCAGTAGAAGGAATAAATTCAGGTTTATTTTTGCCAGGACGCATGTATTTATTCTGTGTCTGTATTAGTGTTATGGTGAGATGATATTTCAACCTAAACACCAATTTCAGTGGTTTACCACTAAAAAAGCTAGCTGAGTTGAAATGTCAAGGACTCATTCCAAGCTCAGAGGTGAAGCTTATATTATTTTGGAAAATATGAAGAAAGTCTTGGTTACTTTTTTTCTTTTTTCTTTTTTTTTTTTTTTTCATGTGTGTTGGACAGTCACACTAAGACAGGAGCATTCTCTGGTTAACTAATTACTGAAACCCATTAATTTTTCCCCTTTCATTCTATTTTTAATTTTTTAGTGTTTCTTCAACACAAAATTAAAATTATAAGGAGATAATTTCCTTAAACTAATTAGACTTAGAATTTTAATCTCACAAAACCCAGGAAATTCCAAGCGATGTTTTTTTGTAATTCTGCCATGTTGCACATGCCTCTCTCCTCTTTGAAACCCTTGTATTGGCCTTCAAAAAATCCTGGGAAAACACTCAACACTTGCCTGAGCCAGCCTTGTCGGTCCAAACTCTCCTGAACTTCTGGCATTATTAGGCATCCAGATCCAGATTTTCTGATTTGAGCTCATCTCTTTTGAAAATAATAGCATGGAATTTCCCGACATCTCTTTATATGAACTTAATATTTAAAGAAAAATTAATAAATCCGAGTGATTATGTTTCCACTGAAGCCAGCAGAAGCAGAATCCACTTCCTCTGGGTAAAATTTCTCATGGCACTTTCCAGAACTTGATTTTTGCTCAGATGGCCTTTTCAGTTTTGACTATCTGAAGAGCAGTAAGTTAGTTACATAGGATATTCTTTATGTAGTCCTTTGAATAGAACCCATAACACTCAGACCTGGTAATTTCAACTACATATCCCATAAAGCCTGAAGAGCTAGCGTGAGAAATATTTTTTTTTCCCCTCCTCCCAGAAAAAAATGGTTTTGTGATGATTTCTTTGGCTGGAGAATCAGGAAATACCAATGAAAACTGTGTAGGAAGATGCCAGAGTCTTCTTCAGTGAGATCAGCTGTTCTTTATATTTTTTTTTTTTTTTTTTTTTTGCTTGGTTGGTTGGTTGTGACATTTTTTTTTGGCTTGTTGAGATATATCCCCATAATCTTCAGAAGCCACAGAAAATTGTCAGTGCCACAATAACCCTATAAAGCTGGAAGGAGCAAGACAGAGCTCATCTGAGGCTGTCTTCCCCACTAATTGTATGAGCCAGCAAGTTGGTTTTGTGCTTTAGTTTATGCTATTCCCTTGCACGTTGCTAAAGCACCAGGCTGTACACTGCAAGGAATCTTCCCCTCTGTTACTGGTCATTTTTTCCCTCCTGGTCCACTTCTCCAACTTTTGTTAGCATGAAATTGTCACCAAATTTAAGGTGAAACCTCTGTCTGGAAAGCATGGCAAAATTGATGCTCTTAGAGTGTCTGCTGCTGATGCAGTTAAAAATGCAATCTATCACTCAAACAAACAAAAAGATATATAGCAGAAAGCAAAAAGGAACATTTATTTTGAAGCCTCTTAATTTTGTGTTAACCTCATGTCAGACATCGTAAGACTGTTCTGATGCTTGCTTTGGAGGACTTTCATGAAACTCTGTAGAGCTGCACAAAGCAGAAACAGAGACTGAGAAGCTCTCTTTTTTTCTGATCAAAACGAAATAATGTGCCAACGAATGATGACAGAAACCTGGAGAGCTGTAGGTGCTCCCTTTTGTCGGAGATATAAAATAGAGATTCAGACCGCCGTTAAAGATTGCATAATGTCCTGGCTAAATTTCAATTAAGGTAATTATATTTGGCCTCCTTGAATTCCCTCTGAAGTGTCAGTTGGGTACGGTGATATTCACTTCCTGGCCTGAACCATATCATTATGGTGTGGAGCGTAGTTAAGCAGCTGCCACTTCCCGCTCCGGGGACGGCTGCATTTCAGCGCCGAGCAAAGTAACCGCCTTGGAATTTGGTCAGAACAGCATTAGCAAACACTTCTCTCCCGTACCTTCATTTGTCTCACAATGCTTGTTATAAAAAGGGTTGACCTGAGCCTCTTCCCTTGTGCAGCCTGGTGGTACTTGTAAGATTTATTTCCATTCTGGAGATGAGGAAACCGAGGCATGGAGATGTTGAGTGACTTTTCTCAGTGCACAGCAAGTCAGCATCAGAGCCAGGAAGATAACATGGGAATCCTGGATCCCAGTCCCGTTGCTGTAACTGCTAGGAAACACTACCCCTCAGAATGCAAGTTATTGTTATTAAGATGTGGTTTATCTTTCATGTGAGTTGCCATCTGTTATATTGCCTACTTGCTATTAGTTACGAAAGCTATTCACATTTTAAACTGTTTTGCATTCTCACAGCTACTTAAGTCCGCAGTAGACTTTTTAACAACAGTAACAGCACTTCTCATGTGAAAGTACTGGACAAATATTAACTCATGTTTTCTTAGTAAATTTTTGCAATGCCATAAACCCACGGTTAAAAATGAATTTAAACAGCTCTTGAAAAGTCCACTTACTTGGTACTGGTTCGTTCCATTTCTGTTAGTCGTACCATAGTTAAGACATGACTCTATTTTCTTAGTTATGATGACAAAGATGAATTTCCAAATGGTAATTGAATGTAAATTGAGTCATTGATAACTCTATGTATCTTGGGCCTAGCAGCTCTGTGGCTGCTAAGGTCTTTCAAAGATGTAGTAGAAAAAAATGTATTAATCTTGAACTCTTCCTGATGCTTCTGGGGACCTCGGTGAGCCACGGAGAAGTAGGTCAATTTTATTGGAGGCAGTCAGGAAAAACCCCGAGCAGACGCTGCGGCAGGGACCGGAGCTGTGAAATGAGAAAAGACTCTTGAAAAGTAAAAATTTCTGTGTTTTTCTCTCTGCATATGGATGGGTTGTAGGGGAATGCAATCACCATTTTTAAGACAACCAGAAAGCCTTGGCTTGGGAAGCGGAAACCCCAGCAAAAAGGGAGAAATATCCTTGTAGCTGAGGAGGGAAGAAGGTGTCCCAGAGTGTCCAACATGTACTAGCAGGTGGGAGCAATGGGTGAGACTTCCAAGCAAACTCAGAGGCAGCTTGGATGCTGGTGCCTTTTCATCTCTGAAGATGGTCAAGCAGCAAGGACCCTTGTGGTAGTCCTGTCTATTTACCTTCATGTGGTAAAGCTCACTGCATTTCTTAAAGCTCACATCTTCTGGTGAGCTAGAACATATCTTTCAGAAAGACAGGTAATCCTGAAGTCCTTAAGTAGAGCCCGACCACTTATTTAAGTCAACTGTTCCAAAGTCTAATGTGTGTTTCATTTCTATTGAATCTGAATTTGCCGTCTAATTTCAGCTACTCCTTTGCCTGATGTATCAAGGAGCCCTCTACTGTCAGAAATCTTCTCCCCGTACTTAGTATTAATAAACTTTGCTGGTCAGGCTGATTGGTGGTGAATTTTTGACAGCCATGGTACAGTTTGAAGGTATGGAGTACTGACTAGTGGAATTTGAAGTGAGATGTGAGGAATTATTGGTGTCAGAAAAAATGGCAAAACCTAGAAGAGAAGCAGTATGCAGAAGCAGTGGGTTTCTTTTTTGTGAGGTGAGGCAGAAATGAAAGAAATACGCAGGCAAAGGTGAAGATCCAGTTATAAAGAGGGAAAGAAGCAGGAAAATAAGAGCAAAGGTCTTCAGAATAGATACAGAAAATAGTGTGAAGAGAGAAGCATCCTAAAGCTATTAAAATACAGTAAAGAAACAAATGTAGTCTGCAGTGGTCAATAAGGTCAGGACAAATGGGGAATACCAAATTATGTTAAGAAAGTAACAAAAAGTAGCGGTAATTCACCTTGGGTAGTAGGGACTAATGCTTCTCAGTCAGTGGGTAGTTTCCTATCTCACAGGAGGCCACCAGGCTTAGCTCATTATGGCTTTGAAAACGTACTGCTTAATCTTCATGTTAGTGAGGGGCTGGTATGGTTTTAAAGGGTCTGAACGCATTCAGACTCTGTGAAAAAGACTGGCCAAATTTTCTGCCCAAGGCCCCTCTGTGTTCAGGATTAAAACTCCAGTGTTCAGGGCATAACGAAAGGGAGGCCTAATTAGGCGAGAGAAAGCTCTTCGTACATACATAGCTATTTTTTTTTCCTAATGACAGAGGAACAAAGAAGAGGGTAAAACTTTCTGAGGGTAACTGTACTTTCGGTTTTCTCAAGTTCCCGCTGTCCCTGTCAGCCTCCTCTGTAGCGGGACCGCTGCTCGCACCAGGGGCTGGAGCATCATGGGTTGGACCCGTTCCTCACCCCAGCGCCCTCTCTCCACTCAGTCTTGGACAAATCCCTTAGTACCCTTGTTCCAAGTTGCTCCAAACCACTCCGAAACTAGCCAGTGGTTTCCTGCCTCAGGGGCAGCTGAGAAGATTGGATTGATACGGCCTGTAAAATGCTACGAAGCCATTAGGCGCAAGCAGTAAGGTTGTGTTCACATTTGGTTTTCACATATCTCAGTATAAAGAGCTCTTGCATCTTCACCTCAAATTTTGTGTTGTTTCTCTCGTCTTCCTTCACCTCTGCAATAATTCTGGTGCTGCTTGTCACTGGTGCTACAAAAGTGCCGTGTGTGAGTGTAATTAATTCTTTTCACTTTGAAGGTATTAGTGTTCTCTTCTCAGATCTTGATAAAATCCTCTGGCCAAGGTAAAATTCTGGTTGGTTTCTATTAAGAAAAAAAAATACATTTTTCTAAAGGACTTAGGTTTTCTTTTCAAAACACATGCCAACTCCTAACTGATCTGGGAAAATAGAGTGAGACAAAAGATAATTTCTAAGTTGCCATTGTAGGCCAAGCACTGAAATGCTGCCAATCTGGACCAATCAGAGTTAGCTTTCAAGAAGATACATGCTTTTGTCGTACACTTAAAGATGGAAAGAAAAAAAAAAAAAAGAAAAAAAAAAGCCAGCCCTTCAGACTGGTTTTGTGTAGCTGACTTGTCACTGATTTGAATGAAGTCCATGGAAGTAAACTCCACCACACTCACTACTTGCTAGAAACACTTCTCTGGGTATTCTTGTTGATTGATGGATCACTGAGGGTTGTATTCTGACATCTTTCAAACAAGGCTATCCCCTTGCATTTGAGCAAGAAAAGAAAAGGAAAAAAAAATTTACTCGGAGAAGAAAGCAAAAACTGTTGGAAACATGAAAGTCATTTCTAAAGCCATTTCTGCCTGTCACTGGTATGAGAAGAATTTTCATTCTCTTTAAGGCTATTTAAAATATACTTTGGGGCTAAAATAACAGAGAAGATGATCCAATCCATTCTCAGCCCTGAAACCACAATGGGTAACAGATCCTCATTTCCACATCGCATCCAATGAGATAGCTTACTGGAAGAATTGGTCAAGAAACTTCATTACTGATTGCAAAAAAAGAAAAGTAAAAAATAAATGAAAATGTTCTCTTTCCCTTTCCTCTCACTCTTTTCTTCAAGGCAGAAAAAAAAAAAAAAAGTGTTTTATTATTTAATCAAAGATAACTCTCAGTTTCATTTGTTTCAATTTCTGTGAAATTTAGTTTTCCTTTTTTTTTTTTCTGAGATGAAATACCAGGAAACTGTGAAAGCAGTTAAAATTTTCATTAAAATTTAGCATTTTTAATTTGGTATAGAAGGTTGTTCTCTCACTTTTTGCTGCCCTCCTGCCTCTCTTTTCCATATTCATGCACAGACTCCTGGCTGACTCTGAATGGCACTTAACTGCTTCACTCATTAGAATGAGCAAGTGGCAGCTCCATAACTTTGTTGATTTAAGGTGAGATCATGGTAGGGACCACCCTGGATTCTGGAAATCACACTGCTTCTTGAAGATATTCTTCGTGAAGCAAGGAAGGAAAATGATAGCATCACTTCTAATCAGGATGAATATCATTGCAGTCAGCAGTAGGTGTCGCAAGCTATATGGGTACATCAGGGATCTGACATTAAAACTCTTGTGTACATAATGTTTCTGTCAGTCATGCACAATCCCTGATTTCTCTGTTTTGGCTTGTTTTCCACATTAGGACATCTTGGCACAGGTAATAAACCTATGTTTCTTTCATTTATTAGAGAGATTACTTAAGTAGTTACGTATGTAGATGGCACCGATATTTGGAGTCATTCCTGATGAAAGACCAACGCTGCTGGCTTGGTCTGAGCTAACATTTATCTCCATGTTGAAGGCATGCTTTTTCTTCAAAGCATTCAAAGACAACAGTGAAATTAGGATGCCCTGTGGTGATGAAATTAAAAGCTATCATTTTAGAATAGGTGTTGATACTGTTTTTCTGTCCACCTGTAGCACCTTTAGTACTCAGCTGAATGGTAGGAGCATCAAGGAGGAAAACTGAATGTGCATTATTGACCAGATGGGTACAGCTGCTTTGTTAATTTCCCACTGTTTTGTATTTGAGCTGTTTATTTCCAGTGTCTGGCTGTCAGTCATCACATGAAGTAGAACTGAAAGACTCTTCCCCTGCTATCGGACCTCAAGTCATGGGTGGCCCAGTCTCCCCAGGTTGCTCTGCCGTTTAGTTCTGTCTTCCCTAGTTTCTGTCCTCTCTAGGTACAGTTCTGCAATTGGGATCGCAGTTGAATCTACTTCCAAGAAATGCAGACAAAAGAGAGACAAAAATTTATTTCAGTGGGATTAGAGGAAGCCTTGAGTGATCTGACCCGGTCAACAAACGTCAGGAAGCATTGCTGCTTGTGGAAAAATAAATGTTTCGTTATTGCTGTTAGAGAGATCCACCTCCATAAAACACCTGGAAGTGGTACGCAGACCACAGACAGAATGTCACTGAGGTTGATTTTTTCAAAAATGAGGAGAGAGAGCAGATTTTAGAGCTAAATTGATTATCAAGCAGGGTGAGGAAGTAATCTATCACATCTGAGTCTCATGTAGAAACCAAGTCTGTTATAGGGTGATGTCCCCTTTCATTGGATGTTGACCACTGTAGGGGGAAGGACATCAGACTGCCCGAAGCATTACTTTGATGAGAGGAGCTCACAGGAGAGATATGTTGCTTGCGGCGAGGCTGAAGGTGAATGAGGTAACCACAGAGCGCACTGCTACGGATATAGATTGTGGGAAGCACTGCTAATAGAGGGGGCCACTGGTTGGATTGAGCATGGCAGCACCAGGGACTAGCTGTTCTCTTTCACCATCCCAGGGTGAGCTTAAACCTGCTGCTGGTAGTAATGGAGAATAGTTGATACAGATCAGCCTCGGCCGAAGTAACAGCACTGGCATCGGGAGTAGAAAGTTTTACAGATTTCTGTGTGTGCACTTGCTACTGGTGTTCCTGGTGGGTGGCTGAATCATCCTGATGGCATTCAACAGGAACCAGCTGCTGAGAATATTAAAATGCAAGCATTTATTCCTCTAGAGAGACAGTAGCATCTGCAAAGTTTTCCTGTCTTGATAGTACAGATAATCCCAGGGAGTATTCTCTAGTAGTTTTTAACTCTCAATTCATTTATGCATTTTCTTTAAAGCCGTATGTGCTTTGTGTCTGCTCAGAGAGGCAAGCCTAGTCTTAGATCTGAGGCCTCAACAGGTCCCAAGCAGATAGTTTGCAAGCCCTCTGCTCAGGCTGAGGAACCTTATGTGTGAGAAAGAAGCTGGGCTTTCCCTTCTTCTTCCCTCTCCCCTGTTTTGTTTTGTTTTGTTTTGTTTTTTCACCCTCCTTTTCTCAGAAAGGACGCCTTGGAGGCTGTTATGCAGCAGAGCAGGAGTCCTCTGCTATGCCACAATTCTGTGACTTGCCTGTCAGTGTGAGGTTTGGCTTAAAATTCATCGTGACAGCAATTCTAAGAAATGGTAAAAATTGCAAGAAAGTGATTTACTGAGCTAATGGATGAGGATGTTGAGCACACACCCATTGTTTTTTGTATTTGCTGTCATTAACCCCATCAGGAACAGGGAGTGCTCAGCACCCCCCAGAAGCAGGCTCTAAAGTCCGACAGCCATAATACAGAAACTCATAACCAGCACATCTAAAGGAAGGGAATAAGAAGGTAGCAGCAACGGTGGGAAAATAAGACGACAATTTCTCCTTTTAAGCCTTTTGCTCAGCTCTGCACATCTCTTCTGCTTTCCTTACAACGTGTTCTCATGCTAATAGTGTGTGAATTCACATGCTAACGGTATTCATAAGAAGGGAATGGCAGAGATTCTGCCCGTGACATATGATGTGAGAAAAGGTGCAGGATTGTTTTATGGGGAAAGGGAAACGCAGTTCTTACAAGTGCGGCTGCAGTGTTGGCACGAAGAGGAGAAACAAGCTGTAGTCAGCCAGAGCTGTGGCAAAAGCAAGGGTGGGGATTGTGAGTTTATTTAAAAGGCAGCATAATTTGGTGTGTTCATCCATGTAGCATTTTCTGAAGGTATTTTAGCTTTTTCTAAATAACCTTGTGTGAAATACCTGCCTAAGTGCAAGGCAGTGAATAGCCTGGCTCTGTTTTTCCAAGCTGGGGCGCCAGCACATCTGAGTTAAAAGAACCAGTTCTCCCAGCACAGCAAATCTCCACTCCTGCGTCCACCTTTCATCATCACCAGTCATCCTCAGAGCCTGGCAGGATGTGTCAACAAGTCAAGGTTTTGACAGGATCTTACAGACGCAACAAGAGAAGCTGCAAACACTACTCTCCAGAGTTTATTGATAGCCTCTCTCGTGATGTGACAGGCCAAGGAAAGCTGTTGTAGGAGAGGTGACAGCAACAGCAGCACTTTATAGCCTTTCCTGATTTTAGCTTTGCCTTGGAAAGAGCTGCTGAAACCTCTTAGCAGTGTTAAGACATATAGTTTAATCTCAGTGAGGCATCACAGTGATGATGCATACATCAAAGACTCTGTTGTGCTTTCCCCTTTTTGTGTGAATTATGTTTGCTCATTTGTTTAAAAAAATAGCATAATGATTTCAATTTTAAGAGGCTTAAGCCCAAAGCTTTGGAAAGTCTTAACAAAGAATGATTTAATGAACTAGCTATTGTGTTTATTGTTATGCTCAGCTACTTAAGTATGTCATAGGCTCTGCAATACAAACAATTAATGGTCAAGCTTCTGAGCTCAAGTGCTAAGGTCTTCTGCTTTCAGAAAAGGAGAAGTAGCATTTGAGGTCTGTTCCCACTTAAGCAGTAGTGCTATAAAACTCCAGTGGATTTAGACTTAATGGCTTGGAGTTGGATTTGTTGTTTGTTTGTTGGTACAACAAAATAAAGTAGAACTTAATCCTGAATAAGAGCAGCACCGGGAAATTTCAGAAAAAATACTGAACGATACCTAGCATTCTTTCACCCCAGCATTTCCTCTAAAGACACATCTCTCTGTTAAAATTGTCCTAAGCAAAATATATTCTCAAGCTTTGCCTCGGTAATGCTGAAGATGTGAGTTTCACACCAAGACAGTCATGCCCACCAGACCTAGGGAGGGGTCTGACCCACATTGCGTACCCTGAAAGCCCACACTCGTAGACCTCAGGGCATCAGGTGGCTCTTAATGCAGCTCAGCTGATAGTATGAGCTTGGTAGGTTGGTATGCATTTTGAAAGCTATACAGCATGTTTCCCAACAACTCCTGGGGACTTGGATTCTCCAGTGCAATGTAGGTTATAGGTATTCTTTAAAAAAGGATCAAATCTCTTCTTGTTGTAACTCTTTTGCTTTTCAGTTTTATGATTTCTAGAGGGTCAGCTAACTTCAGCTGTAAGTAAAGAAGATAGGAAGCTTTCCTTTAATGCTTCTGTGTTTTGTCGTGGGTACTTCATGTCTTCTGTTTTCACTGCTTGTCTGCACTTCATATTTACCAATGCAAAATGATAATGAGGAGATGAGGGTTAAAGAGAAATAATGGATTTTTGGAGCTGTTTATTGTCCTCAAACAGCACGATCCTCTAGGGCAATAGCCCCCACATAGTCTAAGCAGGCAGCAAAGAGAAATCTGGGCAAAGAGAAATCTGGACACAGCTTCAGCCACTAAGAATGAAGTCAGAGCTATGATAATAAATTCCATCCTGAGAAGAAAGGAAAGTCAGAGGCTGCCAGTGGAGCAACTGACTTGGAGCTATCTGCGGAGCTATGACTTGGTTCTCCCTTTGCCATGCTGTGGCTGAAATCAAACTACGTCTGGGAGTTATTTACCTCTCTGGCCACAGGAAAATGGCAAGCCTGAAATTCTCGTCATTGCCGTCTGCGCAGCAAGAGCTGTCCCATTTTAACCTCAGGATACTGTGACACCTGAGTGGGGAACTACGCTAACACTGTAGTAAATATCGTGATGGTGATTGCTGCTGTGTTATGCTTTATTAGGAATGCTTTGTGCAGCTATTTGGGTCGAGCCCTCTGCTTTCTCCACTCCCATCCAGCCAGTGGTTGTTTCCCCTGGCTGCTGTCTGTTCAGTCAAGCTGCTCGCGGTGTCCTGCCTTCAGCCTCTTGTTCTTCAGCTTCCACTTTGTGGGTGAGAGGAATGACCAGCAGTCACTGTGAGAGACAAAACCGAAATAGCTGAGAGTTCAAAAGTTGCCCATTTCGGGTCATTATTGTTCTCTGTTTCTAGCTACGGAAAGAAAATGTAAACCCCAGGGGAAACACTGTTGCAGGTGTTTGGAATTTAGCACATCAGATTGAGACCCCTGTGAAAGTTTGTTGAGGCAATTGGAGGGGGGAACTGAAGACCAGGGCACAATCGTGTGTCATGAGATGTTTTAGGGAGATCTGAGTGATCCTTCACAGAGGTTTAGCAGAGGACTGAAGGATCCAGGAGTCATGGAACATTTTTGTCTCCTTGCGGTCTCTGATGTCCAAGTGCACAGACCACAGTGAACAAAAAAAAAAGAGCAGTCAAAAAAGACACATCTTCTCTCACGTTTTTTTCTGAAAATCTCAGTCACCGTATAGGGTGACTTCTGCATTAATAGCTTTCATTTCCAGCCGCAAGCAGTAGAACCACAAAGATAGACATTCATTCAAAGATTATGAAGGCTTCATTATTTTTAGAAAGTTCATCACAGCGCATTTACAAGAACACTGTAAAGTATTTTCACAAATTAAACCTAAGCAGTTGTCAAAATAAATGAACAAAGTATGCTCTGTGATGCTTTATCCTTTATTTATTTATATTTTGTATTGTCTGTTCAAGTGTTTGCTAATTTGAAAAATTCAGTTATTTGTGATAGGTCAGCATCCTAGCTGTTAGCTCGAATTAGCAAGATTGTATTATTTTGTTCTGACTAGATACACTCCTAATAGCAAAAGTATTAGCTGAAAGACATTTATGTTTGGGCTGGAAGACCGTGGTCACTAATCCAAAGGATTATTCCATGAGGCATTATCCTAAATGAATGTTTCCCCGAGCTGCCTGCTCTCTAAAAGGTCATGTCACTTCTGTGCTAGACTCCGCATCGAGCCACATTTCAGTGTTTGCAGGAGGAGAGATTCCAAAAGAAAGTGACGGAGGTGGCAGAACTGGGTGACATGTGGTAGGCATGTCAGCGAAGGGAACGGCATGCCACACACCTGCTTTGTGGCTCTGCCGTGCCACAAGTTAACATTTTGATGAGCAATTTCCATTCTGTTGTTTTCTCTCAACACATGGGGTTCAAAAAACAGTTAAAAGAAAACTGTACCCATTTGCTCATCCCAGAAGCCTGCAGATTCAGACGTCTGCCAGATTAATTTTCACATATACAGTATTTCAGAGTTGAAATACACAGAGGAGTGCAGTTTATCTTTTGAAACTATAGTGTGATGGCTAAAGAAAAATAGGTGTACATTGCCCTAACTTCATGAAAGGCCTCTGATTGATGGTTTATAATTGTCAAAAAAAAAGAATAATATTCTTTTCTGTAGTCAAAACCTTCTGAAGTTTCTCAAGTCTGTATGATAATCATGAATACTGACCTCTATAGGAAGATTTTTTTTTTCTCAGCAGTTGTATACAAAAATTAGAGAAGCACAGCAATCTTTTTGCTGGCTGTATGTCTATAAAGAGCCTGCTTATAAAAGAACTGCCTTTAAGCTAACCCTATGATGACAGAATATAATCATAGAATCATAGAAACCACAGAACAGCTCGGGTTGGAAGGGACCTTAAAGACCATCCAGTTCCAACCCCCTGCCATGGGCAGGGATGCCACCCACTAAATCAGATTGCCCAAAGCCCCATCCAACCTGGCCTTGAACACATCCAGCAATGGGGCATCCACAGCTTCTCTGGGTAACCTGTGCCAGGGCCTCAATAACCTATTCATCTGCTATGTTATAACTTTTTATTTTTCCCCATACTTGCTCCTGAACACCCTTTTCGCGAGGGGAAGAAATGAAGAATGACTGCAGAATTTCATTGGCATGGGTGCAAGAAGGGATGCAGGTATCGGAAACATTGTTACCCCGACCATGTATTTTAGTCAGGAAAAAGCTTGTCCTTTGCTAATTTACCCTGAGAAATAACTGTCATATGTCAGAGGAGAGAATTAGACTTGTATTTTCTAGTTAAACCTCTAATCTGATACTCATATAGCAGATCTTGTAGCAAATTTTGGCTACTGAAAATTTTCTGGCTAGCGGTAGGCCTGTATCTGTGTAATTGGAAAACAGAACAGATTCTCTCACTTTAATCTGACGCTTATCTCCATCCTCCTTAAGGCAGGAGAAAAGCCAAGGGATTTAGCATCTTCCTTCTTTTCTTGCAACCTACTGAGACTAACTGTGGTTAGAAGCTCTTCTTGATGCATTTTATAGCAGGATGTCCATGCTGCTAGAAGCCTTTTGTTGCTGAAGTTTGAAGCATTAAATCATTCAATAACCCCTTATTTTTGTCTTCCAGGAGAGCGTCAGCATGTAAAATGTGACATGATCAACACAAAAGTCAGCCCTTGACATGCCCTTTCACCCGCTGATCATGTTCATGTGCTCACTACTAGAGCAGTTTAAAGGTTTTCAGTGACCTTTTAATAGAGGTAATTTCACCGGTCCCTTTCAAGGGGTCCACTTGATTATATATCAGTAAAGAGAGATGGTATTTGAGAATGGTTGATACGCTCACAATTTTTGTAAGCAAAGACCTTGACGAGTTGCTCCACAGTCAGTCTCCTTGGGCTAAAATTTCAACCTATTACATGGGGATTTAGCCACTCATTTCCCATAAACATCAATGGGAGTCATGTGGCTAAATCCCTGTGCAACACATTGAAAATGTATTCCCTTATGTTTAAACTCATTTTGATGCAGATGCTTTCTTCTGCAGGAAACAAGTGAAATGAAGAAGCCATTCATTTCTTTCATTTGTCTGCACCAAATCACCAAACCCCCAAATTATCTTCTCTTCTGCCTAGGTACCAGCGTATCCCACAGGATGTGCTGAATCTGTGTGTGACACTAAGTTAAGAGGGCAAGCTTCAAGACATTAGGACAATGGATGCTAATTTGTATTTATTACCTACTCATGTGTGGAAAAAATTGGGCGGATGACAGGCTGTCCCTTCACCCATGAGAACAATATTTCTCATTTCTCTCAATTCTCCATCGTCTGCTGTATTACATATTAAAGGAGGGACCACACACTGCTTTTTGTGGATTTCACTAGTGATCTTTGGCTGCAAGTTACAGTGTAGGATCTGCTCTTGGTCGATGTGGCTTTGCTGTACTCTCCCACAAGTGTAATGGATCTACTAAGATCACAACATGGAGATCATTCTGCTTTATTAGATTCCTTAGCGAGGAGGAGGAGGATCTTTTAGGCCAATTCTTAGAGGGAGGGAAAATGAAAGGCTATCAGGATGTAGGCACAAATGCAAATATACTATTTCAAAATCATTGGGCATGATTTTCAATAATGGCATGTGTGAGTTAAGATGCAATTTTGTGCCCGAAAAGAATTGTGTTCATAATAAATGGCAGGTGCTTTTAAAGCATTTAAATATTGCATTTGCTACTTCCACCTGCACACCAGGTAACTGGGTATTAATATGATCCTAGTTGAGCCCATGATTCATTGCAGGTGCAGTGCTCTGGAAATCAAGGATTGCATTGAGGTCCTGATGAAAATCATGCCCTCAGGCACATCTGATCTCCATTTTGATCAACAAGCCAAAAATAAGACTTTTACTTCAATTACAGTTCATCTGATTTTGAACTTAATGATGCAACTCGAAGTCTATTGGCTTAGCTCCTGAGACCCAGGAAGGAGGATGTCTGGGACCTTGTCTATTCAGTGGAATAGAGGTTCCCATTAAATTCACTCTGATCTCATTACATGTCTTTTATTTGGTCAGAAGCTCTATTTTTGCTCTTCCTGGCCTTATTGAATCTGTTGTTGATTCATTGTGCAGACTTGGTATTAATGAAAAAGACTGCCTCACTCAGGTCTCTCCAGAGGGTGAGATTTTCCATAGCCCTGTGTCTGTACAACACGTTGGAAGCACAGACTCCGATGGCTTGCCTTGTGAAACTAGATTCGAGAGCAGCTTTATTAATAGGCTGATGAGATGTACCAGCTTGGCTAGGCTGTCTGCCTCCATAATGAGCGAGGGCTGTATTTTACTTACTTTAACGAACAGAAAAATCCTCAGTTATGCCTTTCCTGTCCCCCTGCTCTCCCTGCTCCACATTCCCGTTTCAAAGACCTCTTTCAAGGTCTCTATTATCCCAGCTGCCTTTAGGTGTCACTCGAAGCTTTGGGTTCCTCCTGTTCTTCCAGCCCTTTGTGTGCTTAGTTGTGCCCTGCCCTGCCATTCAGCTGCACTGGCAGATGGAGACCCCACTGGTCACCCCCCATCCACTCGGTTCTCAATTGCCCCAGTTGTCCACACTCGCCGCGTGTTTTCTGTTGCTAATGGAACATTTTTATTCATGGGGTTGGTGCAGTTTGGTGGTTAAGTAGGGCGCTTAGTTGAAGAAATTAAGGTAATCCATTTCAGTAGCTTTTCTCATTCGAAGGAATGCTTGGTGTCAAAGGCTGGGTCCTTATTGCCAGACTAGAAACTGCTGCAGGAGAGCACAGTTGTCCTAAAACATGTAGGGGGTGGTAGACCTGTATTTTTAACTTTCACGGGAGTGGAAGGGCTGACTTCTGTCCTGCTTTTGTCAGACACCGTCAAGCTGTCCTAGCTCCCTCAGCTACTAGGCTTCAGGAACTGTTAATCTGGTCTTTTCCGTTTTGGGGCCGATCTGAACATTTTTGAGTGGGCCAAGTACTTTCTTGGCCTTCTGACTAAGCTTGGGTCGCTCATATGGTAAATCATTAATTTGGAGACTATATTCTGCCTTTGCTGGGAGTTAAGAATGGTGTTCTAATAGCTTCCTTCCATCTGGAACAGTCATAAACCAGATGGATAAAGGATTGGCACCACTTATTTTGACTCTTTACCCAATTCACCCTGTATAAAGGGACCTTGCAATATTTCCCAGACAATTGTTGCGTGTATCCAGAATCACAAGTGAAAAATATCAAGATCAGATGTGTGGGCTGCCATTTGGGGAAAGTTTTGGAGAGGTGAGCAATAAAAATTATCCCTTCCTTTAGCGATATTTTGTTGGAGATCATCATTAGGAGCCATATGCGAGATGGTTTTGTATCTAAGAATTATTTGAAAATTTAATTGTCTAATTTGAATTCCAAAGATTGGAGCACCTTGGGTTAAGCCAGTTCAGTGCAGGATTTATTTCTTGAACAGAATGGGAAGAGGTAGGTTTCCAAGGTTGCTGTTTACAAAGATCTTGGCATCTTGTCTTACTGGATTCATTCTTTTCATCCCCGTTTTCATGAAAATAAATTCATCACAATGCATTTCATTGCATTCCTTTAATACGATTTAATGAAAATGAGAATATTGTGAGAGCCTAAAAGTTTCACCTATAATTATTTACTTGGGTAAATTAAAATTATTAATATTTTCATTACAAAATGGCTGGAAGGAATCAGTTGTTGCAAATAGTATATGTTGTAGGAGAAGATTTCCATTTACAACGTGTCTTTAAAGAACTGGTCTTTGGCCCAGGCCCACACTGAAGTGTTTAGGAATTGTTTCAGAAACAGTTCTGATACTGCTGAATACCAGAACAGATACATTATGGAAGCCTACTTTATTTTTGCTTAAAGAAGTGCAAAAAAAAAAGATAATCCAGGAGAAGACTGTAAAACTCAGGTGGCAAAATAAAAAGATTCACAGAGGCTTCTTAAGCAGCCCAGAGGAGTCATGGAGACATGCATTGCTCAGTGCAGGAAGGAAGGGTAAGCATGCCTACCTGGGCAAAGGTGTAGGAGGCTGTAGAAGCCCAAGAAGTATTTTTCCTAAAGCACAAGTCTAAGCAGAGCCATCAGAAGGGTTGATAAGCCTCAGATAAAAGTTACAGAAAAAAGGACTCAACAGTGACTGGAAAAGAAAACCCATAGAAAGAGGTTCTGCACTTGTGCTCAGGAGTCTGAGGGGGAAAGGGCAGGGCTGCTATTAAAGAAGAGAGGAAACATTACAGGATAGGAAGGATGCAACGTTGTAAAGAATTTGTTTTCATTTGTCATCATTGTATATACTGGAAACTTTTATGACTTTCCAGTGATTAACATCCTTTTTAGACCACATTCGGAGAGGGTGTACAGAAAAGGAAACAACCGTAAGTAGTGGTGTATCATCTAGGATCTTGCTGCATATGAATCCTAGGGCACTCAGAGGACTGAGAAGAAGGTAATGGTGCTCCTAGCAAAAAATAAATAAGTAAATAAAATTATCTGTTCTTGAAATTAGCTAGAGATACAAAGAGTTTCAAGGGTTGCTCTAATATTTTGAAAGACCAGGAGGTGATCTTATAAATGGATTTAGTAAAACGTGCTTCAGTAGTTTCTAAATTGTTTACTACTGTAGTTAAAAACATCTATGATTTTCGTAGGCTTCTTAGTCTTCACTGGCTGTTTCCACTTTCTTGGAAGAATCTGTCAGTGC
Source organism: Anas platyrhynchos (assembly GCF_047663525.1). Classification (NCBI taxonomy): domain Eukaryota; kingdom Metazoa; phylum Chordata; class Aves; order Anseriformes; family Anatidae; genus Anas; species Anas platyrhynchos. The sequence continues at coordinate 87,437,122 of NC_092587.1, forward strand.
CTGATTGCTTAAATTCCTGCAGACTCCTGTTGTGAAGAGGAGAGCCCTCTGTTCTCGGCTGTCACCTCCATGGAAAGGCACCTTTCGAGGCACAGAATGCCAGGATATTCTGCTGCTCGCTTGCTACCAGCGAGGCTCTGTTCTACGAAGCACAAGCTGACAGCTGGTACCATGTATTGCATCCAGCATCCATTTCCTGGGATATCCACGGGGATAGGAGAGATGGGGGAAATGTTATCACTACAGAAGTTAATAATTGAGTCCAGTCTGTCTTTGTGGTTTCATGATAAGGAGTATACTAGAAGAGCCAGTTCCTTTTAACAGTTTCTGCCTGAAATGTGCTGGAATGTGAAGTGCTTAGATGAAATCCTTCCTGCCAGCACCTCTCTTTCTTCGTCTTCTGCCATTCCCAAATCACAAATTTGTCTCAAGAAAGATGGTAAATTGAGGCACTGGGTCAAGAAATGTGTCCCTTTGAGTAATTCATTAGAAAATACTCAAAATACAGCTGTGCCTCTTGTTATAAAGTCAAGGTAGACTGAGCTACAAAAAAAAAAAAATCTAAGAAAACAAAAGCACCACAGTAATAAGCAGAAGCATGCTGGCATTCAGCGTTGGTTCACCTAACCTTCAAAATGTGGAAATACTCTGTTTAATCGGTTATTTACAAACTCCAGAAGAGAATGCAGCCTGTTAACGGCAGTAGTCCAGTTTCCCCGTTGCTGTGTTTGTCGCACCAGGACACAATCTGGAGAGTAAAATATACGCTTGCACCTAGTATTTGCTACTAACTCCTTAACTCGGTGTGGGATGAACGCCAAAAACTCTTCTCCAACAAGGGACTAGCAGGAAATTAGCAGCTTTTATCTCTTAAAACACCAGCACTGGTAGGAACTGGATACCAAATACCAAAGTTGTCAACTTTCTGAAGGCACTTAGGCTGCTCTTCATTATTCGTCCTAATCATTCACGGTATTAAAGTTACTCTGGTGACCATCTTGCCTTTTGCTATGTTGGTCCAGTACATCTCAGTCATCTGTTGCAAGCTGGAAAAACTGGAAAAAAAAGGCCTGATCCTGCTCAGAGGGCCAGTGTCCGTGGTGGTAGTGAGTACCAAAATGAGAAAGGCCTGTGAGGATTAGGCTTCCAGAGCTCATGCCAGCGATAGGTTGGGATCTGATTCAGATCGTCAGGCAGTAGTGGCAGCTAGAACTTCTTGATTTTGAAATCTGACATCTTCTGACCTGCCTGCGTTAGAGACACTTCTGTGGCCTTGTAGGAAAGCTTTCAAGGCCAGTAAATTGCTCCAGCACCAGTCCCAGATTATGATCCAAAAAAAAAAAAATCAAGACAATTCTCTCTGTCTCAATGCAACAAAACAGTGCATAAATACAGTCTTGCAGAATGACATCTGCTGTTCAGAGGAACAAAAGGCTGAAATGGGAAGGTCATCGTTTTGGCTTTTCTTGCTCATGCTTGCCTGAATTCTAACCTTAGCATTATTAACGTAAAGCAAAGCTGCTTTGCTTGTCAGTTCTCTGTGAGCATTGGTGTTATCTTTAACAAATTGTTAACGCCTTGCGAAAGTGTTTTCATAGCTCACCATAATGATCAGTATGTTGGAAGTAGGGATCTCAAAATATGGATTACTGATGTGATCATTTGCCCCAGTTGCAACCTTTTGCGATAATCTCTAATGCAACAGGCATTAAAAAATACAGCATGTGATAACAGGGGCTGCTTAGTTATTCCCTAGCAGAGCTAAGAAGAACTCTGTATTTTCACTTTGCAAACCTTGGCAAAAATATAATGCTGTATATGCCAAATTTTCAAAAATGATGGAATTTTGCTTTCATGCCCAGGAATAAAACAGCCCAAGGTACCAACCAATAGAAAAATTGATTGGGGGAGGGGGAGGGGAATACCCCGAGAGCCTTGGATGCTATTTTTTTGACAGACTTTAGACATTAGCAAATGTTGTCTAACGACTACAGCAGGACAAAGAGTTCTCTAGACTTTTTGCCCTGAGAACTACAAAAATAAGCATCTGACATTAAATAGAGCAATTAAAATACCTTCTCAGACTGTATCCTGATTCAACAAATCTCAGCTGAAAGTAAATGAAATAGCTGAAATGTCAACCCTGACAAAGAAAAAAAAAAAAAAAAAAAAAAAAAAAAAAAAGGAGAGATATTAGAATGAAAAAATGTATAATTTAGGTTAATAACTGCTTTCCAAGGTATTAAAATTGAGAGGACAAGTTAGTTTATTCCTGGATCATTCATGTGTTAGCTTACTTAATAGACCAATGCAGAAGTTTTCCAAATTTCTCTCCATTTTACAAAACACCAGTTCATTGCTGCAAACTGGAGTGAAGCTGTTTACAGCTCTGTGCTAAGTAGAAAGTTCAAATCAATTATTGTCCATTAGAGTTAGGTATAACTGATGAAATATCCCCAGAGGAGTATTGTAAATGTATCAAGATGTCCTCCCCCATTACAGAAATGGGGAGGCATGGTGAATTACTTACCTTCTCTCTTACACTTAATGTCTCTGAAACGCTGCCAGGCAGAAAAGGCTTATCTTGTCTCACTGGGTTAAGAGAGGTCTACACTGTAGTCTGGGATATAGGGGAGGGGAAAAAAAGGTAGTAGTAGAGGGCAGAACCATCTTAAGCTTTATTCCCAGACAGAACCAAGAGCAAAAAAATTGAGAAAAGCTGCTTAATAACCAACAGTAGACTCCAAATACATGCAGAAAATATCTGATCCAAAAATCAGTACTAGGGAGTTTTCTATAATATAACTGAAATCTTTGTGCAGTGAGCTATATAATAAATGCACTCATTAACATGTACATTGCAACAGCATTGGGCCAGAACATACAAACACTAGAAAGCAAGAAATCCGTGCATAAGGATGTTTCCTAATGCCAAAGCACAGTGAGCATGGTATTGAAAGTAACTGGTATTCATGCTTTGTTTCCATCAGGAAAAGAACCTTCAGCCTGCTTCTCACTTGCTAGCCATCTGGCTCCAGGACTGTTCTTGAAGTTGTAGAGAAATGTGCATAGACAAGATTCTTGCACCAAGGGAGCCTCATTTTGTAAAAGTCCTTTCCTGGAGATGTAATGAAGCTTGTGGCTGCCAAACATGCTTTTCTTTTTATGACACCTGACCATGATGGTCTCAGTCTACTGTGGTATCTCTGCTGGCATACAAGATCTCTTAATGATGGGTTTGAGTGATCTAAATTGCATGTGACTGTGCCACCAAGCGCATGGACAGTAGAGCTGAGGGAAAAACACACTGTCTTGAGACCAACCACTCAGAGATTGAACAGAGCAGTAGAACATCCTGGCAGAGAACGGAGGAAAGGAGGTATGGGTCTAGGAAACAGCCATGCTCTTAAATGGTCTGTGAGAGTGAATCTCGTAGGCAATGAGTTCAGATTTATAAAAGACGCAATAGGTGTTCAGTGCTCTCTGTGCATCTCACCTTAACACCACCAGAAAATGCTGCCAAAACAAAAAATAGCTGATGCTGCCCATAGAGAAACTCAGACTCAAGCTTGCAAAATGTTTGGAATGCGTGGAATGTTAAGCAATTCAGCGAAGCAAAGGAAGAAGGTAGGGTCAAAAGTTAAAAGTCCTGTGGGGGTGGTTCCTGGCTTTTGGGACTTTAAGCACTACAGCCTCTGCCAATACCAGCTACAATAAGAAACGACAAAGCTGCAAGCTCTGATTTAATGACATAGGACGAAAGGAGAAAAGGGTCTTGAGGGTCTTTAATCCTGAAGTGGAAAGCCATAACTATTGCAATTGTTAAATCATCACCGAGTTGGAATTCCAAAGTCTGATTTTCAGATTTCTTCATATTAAAAGTGACTCTTAGGCAAGTAACTTAACTTCTACAAGCCTTAGGTTCTCACTTTGTATAATGGAATGCTAGCACTTAGTGATCTACAAGGATTTTATGAGACAAAACATATTAAAGGTTTTGAGATGAGCTTATGCTACAGCTACATGATCCCACATAAGTATCCAGGAAAGAAAGAAATGTTGGGAATGCAGACCTTTGGAGTGAGACCTAATATGAAAGCAGTAGAGTATAGAACTGGTTGTACAAAATGCTTTTCCCTCGTAACAGGATGATGATAAGATGAATGGTGAGGTCCAGCTCTCCTCCCAGTCTTAAGTATAATTTTCAAAGCATTGTGCAAAGGAGTTAGTTTTGTGACTCATATCAGAATACATTAATCACGTCTTTGGGTGTTGGAATCTGATGGATACTGAGCTACGCACAGGTTTCTACTGATGTCAGTGGTATATGATCTCAGCAGCTCTCATAATCAGAAGAAATCATTGTTGACAGCTTTTGGAGTTTATCTTATCCTTTTTTTCTCCTTTATTTTCCCTCCAAGTTACAGTGATTAAGACAAGCAACTGTCGAGAATGCCAGTCAACAGGTTAGTGGGTGCAAAAATTAGTCTCATCATCGTGTGTAGCTAAGAAGAAAGAAGTTCCTGCTTTTTGCTGGCCTCATTTCGCTCTTGTCAGCGGAAGCCCAGGGCTGCCTGCTCTGTCCGTGGTACTAGGGGAAGAGCTGGCGCCGCTCACCCCTCCAGCCCCGGCCCCACACAGCATTCCCCTCCTGCGCCGCTCTTGGGTGTTTTGGCCAGGTCTGCTAGGGTGAAAACGGAGCTGCCTTGGGGGAAAGCAGCTCTCTGCCAGCCATATTCTTGGTGTGGTGAGAGACTATAATGCAAATGAGCTCAAAGGCTTCTTTTTTAGAAGACCAAGGAATAAACGTTTAAAGTCGCTGCAATCCAAATTAGACTCTTCTGCTGCCGCCACCATCACGTACTAATGCAGAAATCTGTTCTCTGGGAAAGGAAAGCTGTGTGTGGCTCTCAACCAATAACCAGATTTGTTACCTCCACTTCTTTCCCACTCCTTCTGGATGGAGAAAGCTCAAGGGCCTGAAGTGGGATTGCCAGGAAACAACAAAATACAACCACAGGCTAAAATGATTAATAATAGGAAGGTTTCTCTTCTTAGTGGTGTAATGTGACTGGGCAATATTTGACACCTGACATAATAACATTTTTAAAGGCACAAGTTTGGAAGAGTCACTTTCCTGGACAGTAGAGAAGTCTATGATAAGTTAGTAACGTAAAACTTTCCATATGATTTTATCACATTTTATATCACTGTCTAATTCATAATATGAAAGTTGTGGTAAAGTAAAACCACTTACAAAAATGTTACAGTTCCCCATTTCAATTGTTTGTACTCTTCTTCTGTCTCTAAAATGTCTTTAATCTCTGGCCTGGCAAAACATCACAAAATGGTGTCTGTGCATATTTGTTCAGATTCTGCTTTATTCTGCCATAATTCTCTCCTAATGAATATTTCAGAAATGTGCAGGTGAAGACTTTTATGATTATGAATGCTAATGCATCATTTGGAATCTATCCTCCTGTTTGAAAAGTTTGTCATCCAGTTAAAAACAGGAAGCATATGTCTTAGATGACCAGACACACAGCATAAATATGATGGTAAAAAAAATGAATCCTTCATATATCACCAAAGGGATATAAACCAATTATCCTAGCTGCTCAGCACACACAAATGAATAACAATATAATTAAAAAATAAATAAAACCTGGGTAACATAAATAAAAAGGGGTTACATTTTTCCATTCTGACTCATCTGTTCAATCAACTCTACTGGTCCTTCATGACCAACCTTAGAGATAGGGAATAACTGTAAACATATTTTAGAATAATTTGAAAATTACATCTAGGGCTTTTCTGTATATAGTGTTGCTATATATAGTGTTGCTGATCTCTCAGGACTGCACGAGCTTCTAACCCTGTTGCGTGTATCCTCTTTGAAAATGAAAGGATTGTCTTGTAGACAGAGAAACTCTTACTGTCATAGCAAAATTCACACCTTGTATTTGTTATTGTTTCAGGGATGAGAATTTCTTTTCGAGGGCTTTGGACCACTTTAATTTACAGTCAGATACACGGTGAAATTAAAAAAAAAAAAAAAATCTATGCAATTGTTAAAATCTTAAAAGGAAAAGAGAAGAAAAATGAATTTGGGAGCAGGAAAAAAGGCTGTTTTCTTTGTAAGCATTAAGGAGCTTGAGATACTAGAAATTGCACTGTGGAGGAGAGGCTTGCGAGCAAAGGCAGAAGAGTCAGTGTCTGCTTCAGCTTGTCTTATGAAGAATGCTATAGTAGAAATGGTATTCCTGATGTGGTACATAGTGTTATTAACATGGGTTTGGGAGATTTGTAATCTCCATTTCCAAATGGTGTTGCTCATTGCAAATAAAAGAGGATGGAGGGAAAAGTTTTTTGTATTCTTTAATGATACATAGATTACAGAAAAATATTTTAGGTAAGCTTTAGGCATATTGGGTCTCTTTTCTTAAGTACAGGGGTAATTCATCTTATCCCTTCATCTTCAGCCAGATACTTCAGATACCACAAAAGAGACAGCACAAAGCTCGGGAAGAAAGCATTTAATGAGAGTAAAATGCTTACAAGCTGTGTATGTGAGTGTATGCATGTAAGTATAAATATATACTCAAGTCAGTAATTATATATACATGAAAAAATAAGATTAATTAGTCGTTTATGCATATGCATGCATGAATATGTATTATTGGAGGGTTTTGTGCATGTGTGTGTGCAGACATATATGTAGATATTTATATAAAAAACATGTGAAATCTATTCATATAATCACTAGTTTTGATCTTACAACAGGGTCAAAAATAAGCATGACACATCTGATTATGAAACCTGCTGTCTTTTCCACAGCAGAGACATTCCATTTCTTCTAAGGTGAGATAGAAATTGCACACGAATATAAAGACAACATTTTGAATAAAGACTGGACTTTAGGCTTAGGCTGCAGGTTTAAGGAGGAATGCTATATCTGTAACAGCAAAAAAAAAAAGAACTTGTTTCATCATATGGGAAGAAGCGGTTGTTTGGAGTTAATCTAATTCTTGGGGGGAAAGGTTAGCCAGCAGGAGATGCTAATGTAGGACGCTTAAAATTACTCCTGTGAAAAATTAATTTAGAGTGCACATGTATGATTTATTACATGCATATCCCTTCCACATATGTGACATACGGTGGTTTCTGAAACAGATATTATTAAGAGACGAAATTGGCTGACTGAGAAAGGTTGTGGCTTTATAGATTTCATTCTAGCAGTTTTGAGCTTTGAAAGCAGTCTCTCTGAGGACACTACCCTCTGCAAACAACTTATTTCTGGGGAAAACAGTGAGAGTGGATACTACCAGCCTTACATATGCAAGGATACTTGTCCTCCGTTCTTTGGGCCTCACATCATCTTGGGGCAGGGGGGTCTCACTGTGTTCATGACACAACAAATGTTCTTGTCGATCTATTTCATCAAAGCCTGCTCCGAGCCACTCTGATCCCTGTTGCCCTTGGTGATCATCTTCACTGGAAGGCGGTGTTGAGGGAGCTGTAGCTTTCTGGGCTTTGTGATGAGGGTGAAAAGCCCCTTTCTGAGAGTTGAGAGAGGGGACTTCGTGTATCCCTGGGTCAACTCTGTACCATTATAAATAGGCTGCTGTAAACAAGAGGACAAATTACCCTGACTTGTTCCAGACAGACATACAGTACGTGCAGCTTAGCAGGCAGCATTCTGAGTCACTGTATGCAAAATAAGCTTCCCAGGAGACTTTGCGATAAAAAAGAAGAAAGCAATTTGTTGTTATTTCAGTAATCGTGACCAATGAGCTGCATAAACGAAGGCTACCCACAGAGCCACCCATAACCCGGGAGATTGACTGCCCGTGGCTTCTGCTTTCTCTCAGATCATTAAACACGCCGGGATTCCCAAGAGCTTCTGGGCCACCTTGACTTAGTCAACCCTTGTGTTTGGTTAGACTAGAAAAATGGCCTGTTAAAAGAACGATCTGTCCTATGCGATCATAGGAAAACTTCAACACTTCTGAGTCAGATTCTGAGTCCAGCCTGGCTGCTGCTGTGCGTTCCTGTCTGGCTCACCTGGCTGCCAAAGCACAACTCGCTGCTGAAATAGCCAAAGCCCCTCTCAGCCTCTCACTGTAACGGGGGAGGGAGTAGCAGAGGCATTATTAACTGAGGAAATGTCATTGGAAGTGGTACGTGGTGCCTTGCATCTGAGCACCGAGTAGTCAGAAGAGTCCGAACAGACAGACCAGCACCATGAAAGGTCTTCAATCATGCTGTGTGGATAAAGGCACAAGCTCTTTCCACGAATCCAGGATGCAGCCATCCAGGAGAGAGACACCCATGGAGGGGACTTGGTACATGAAATTGCAGGAATCGTTTGAGAAAGTGTTTGTGCTGATAAATGTAATGAATTTCCTTTTCTCTCCTTTCTCTTTGTCATCTTCCCCATCTATACAAAGCCACAGTTTATCTTTCTGTCCTCGGGAACAAGGAAGCTGCCAGGCACAAATTGAAGAGCCCGCACTAGCACAGAATGGAGTGCAACATTCTCCATCATCAGTACAGATCTGACCAGCCTGTATTTAAGTTTGTTTTTTTTTTTTTCTCTCTGTGCAGGCACAAATGCAATTAGGAAACCTGTGATTTCTCCTGAGCCTTGCCAGTCTGACAGCTTGGGAGAAGGAAGTGAGGAGAATGCAGGGAGTCACTGGGCTAACAATGATCGGCAGTCACACTCAAAACGTCTCTCCAATCAAGGAGGGCGTAGCGGGCACCGAGGTCTCCCTTCACTCTACAAACTGCAGCATCTCGGCACTTGCAGGCACCGTGCTTGTTGTCAATCAATCAGTGACAGCCAGCACTGCCTCCACAAGCACTTAATTCCCCCTCCTGCCTTTTCTGGAGTGGTATGAACTGAAGAGGATAGGAAATCAGAGTTAACGAAAGGTGAGGGCGGGAGACAGAGAGTTTATCATAATAAATGCAAGGTAAAGGTAAACACACAAATTACAGCCCAGATACTGTGGTGGCATATGACATTGACAGTGCCAGGAGTGGCGAGTAGGAACAGCAGAAGAAAAAAAAAAGTGTGCATTAGAGAGTATTACAAAATATGTATCTGAAAGCTGCAAACAAGTGGAAGGATAAGGGAAAGACTGGAAATAAATAGAGACAAAAAAAGGAAAAGCAGATGAAGGAATAGGCAGAAAGAGTGGCAAATGGATACAATGGAAAGGGAGGACGCAGTTTACAGTGCATCCTTTCCTGAGAATATCTGCCCAGAAGAGGTGGATAGGATCCTTGAAACCTTTGGAAGAGATTAAACTCACAATTTACCTTGAAATAAAGAGAGTTTGAGTGTAACGCACTCAGCTGGTCTTAAAAATTCTTCTCTGTATTCATAGCAGCATACAGTAGCATCGCAGGAGCTGCATGACTTAAAGCCCTACAAATCAAAGTTAGCATGGACCCCAAACACTTCATTAAACACTAATGCATATGCTATGCAATGTCAGTGTGCACTGAGAGGCTGGATATTTTTTCTCAAACGCAGGTATGTGTTGCCTACATGCTATAAATAACTTCACGTAGGTAAAGTAGCTTGAAATTGTCCATTCTTAGATTTTGGTTCAGTGCTGATTACTTTTCAGCCTTCTTTGTGGAAACTATTCTGAACACACAAGCAGCGAAGCAAAGACCTCCAAAATCTAGTTACAAGTATTTCAGGTTGGGTGTCTGCAATTAATGGACGTTTATTATTTTACTTTCTCCTTGTTTCTCTGTAAACCATATAACTCTGCTGCCTGTTCCTAAAGGGATGTTCTGAAGACCAAGGAATGAATGCAAGCCACAGATTGCATCTAGGTTTTAAAGTGGAAAACTGTTTGGCCACAAGGCAGTCCACAACAAAGGCAGGGAACTTTTACTATCTTGAATTTCACCCCAGTTTTGCTTCCAAAGTTGCACCTGGGCCATTCATGGAGACATAAAACAGAAGTACAAATGCGTTCCCTGAAGAAGAGGTGATAAAAAGTCTTCTGGGGGAGCCAGAGGCTGGATGTGACTGAACGGTCCCATAACTTCCACAGGTGACATTCTTAAAAGAGAAGTGGCAGATGAAGCCAGCTGAGCTCCCACTTTGCAAAAAGATGCATTAGAGCTGAAAACCAAAGTCTGATTGCACACTTCTCTAGAGCCCCCATCCTGTCCACAGGAATGGGAAAATCTGTAAAGCGACAGCAGGGTTTTGCTCGGTATTTTGTGTATAGAAAGTAACAGAACCATGTAACAACACTGATTTTCTCCAGCTTTGCCTCTTTCATAGTTAATGAATCCCTTGCGAAACAGATCATTGGGAGCTTTAGGTAGTGAGGTATTCCCCTCTCGTTTTACATGGATATAAATAATGGCATATGGTAGCAAGCAGCGAAGGATGGGGCTTTTAATGTCCTAAAGGCTGCAGCGGGGCCTCAGGCTGAAGCCTCGCACACCAAGTTTCAAAGGGCAGCAAATGTACTGACAATTACACCCCTCTGAAATAGAAGGTTGATTGTGTACAGCCAGGGCAGATGCTCACTTAGCTGTAACTGAGCTGCTAAAACAAAAGCTGCATTTACCTGCTGCTGCCCAGCAGCTTTGAAATCTAACAGGCCTGTTAGCAGCAATGCGAGGGGAGCCACGTGTGTGCTTTAGGTTTAATGGTATACCTCATGATGGGCCCTGAAATACTGCTCTGGGAGGTGAAAAGGAGGTGAAAATACACTCTGCTCAGTCAAAAAAAAAAAAAAAAGGCATCTCTGGACCATGAAAAGCACTTTGGATGGGAAAAGGTGCATCAGAAGAGCGTCAAAAGGAGAATTACAACAAGGGTCAATAGAGAACCATGGACAAAATCTGCCAGATTTAACAGAACATTAATTCAACATGCTAGGCTTCAAAACCAAGCTTTTCTTTAGCTGATTTTTGCAGGAATATTAGCGAAGAATGTAAATCAGAGTCCAGCTGATGAGTCGGGGCATCTGTGACATGATTTATTTTTGTAAATGTAAATAGTAAAAGGACTGTTCAGCAAAAACTAACCTGTTATGTTCCGCTTTAAAATAGCCCCTTTTTAGAACCAGTTGCTTTTCTAATATATAGCACATGGGTTTCCATTAGCATCATCAGGATGACTTCATGCATATCCTGGGGCAAGTTTTGGCCCCAAATGTTCTATAATTAAGTTCTAGTGGCTCGCACTGCAAGCTTGTGTTTTGGCTAACTTACTTAGGGCTGTTAGCATTTAAATGGCCACAACTGGGGCCTTAATGTTAATGCCCCATTAATCCCTCCGCGCTGGGAGTCAGGTTTTCCTGCTTTAACATCTGTTGCACCAGCAGTAGGTGCACCTACGCTGGCAGCATACAGAAAGTCAGTAGCACAGGGGAGGCTGTGCAGATCCCTGCTAAAAAGGGGATGTTTGAGCAGGACCATGGTTCGTGTCGGGTGCCACCACGCTCGTTGCTCCTGCCTGAAGAAGCATCTTTGTGTATCATAGCCAGTCAGACCTGGCAATAGCTCTGGGGTTTCTTGAAATGTCCTAGCCTCCTATTTAGATCCGCCAGCATCTCTTATTTTAGCAGGAGCTGAATCAGCCATAAATTAGAGATTAGGTATTCTGGTACCTCATACTTTATGTACCAGGAAAAAATCCTAATTCACCCTTCACTTGTTAAAATACCCGTATCTGGAAATTAAGACTTGCTTGCATTTGTCTAGCTTTCGTTTCTCTGGTCTTCAAAACTCCGAAGACTTGTCAGGGATGTAGATGCTTTCTGAATATAGAAGCGTGGTGTTGTTTACATTAGTGTTTGGTGAGGAATTGTAACAAGATCTTTCTCATTATGGATCTTACTATGATTATCTCTGTGGGGGATGGTTTAAAAACTTCAGCTCATGTACAAAGCAACTTCTTGCTTGTGTAGTATATTTTCTGCCATGGCATTTAATGTGTTAGCGCTCCCTGGATGGCAGCAACTTCCAAGTTGTTCTCAGGCATAATCTAAGAGATGTTTTTGGATCTTTGAGGGACTTTAGGGGGGTTGGTCTCTTTCTCAACAGACAAATTAGCTTGATCAGCTCACACATCGAATCTCTCACACTCCTTGTCTCAACGGTTATCACATTCATTTCTCTCCCTTCCTCAGAGAAAGTCAAAAATTGTTATGTTTGGGGGGAAAGCCCTATCTGTTTCCCAGACTTTGGGGAAAAAGGGAAGTGGGAGAGTGAGCTGAGTGTGAGGCTCTGTAAACCGAGGGAAGGAGATCCCAAGTCATATCTGTGAGTTGAGAGACCTTTTTTAATGTTGATATAAGGCACAATCAGGCTGTTCTTTGGATGTGATTTCAAAGATCAGTTTACATACACCCATCAAACTTTTAGGCAGGCTCATTTTATAAATCTTAGCAAATTTTAAAAATCCCTTTATGCTTAAAGAGAATTGTCATAAGTATTGTCAAAGTGATAAAAATCACACCATTTTAAGCAGTTTGAGTTGCTAGTGACTGCAGTGCTCTGCTTGGTGTTTAGAAGAGCTCTCAGCTGTCAGTCACGTCAGCACTACCCATAGGGTTAGGAGCGCTGGTTTTGGGCAGGCTGATGGTCATTAAAGCATCCCATCTCCATGGGCTTACAGCATTAACTTTAAAATTAGCTTGCACTTGAGGGAGTGAGCAGCATTGTGTTTCCTCCTCATATTTAAGTGTTACCCTAGCCAGAATGGCTGTCAGAAGCATTTTGTCTGTCAGCTGCTTGGAAAGTCCGCGGTGACATACATGGGGTTTTAAGATATGGGGCCTGTAGAAGCTGAGGTAAGCAACGAAACATTGCATGTATCTTCTAAGTGCGGAGGTCAAGTTATCAATGTGTATGAGCTGGAAAATGAACACACAGCCTCAAGCCACCTTTGTCACAGGACTCCGCAGCACCAGGCAGACACATGGAAACCTTGTCTTCCATTACGCTCAGCAGGGATTCCTTTCTGTTCTTTCAGAAGGAGCTATATTTGGCTCTGCAGACAGACAGGTACATACAGTTAGTTAGAGGGGAACTGCAGAAAGTGAATAGGCTGCCCAGGCTGGGGCTTGACGATACGTGGGCTGCAGGGACCAAACCAGTTGAACAGACATCCCGCTCTGGCTACTCAGACTTGCCAACACTTTGCAGCTCACAAGTCCCCCACTTGTGCCAGCACAGGGGGTTGTGGAGTTGGGCTATGAATGGAGACAACCAATCTTTATTAAATCGTGGGTTTTGGAAGGAATTGCAATGGTCTGAAGACAAATGAGAATACCTTATCTGATACTGATTCTGAAATCTCCATTTTGTTGGACCTTCAGTTTCCAGTGCATGATTTGCACAGTAAGCAGTATTGCATTTAGGTTTAGGATTTTGTGCAGGAAGCACCACTGAGTAAGGTAGAACAAAGGGAGTCTTCTGCGTATCGTATTTGAGCCAGTGAGGAGGGCTAGTTGAAAAATAATTCATAAACAGAGATGAACTTTGTGTAATGTCACCTGAAGTGTTGTGAGATTTTTTTCCTTCACATCATAAAAGGATCCCATAGTCAGTAGAGGTGTATTCCTAGGCCTTAGGCTAAGCTGACTGTGCCAGGAGGTGGTGCACTGTCAGGGCTACCTGGCGTCTGCAATAGAAACTCCTGTGTAAGGCCACAGGGGGGTTAAATCAGTGTCTTTGGTTCAAAGAAACTTTATGTTTTAGCCTTGGTTCTAAAATATATAAAAAGAATAACAGGTGACACTCAAATAGATAGGCCACTAACCTAATTTTCATCTTTAATAACACCACTGCTATAAAGACAGAGTTCATCCTTGCTGAAAATTGTCAGTAAAATCAAGTTTATTTGTCTGTCTCTACCTCCCCCTTGCTTTTCATCCAGAAGTTCTTTTCTTTCTCATTTAAAAAGGTAAGGAATATTTCCAGAGCAGGCTGAAATCAGTCAGGATCTGTTTTGCTTCATGTATTAACTTTTATGTCTCTGGTTTAGCTGGTGGTTTTCCCAACTGCACTCCTTGCTGCTGGGGGGTTATGGATGGGAAGTGACAGTAGCGTTTCATCTCATCATTTCTAGACGCTTGCCCTCCTTCCACTGCCACCCCCTGCATGGATCTGTGATGGATTTTGTCTGCATGCAGCTTTTTGCTGTGTTTTAATACTTAAGTAATGGGAGTATTGTTTTGTTTTTTTTTTTTCTTTTATAAGCTTATATCCACTGTTCAGTAGTATGGAAGAGTGCTAGGCTCAATCTTTTTGTCATTGACTTTTTAGGATGCTTTACAAAGAGAGCCTAGGTCAGGTTTCTGGATTTGTGGTGCGGCCACTTATATTTCCTCGATACTGGCTGACCAACTCACAGCTCAGGAGGTCACATATTCTTTTAAGCTGTTTCCCCCACGTTATTGTAAGATCTGTTGTTTGATCCATACATGCTCCCTCTTCATGCAATGGATTATCCACTCCTCTGGCTGTTCCTTATTGTACCATCTGATGCTAAAAGAGCCACCTCCTCAACCCTTGAGATTTTGCTCCTTGCTGGTCTAATCCTTTCTTCTTGTGCAACTCCATCCAATTCACAGGGTTATCCACCAAACATAATTTTAGTCTCCTTCTGGTTAATCATCATCTAACCTGCCAAAGTGTGTTTCGCAGGTTTCCATGTTTTTTAAGGATGGTTTTTAGGCCAGAAAAACACAGTGTACCTTGGAGTCATCAAACTGGAAAAACAATCAGGACTTGCTCAGCCCATCTCGCCAGGGCCAATGAAGGATTGTGTGTGCATCACATGTCTACTGTTTTGTCTAGGGCAGCACTAAACACACAGTCAACCTTCAGCTCCTTCCCTAAGGAGCCTGCTCTTCTACACTATTTGCTCTTGGGAATTTCATCTTTATGTTACTGCTCTTGATTTTATCTGTACACCTTTTTGTTATTAGTTATCCCCTTCCCTTCCCTTCCCTTCCCTTCCCTTCCCTTCCCTTCCCTTCCCTTCCCTTCCCTTCCCTTCCCTTCCCTTCCCTTCCCTTCCCTTCCCTTCCCTTCCCTTCCCTTCCCTTCCCTTCCCTTCCCTTCCCTTCCCTTCCCTTCCCTTCCTTTCCCTTCCTTTTCCCTGGCATATGCACCTTTTAATTACACGCAGCTTGTTTTCCTGCTTTTCCCTTCGTCTGCTAGCCATTGGCATGTAACTGGGCTATGCAGATGTAGCTTTTCGTCTCCTGGTAGCTCAGTCTTTCCACCACCCTGGCGGTTTATGTGGCTCTTCTCTGAACTCTCTCCAATCACTCTGATGAGGAGGTGCCCAGAAACAAATGTCACATTCCAGGTGATTTCACCTCCGAGCCCAGACAGAGAGACTGTTGCTGTATCTCGCTGTTATGTGATGTGATTACTTAGCTTTTAATGGTGCTGATTTGTCTTGACTTTTCTCTCTGTGTGTGTTAGGTCTAGACTGTGGCCATTGTCTGTGGCTCTTAAAAGAGACTTTTTAGCAGCCTCCAGGCTGCTTCCATTGATCTCAATTTATTAATTTTCCTTTCAGGCTCCTCCAGTCCCCTTGCTCCCCCTTTTTCCTAAAGTGTAAGAATATAAGCCTCTCACGTTACATGTACTTCAGTTATTGCAGTTAACAGCTACACCTGCTTTCGGAGCCAGTCCTATGGGCTGGGACTTTGAGGCCACTTGCTCCAACGTGTAGCAAATACCGGCACTCACCTTTGGCTACCTAAGTCCATCCAAGGCAGGGAAGGATGCTTCCTTGGAGATGTTAAGGGAAAGAAATCACATTGACCTGTAATGAGCCTTTGTGAGACTAGGTTTTAAAGTAACATGAGCCTGCAGCAAAATGCTCGGTCTGGTCTCCAGGTGACTTGAACCATGGTGTTTCACTTTCTGGTGTTTATATATACATATATATGTATGAATGTATGTATATAAAAACCAAGGAACACCATATTGAGATAACCTGGAATTTTTTAAGGTGTTTGTATTCCAGTCGAAGTTTTGCTCTAGCACTTACTGTCAGCAGAATTGACGTCAGATTAAAGTAAATAAATAATCTGAGCAGCTTCTAAAAATGCATGAAATGTAAAAGGCAAGACTTCGTTTCTCTTCACAGTGCTCACCACCAGGTAAATTTATTTTGTCCATCTGGCAGTTAGATATTTTGATCGCTGTTGTGCTTACCAACTTTGTTTTTCTCATTCTCATGTTTTCATGCTGTTTGTTACTTAAATATTTACTCCTAGCATGCATATATGCAGACTTATAGAAGCTTATACCTTTCCATATGCCCGGAGTGGTTTGGGTTCTTGCTTTACTCTAATGTGGAAACCCCTGGGCAGCCGAGCTGCTGTGACCTTTGTGCTAACTGCAGTGTCACGACCTCCGTGCTAATTGCAGCCTGGTATTGAAAAGGCAGAATTTATGTCCTTGTTAGTGAAGCCTGGTCAGGATAAGATAAGGGAAAGATACATACCTCTCCACTGTCTGGTAGCTTTGATAGTGCAAGATAGGAAAAATGTGCAGAGTAGAGTGGAAGGCACCAGATGCTGTAAACAAGTAGCTATAAATATAGTTGCATTGAAATGCATACTGAGATTCCTCCATGCTATAGGTGAACGTGGTTGTGCTGGTCCTCTTGAACTGGAAAGATATCACTGCTTGGATTTATTGGTAGACTGTATTCCTGATCATTAAACTAACCCAAGTATGGGCAGTTCTGCCTCTCGAGTACTTACTTTATAATTAACTCTTACTAGAAACCAGAGTTATGACAATGATAAACCCAAACAACATTATTGGATGATGGATTTGGTACCGCAGGTCCATCTCATGGCTACCTGGTAGCTTTGTCATCTACATTTCAGTAAAATGGTTTGGAAAAGTTGCATCAACTCAGAATAATTTTTTGTTCTTACAACTCTCTTGATTTTAGTCTGCTCATTTCATGTCTCTTTCTTTTTTCTTTCTAACCTAGTTTATGGATTTAATCTATCATTGGCAATCTATCACGTCTACTATTACAATACCCACAAGTTTTAGAAAGCCTATTTTAAACACAAGCAAAGCAGATAGTTGCCTAGAGTTGAGGAATGGTGGGACAAAAAGACTGAATGTTTGGTCCCCAAAGTCTTAGAGCAACAGTTGTGGCTTCTTGCCTGAACTGCTGCTGGCAAGAGGCTGTGCTGAGCTGTTTAAGTAGTGAGGAGGGAATGGGAGATGTGGTTGGCCATAACTTCTCCTCATCAGTTTTCCCACCAGGCCAACTGCACTGCGATGCCTCGCTGGGACGGGGCACACGCAGACAGTGCTGCAGGGTTGCAGTCCAGGAGGGAGTGAGGGTGAGCAAGCAAACAGCAAAGCCAGGGCTCCCTGTTACCACTTAGTTGCTGATTCACCTATTTTGGAGGGGAGGTAATGTTGGGGAATGTACTGAGAACATTGCCCACTTGGCTGGGAAACTTTAAGCTTCCTTTGGAAATAAAATCCAGGCAGGAAGTGCTTTGTTCTTTTCCTGTGATTTCCAGGAAACGGTTGAGTTGTGGAATCTCTTTTTTAAGTGTTACCTGAATCCTCACATTCCTTTTTGTCTCTCCTTCCTTATAATAGTTTCTACATAAAGAACTCAAAGCATTTTCTCAACACTCATGAATTAAACTTTATAAGTTGCTTGTGAAGTTGATCTGTTATTAACTTGACTGGCCTTACAGAGAAGCTGAAATATCTTTCTCAAGGCCAGGCATAGATTCCCCAGAAGAGGTGTAAGTAGGACCCAGATTTCCTGATTCATAGAGCTGTTCTTTAAAATAAATAAAATTCCCTTTTGAATTCTGAAGATGTTCTTTGATGGTGGTGACGGCAGCGTAGCAGTCCTTGTTTCATATTTGTAAAACTTTTTATTTTCCTTTTTGATCTCACATCCTTTAAACCTTATTATTATTATTATTATTGATGCCAGCTCTAATCTATTTCTATTTTTATTTTAGCAGCCATGAGTTTTCCATCACATTGGTGGAACTGTCATTTCCTAAACTTCTTCTTAGTATTAAAATTGATGAGATTGACTTGAAGCTGCTTTTACTTTTTTTTTTCTTTTTTTCTTGCTCTTTTAATAAAGGCAAATCAAACTGAGATGTTCCACGTTTACACCTGTTCTTTCTTTCACTTGGTATATTCTGATTGATGGCTCTGTTTCTTACTACTCCTTTTCTATTATCATGCGTATCCATTTGTAGTAAAATACCCAGCTATCTTCACTGTTGTATTTTCATACTCCAGTCAAAAAGCTCACTGCCTCTCAGTAACCAATTGCAAACCCTTTTCTTTTCTATCCTTTTCAGGAGCTTTGTGTGGCAGCTCAGTCCTGCTGCAGACTAAAACCTTTGCCTCTTTTTTTCCTTACTCATGCCATGAAGTCATATCTGTCTGTGATATCACAGTGGGCTGCTATGGGAAATCTTGTGATATCTGAAGCAGAGGATTATAACTAGGTTAACAAAACCGTGGCAGGACTGGAATGATAAAGGTGTTTATCATACCATAAAGCATCTTAGTAATTAGAAATTTAAGCACAGACGTTTCCTGTTTTTTTTTGAGGGAGAGCTGGAATTTTATCTGCTTTTCTCTCTTTTGCTTCATCAAGGAAGTTTGCATTTATAAAGCAAGAAGAATTGAAGCTGCACTTTGTTTTTCACACAGTAAGAGGGAAGGGAAAAATGTGCAGGCAGGCTAGGTCTATAACATTGATTTGTAACCAACAAAGGAAATGTCTACTTATGAGACACAAATCAATGTAACCAGACTGTGAAAGTGCAAACAGAGATGTGAGAAAATTATTTGATCGTTAGTCTTCCTTTGGAAAAGACAGAGGGACGGATTCTGCTCTCATTTATGAGGATGTAACTTTCATGAAAACTGGAGGAGACTCACCAGTATAATTATGAACAAAATTTTGTTCGGTGTCTCTCAGATGGCTGGAGGTGTAAGGCATTAGTCAAGGAGGAAGGGGCTAGGTGGCAAAGGGAGGCAGAGGAAGGATGCTGTAGCAAAGAGGATATGAACCAGGTTCTGTTTTTAATGAATTGTAGGTACAGAAAATATATTGATGTTCCTTCCCATGCAGAGGTGACCCACGTGAACTGTGCACCTGCTTAATTCAGCTGAAATCATAAAACAGTTTGCATTAACTTGAGACTTTCTTGCCACAGGCTGAGATATTTCCGTAGAAATGAACTGCTCTCCTGAGAATAATCTAGTCCTGCAGGTTCTAGCCTACAGGGTCTGTTATCTAGGAAAAACACATATTAACAACAAAAGCCACCATATTTTGAAGATAATCAGAGAATATGGTGTTCTTAGTCTGTTTGGCCTGTTGGCACTAGTAGATGCTGATTTGGAAGTAAACCCCTTTATTCTGTACTAGGGTAGTCTTTACAAGGACCCTCTGCTTCTCAGGTATGTAGGAGCTCCTCTCCCCTGGAGCTGTTGGCACCCCCAAATTTCCTGTAGATGGATGGAGTCGGTTGAGCTGATGTACCATCTCTGGGATAAACAGTTTCTGAAGCTGTGGTTTGGGGGTACAGTGGATCCAGGTCATAATACCCGATCGAAAACACTGTAGCCATATAACATGAAGTGTTGATCTAGGATAAATTCACATACCGGTTCAAATGTTTTCAGAACAAATGGATTAACTTCATATGGCAGGCGTTGTGCCAGATCAGATATCACCTGTCTGCGCCACTCTGACTTCAGGCTAGATTATATATCGTCTGTTCTCTCGCAGCAACATAAACTCTTGCTAATTTGATAGTAACGTGATCACGTGCCCATGCCCAAAGCGGGCCAGATCTATATTGTAGGGTGATCCAGTGTTAAGGGTTGTGAACTGATAGCCTGAGTCTGTTCATTAGTGGGGAAACTCATCTCAACTTCAGCACCAAAAACCCACCAAGGCAGAGGCAAACTCCCTTCCTTTAGTTAAGCACCTGGCTTCATTTTAGGTTTCAGTCACCCTTCTCCTTCAGCAGTTCCCTGTGCCTGCAGTGATAGTGGGCTTTCCCAATACATCTCCATTCGGCTCCATCAGAGAAGCAGGCCAACTCATACATACTTACCCAATTTAAAGGCTTGGAAACCCATTCAGAGGTAGATATTTTTATTCTGGTGAAACTATTCTAATTCCTGTGGTTATTGTTTTATTTATGTGACAATATGAGATTAAATCAGGCCATGGCTTCCCAACAGACAAACAAAGTGAGTCTAAACAAATGATGTTTTTAAAAGCTTTCGGGATAGGAATAATTTTGAATCTAAAACACATTAAAGGCATATTAAATAACAACAAAAAGCTTACATTCATTACAAGTTAAACTCCCCTTTACAGAAGGAGATGCCACAAGTTCTGTCTAACTTTGTAAATCAAAAAAAAAAAAAAAAAAAGTACTCATTTTAATTTTTTTCTAGTGTCTAACCTGTACTTGGGCTTCGAGATGGAAGCAAAATTCTCCGTGTCACTTGCCCCCAACTCTCACATACAGTGAATATTTACCCTTGGGTGCTCTTCGTGTCGTGATATTTTAAAGTAAATGACTTTCTGTCAGGGATTGCTCTTATATAATACATGTTGTCATCTGGAGTGAGGCACAGTTGTGCATATTTAGCTGGTTTACTTTGTAATGCGTCATTACAAGTGACCGAAAACGTGGTACAGGAAGTTGTTTGTGTGCTTTTTTTTCATTGCTTATGCAACTCCTGAGCAGAAAATGTTCTTGAGAGCAGATGGCACAGAACAGTCAATTGCAGGCTCCATTTTCCAGATGCAGAGATGTTTGGTGTCTACTTGAAGCCAGTCAGGATGCCTTTATAAACTTGAGATCAAGTTTGGTTTAACCCTTTACTGCGTGAACATTGGTGAATATTTTCAATGGGAGTTGCAGTCCCATTGGTGTAACAAGGTGTGTTGTGTTCCCAGGTGCTTAGCTGGAATCTGGGACATAGCACTGTGATCAGCAATTTAAATATTAATCCTGTTTTTCTAGAGGGAGTGTTGCAAGTTCAGCAACTCATGCATGATCTGTGGTTTCTGTTCATTTCTCTCTTTCTTTCAACTTTCTAAATAGTACGCTGTAACACAGTGGCCAATATCTGAATTTCTTACTGCTTGACAAGGGGATTACTAGATAGTGAAGGCAAATTAATTTGACTTCCTGCAGAAAAGGTAAGAACTTCTTACCCTAGGGCAGTAACACAGTCAGCTCATCATGACTGCATGATACTGATAAACTACAGTTTACAACTCAGCAGGTTTCTTGTTTGATTTGTTTTTTTCACTTGCTTGGGTCTTTGGACTTTTCGCAGTAGGCTTGTGGCTGCTCAACCATTGGTTTTTATTTGATAACAAATAAAAGTACCAGTCTGTTTTTTTTTCCCAGTTGTACTCACAGAAATCCGTCTGAGATCATATGAATATTAGAGACTAACTTACTTGGAGGGCATCCATGAAAGCCAGTGTGCACCCATTGACCAGTCCAATCAGTTCATAAGTTCAAAAACTATTTAGCTGTAGTTCAGTTCAGGCTTTACTCTCCAGTGGTTGGTGGATCCAGGACCCTAATAAGACTCTTGATCCCACAATACAACTTTGTCAATGATTGTCCACAGATTGCAAAACAGGCAAATATGGATTTCTTCAAAGTTATTGTCTGGTTATATGGTACGTCTTGGTCAGAAGTAGACATAGAACCAGAGTCTGACATCTGATATGTTCAACCTTCCTATTTTCAAATACTTCCAACAAACTTACAAGAAATATTTTATGAGATGGAAAAGATAATAACCTTAGAAATAAAAGCTGAAGGAAAACATTTTTTCATTATGTCATGCATTAAGCTTTTAACTATTTATTATCAAATTCCCTGAATGTGAAGAGATAAACCTAAACTGAACTCTCAAAGCTGAAAAATCCAGAAGTGAAATTGGCTTTCCAAACCCCCGACTCTGATCCATCTCTTAAAGCAAGAAAATGTAGGAGATTGGAATGGCTGAACTCTGGCTATTGTGTTGGTAATACCATATAATAAAAACTGAGGTGCCAAGATACGCTGGTTGATGGTAAGAGAGGTCAGAGGAACAGGTTTCTTTGGAAAACCTTGTGAAACAGTCTGGAACCATTCCATCTGCATTTTTCTCTTCCTTTTAAGAGTCTTCAGTTAGTTATTAACCACAATCAGGATACTACAATTGATGGGCCAGACAGCACATTTCTCTACAGCAAAATTTTGTCCCATTTGGCAAGAGGACAGTCCAATGTCTCACAGAACAGCAGCAATATTACCGGGGAGAATTTCTTCTTTGACCTCCTACTGAAAAGTTCGGATATGTTGTGAGGCCATTATAATCTTTAGAAACTCCTCCTTTCTGTTTACTACTTGTGGGTTACGATACAAATAAAAAGAAGTTTCATTGGAAGACCTCAATGTTGATTTGCAACATTATCTATTAGCCTTACATTAATGAGGGAGTTGTACATTTTCCTTTACAATATCAAGGGGAGAACTGAGGGAATTAAAACATAAAGGTTTGTCAGAACTAGGGAAAGTAACAGCTTTATCAAAACGTGAGCCTTCTCTAAGAGACAGATGGAGAGTTCACATCTAGCAAGAGTTAACCTTTCAGGTCAAGATCCAGCCACGGTCTTTGCCATTTAATGCTTTCTCAAAACCAAACACTGCTGTTACATTTTCTTTTCCCTACCTCTCGCCGCTTGGGCTGTGAAGCAAATTGCTCGTACTGGACCAGCTTCTCAAGGCAATAAGTGAAAAAAATGGCATTTTAAAATAATAGTTGCCAGGTCCTGCAGCTTAGAACTGTCACATTGCATGTTAAAAGCTCTCTCCTTCCCAGAAGTGAGGTGTAAAAAGTAATATGAATATGTGTGTGCATGCGCGCGCATGTGTCTGGGTCTGGGACACAGACAGATTCCCTACCTGGAAATGGCTTGCTATTATTAGACATTCAGTTACCAGGGGTTATGTAAGACAATTGAAGCTCTGTTTTTTAACAGAGACATGATTCATGCTACTTGTAGTAACAGTAACCACCTCCAAACGAGACAGAAAGCAGACACAGACAAAAGGCTGAAGAAATCAATGCTGGCTGAATACAGCCATTCTCCTGATAACTTCTGCCTCTCCAGCAGCCATGGGGTTATCAGCAGCAGAGGTTAATGGTAATTCTGAAGTATTTGGGGAGTTACCAAGCTGATGCACCCATATCTGTGGCCTTTGCAGGGAGCGGCTGAGGAGGTAGGAGCTGGGACAGGGGACAGCGCTGGGCACACTTTGCTGTGTTCCCGGCGGCGTCTCTGGTGTTCTGCACGAGGCTGAGGGAGCTGGGAGCAGAGCTAACACTCCTACTCTATTTTCTCAGTTACTCCTGCTGGGGAAGGCTGGAACCAAAACAACTTTTGGCTCCTCTGCAGTTAACACTTCTACAGTCATTTTTATAGTAATGTGGAGGGAGAGTCGAGACCTGGAGTAGCTTTGAACTTCTGCCAGCGCTCTTCATTAGAGCAAATTGTGAAATCTGATTGAACTAGAATAGCTCTGAGCTCCCCTACAGCTAAGATTCCTGCTCCATCTCCTATGGTACTTCTTGCTGGTCGTGGCAGAGATCAAAATATCTGCAAGCTCCTTCATGATTTTGTTCTTATGAGCCATTTTCGTATGACAATTTCTGTTGGGAGATAGCAGGAGTAAGGTAGCTGTCAGATTGCCTATAGTTAAAGATCCAATCTCTTCTTCACAGAACTTCGTTCCTTATGGGGAAAAAATAGGGTTACGTTCAGAACACCAAAGCAAACACCAGAGAGTTGCTTGTCTAGAGCGTGTGACCTTCCAGGAATAAAAGGTGGGGAAGTTGTTATTAGGTCCCCACAAGTCACTGCCATTCCTTACCACGTCTCCTCTTGGAAGACTGGATCTCCTGCAGAATTTCATTTCAGCAACATCTAAATCATTCTGTGTAGTAACTTCTGCTGTCAAGGAAGAAGATGCTGAAGATTTGGAAATGGTCTTTTTAGCACTCAGGAGACAGCCCTCCTACGTTAGCAGAACTTATCCAGCAACAGAGCCAACTGCCTTCAGTTTCATTCAAGAAAGTTTTGAAATGACCAGAGAAATAGCCTCAGAGAGGCTCAGAGGAGAGCTGAATTTCAATAAATCCCAAGAGTTTATGATTTGTTAATACTGGAATAAGAATAACAATAATTATAGCTGTTATTTTCCTTACCGCATGATGCTGTATATGCTGTGCAGAATAGAAATCACTTCAGCTACTATTAATGTTAGTAATCATTTTCCATCAGCCACACTGCATGAAGTTTAAGGAGAAAAGTGAAAAATAACTCAAAGCGCTTTAGAAATGATATTTAGTCATATCCTGACTCTGACCTTTTCTAGCACAGGGTATTTAAAACCCAGACCTGAATAACACAGTTGTCACTGACATCTTTACATTTCAGATATACATAAGAAAAATCCTGTTTTGATGCAGATGATACATAACTTTAAAAATAATAATAATTACTATTATCATCACAAACATACCTCACACCTCAGGACACGCTGCTGTCAGTGACTTGACATTTCAAATGACGAGCTTCGCAAATGCGCGTAGCCATCAGATCTGATTGAACAATGTTTTAGAATAATTCACGTGTTCATCTAGAACTTTTTTTTTCATTGTGTTTTGGCATTGAAGCATGAAACAGGAAATCTACAGTGGGTTTCTCTTTGCTTGTGAGGAAGCAAACGCTTTGATCAGTTCTACGTACTCCAAGGCTGCAGTCAGTTATTCCTCAATGGATAATGAAACCAAAGCCCAGAGTGGCTCTGTTTCTCTGTGGATCCTGTGTGATATTTTATATATAGTTTTTGACATAAATCAAACAAGCTTTCATTTGTACAGTTTGAGGCCAGAGGCAGCAAGCACACGGGAAGAACGGTATGCATATTTGGGAAAACACGTTCGTGGTTCTTTTTACCTAGTCTTTTCATTGTGTTGGTTACTGACTCTTTAATGATTGACTTGCAAGGGAAATCTTCAGAGACAGGAGACAGTCATCCAAAACAACAACAACGAAATTCTAAATCATTTGAGTATTTTTCCTGACTGTCAGTAACATCGTTGTTTAGCTCAGCATTTGGGCAGCGGTGCTATGAATCTTAAAATCTTAGGAAAAAGCTCCTTGTCTCAGACCTTGCCCCTCAGAATGTAGGCAGACATGATCTTTAATATAAATCTTCCTCTAGCAGAGGCATCGGTGGATTAGGTAGCAAGTTTCTTCTGCTCCTTCTAAAACAAGTCTCATAATAAAAGCTCAGTGAGAGAGGAGAATTCCCCAAAGATGATGTTTTTGTGGTGGGTTTTTTTTTTTGGAGGAGAGGAGAGCAGGGAAGGGTACTCGATTTTTCTGTTTATCAGGTTGATAGCTTGGCTCTTGGTTCTTGAGAAAACCAGATATATGAGTAGAAGTTTTATTTACTAGTCTATCTTGTTTTGTGTGTGTGTGTGTTTTGTGTTTGTGTGTGGTGTTTTGTTTTGTTTTATTTTGTTTTGTTTCTGTGACAAATGGACAAATGGATCAAATTGTTTTATTCTGGGACAAATAGATCAAATCCATCAAAATTTATATCTCGAGTATTCCTTTGGCTTACGTGGAATTATACCATAAATGAAAGTAAATAGTATCTCATTGTGTCTTCTAAATAACAAACCTTCAAGAAGTAGAGTCTGATTTCTAAGATTTTTATCAGTTACCATTTTGTATCACCTACCATAATTATGTCAATGCAGTTCAGATTTGTGATTGATGAGAAGTACAAATGTGATGGCCAGACATTGGATACATCCAATTCTGTAGCATTGCGACTATGAGCCAGGGGGATTATGGTAGACCCATTGCTGGTAGTATGAATAGTGTAACTCAACTGCGATACGTGTTGTGATGAAACGGTACCTGCAACTTGGTAAAAGTACATTATCAATTTGCAATCCTGGTTGTTGGAACACAGAGATGTGTATTTTTTGCAGACATTCAGTTCACCAACATCTAGTGGAGTAAGGGTTTCAGGGTGTATGCTAAAGTATTTGCACGGACAGCAGTCAATCAAACCACAGCAATGTGTAATGGAGGAGGAAAAAACTCAGCTCATTCTCTTCATATGCTTTCATTGTTTTTGTTCTTCCTGAAAAATAATGTCCTTTCAGATTTCGTTTGACATCTCCATGATGTTGAACAGATTCGGAGAAATCACCAATATTTTGACAGGGTTCCTTGGCAATGAAATGTTCATGAAGCTCATCTGTCATGAGCTAATCTGGCTCATCTAGCCAAAGCAGTAGCTTAGGCAGATATATTGCTGTAACAATTTAATTTCTACACATTTTCATCTCTGGTGATTGCAGTGATGGCAACTCATATTTCAGTGGCAGAAACATTGGTGATAACTGCAGCACAACTACACCTTCGTTTTTTTGTGAGAACTTTGCTTAGGAGAGCAAGTAAGGGTCATGTTGTCCAAGTTCCTTCTTCTTGGTAACAAGGCAATATTCTGATTGTGCTGGCTCTCTTCAGTGTTCATGGCTTCAAAACTTCTCACCTTGTTCCCCTCCCATCAACCTTTTGAGTTTCATACTATAGTCCTGATGCACTGTAACTTACTGCACCAGCACGTGAATGCATGGGGCTTCTTTGTCCCCAAACTGCTTCTATTAATAGTAGGTATCAGTAGAAAACGAGCATTTAAAACTCAGTAACACTAGCGGTATACAAGGATGATCCAGAAATCAGTCTGTTGAGTGGAAGTTTCATGTAGGTGCAGTTCCACTGAGCATAGATTTACCCCATATTTGAAAACAGCAACAACAAATTCATGACCTTACGTATTTCCCTCAGTCATGCCCTACTTTAATGATTTGCTTTAAGAAGTACGTGGTGTCACTGAGCATTGAGAAACGATTGTGATGGCTCCACTGCAGGACTGTGGAGAATTCTGTGTTGTTATAGAGAACAATATTTTGCCAGAATAATTTAAAAATAGTAATTGTGTTTATAACTGTACACATATATTGTTGCCATGTAAGTGTATATCTATCTACACATACAATACCATTTCTTTTCTCTACGACTTGTGAAAGACAACTCACAGTCTGACACACCGTCATGGTTCAGTCTGGCACTGTAGATTTTTGTGTTCATTTGAATGTCTGGCTGAATGTTACATCAGGCCTTTCAATGATCTGCTTCTGCTCTGATTAAGCCTACTGTCTACTGACATTTAGTCGCCTCTTTCAGGTACCAGCTATCTTCAGCATTTCAAATCAGGAGTGCAAAGTCCTAACAGATGTCTAACATCATTTTACTAAGTAGCACCTCATGGCTTTCTTAAGTCTTTTTTTTTCCTTTCAGAGCCATAGGGTTTTTGGCCATGGGGGCCAGGAGGCCCTCTCCATAAATATCTAAGCCGAAACCTGTGTAAATGTGCCTGCTCTAAGCTTGAATTTCCAACATCTCCTCTGTATCTCCAGCTTCCTCATGTGCCTGCCAGAGCTCTTCCATCTCCCCTGATTTTTCTCAGGACCAAACCCAAAGAGTAGCTGGGCTGGACTTCCTCCTCTCTTGGCCCTTTATGATGAGGGGGAAGGTGCACCCTTTGACTTTACTGTCTGCCCACAGTGAGGTTTAGCCAAGAGACTGACCTACACTCTGCTTAGGTGCTATCTAACCTACTTCTTGCAAAGGTTGGACTTATGCACCTGACTCACCAAGCATTATGAGATCTTCATCAGTGGAAAATAAACATCAACTCAATATATATGTTAAATGAGAGAGAACATTTCCAAAAGTTCGTGGTTGAGGCCTTGTACCACTTGCTAGGGCAGGAGGGAGTGTCCAGCATAGGGAGCAGAGGGGAAGGTTGGTAGAAGAGTTGTCCTTTTGGACCTTAGCTCTTAAGTGTAGTTAGTTGTTGCATTAAGAAATACCACTTGCAAAATAGCAAGAAATATCAGAAGAATCATCAGATGAAAGTGATCCCTAGAAAATGCCCATTCCAAGTGCCAAATTCAAAGTGAAGAAAAGAACTGCCTGTTAAGAGAAGTGAAATTTTAGCCTCTCAGATAAAAAGGAGTGAGAGACGGGAAAAAGAAGCAGATACAGACAAGTCATAGAGGGTGTGTGAGACAAACACTGGGAACGTGATGTAGACATTACTACAAACTGCATTGCTATTCCAGATTTCAGTAAGAACCCATGGGACTGGGGAGAGGGAGAGGTTTTTTTCTCTAGTACTTTTGCAAAGATGTCCTTATGGGAAGTTGGCCTTTACTAGGCTAGAGCAGTCCAGCCTCTTTAAACAGGCTTTCTGCAAATGTCTAATCCATTAACAAATTAATTTCTGAATTTCAGGCCCACTTAACAGATAGTGGACATACGGTTTTCCCAGTAGAGTACAGAAATGAGCAGTTTCTTCTCACAGATGAAGGCCCGACTGTTGAGAAAAATTCATGCTGTGGCCTTCTGATAATGTGCCCTGTGCTGGTAATTTTTTCTGTTTTCTATGGCATGAGTTCTGGTCTCTGATGGAAAGGTGTCGTGTATATAATAGTGCATCTTGATCTCTGATCAAGACATTGCGGTCAGATACCTACCTCTGCAGGTAGCCGACGTCCTAACCTTGTTCACTTAACATAAATGCCACAGCCTGCCCTAGTCAGAGGATGTGCTTTCTTTTGAAAAGGAAACAGTAAAGTGCATCTGGAATCACCCACTTCATGCAAGAAGCTGGCTCCCGTGTCACATTTGTTGATGGGTAACGTCGCTGCTCTCATCTTTCCCTTCTCAGTGCTGCTTTAAAAATTTCACCCAAAATGCTACTCCTGCAGAGAAAAAGTGAACAAAAAAGAATTGCATTTAACCTAGACAGCTGAGTCTGAAAATATATCCGTGATTGTGAAAGCGTCATTTAAAACTGACCCCACCTTACTCAAGAGACCTGTACAATATGTGGATTAAGATCAGACGTGCTTACTTCTGTGGCACTAGCGAGTTCTTATTTTCCATTGCCTCATGATAGACTGTGCTGTGCCAGCGCAGCAAATAATAATCAGAAATAAGCTCACAAAAAGCTCATCTTTTAATTTTTTCATTACTAGGGATCACAGAGAAGGCAGAAAGGAGCAGACTTCTGAAGATACGAGGGGGAAAAAGCATTGCAGGGATAAAATAAATAGCAATTAACTTAAAAAAAATTGAGCCCCCTTGATCAGGAGTCACTAAAAGAAAGTAACAGAAAACTGTGGTACCAGGTCTCAAGCTCATACACGAAGAGAAAGAGCTATTCTGCTGGTTGTGCCTTGCAGGTCGAACGTGTGGGTGCCCCGAACAAAGAGGGAATACTGAAAGGGTCCGGTGATGTCTCTGAGCAGAAAGAAGTGTAATTAGGGGCAGAGACAGAAACGTCCCACAGGGAACAAACTTAGAAAAAGCAAATTTCAGGACTGAGCACCAACAGGAAATTGATGTTTATAGTATTTCAGCCTTCTATAAAGGAAATATTGTGGCGGTGTGTTGCGTAAAGATCAGAGTCAGGCCAATGCTTGCTTGTGTGTGTTTTAAGTAATAGGATATGACAGACCGCATCAGATCAATGGTGCTGATTAATGAACGGCTCCGGAAAGGTGGCAAACGAGATGAAAGGGTCAAGACACAAATTTCAGGAGGGAGGAGGAGGAGGGCCAGTACATCAGAATATGGAGTTATGGTTTGGGAGCCCATTAATCATCAGCATTATTATGTAAAGTACCACATTTTCTGCTGACTTTATGCCCACTGTGTCTCCACTGAAGCCACTATAGAAATTGACCTGAAGTGTACATCCTAAATCAAAATCTGTAGTACATCACTGCTATCATAAAACGGACCTTCCTTAATAAAAGCAGTAATACAATTAATGTTTCTTACACCCTCTAAATTACCAGATAAAGCTTGAGAAGAGCAAGGTGGAATAAATGTGAGGTTATATAAAATGCCTGAGTTAGTATCGTTAGTGGGAATATTTAAGTAATAGCAGTCTGCATTTCTGGAATGCATTCATCCAGAAAGCTTATCCTCCAAGATCTTAATTAAGAACACAGTACCTCATGGAGCAGGGATGTTAATGTTTTCCTTTTCTCAATAGAGGAGCCCAGGTAGATAGGGGAAAAGTGACTTAACCCAGTGCCACACATCAAATTCACCTGCTGTCCTGCATGTCTCTATTTTTGCCCATTCTTCTCGTGGTCAAAAAACTCATTTTCCTCTATTTTTTTGTCTAGCTAGATAAAAACTTTCAGGAATTTTTGGGGTGTTTCCTTCTCTGTGGTGCTCTGCGTGTCTTCTGAAGCACCACCAGCTTTGTAGACGTTTTGTACTTAAAACCTACCTGCCAACTGTTGATGATCTCAGTGCTTTACATGCATCACGCTGGAGGAAAAGAGATGTATCTTCCAAAGCCCTAGCAAAAAAGATGGAGAAAAATGGAAATATTCTAAGCGCAGATTTCCACGGGGGTTTTAGTGCACAGATTTTGTAGAAGACTTTGAACAGCCCATCTCTAACAACTTGTTTCCCTGACCTTTGATGTGAAGCCAGATTGAGTGCTAGGCAGCGCTATGACAGAGAGCCACTTGGATTGGAATCCCAGAGATTGGAAGAGCAATAAATGACACACACAAAGAGAGAGGTGACAAAATATGCAGGATTAGTACATTCAGTTCTTAGACTTCTCTTGTGTGAAATTAGGAGTGAAGTGAGCAGGAGTTTTGCCGAAGTAAAGACTAAAGACCCGATCCTGTGATTTTCTGCTTCTGGTACAAGTTAAAAATGCATGGCGACTGAAGTACTGGGCACTCTTCAAGGCATGCAGGATGAATGCCTGAAAAAGACGAGGAACAGCCAGACAAAAGACAGATGTGTTCAAAGTGGATAAAAGAAGGGAGGTCAGCATTAACAGAATAGGTGGGGCGCACACAGAAGTGGAAAGGAGAGTTTGAAAGTAAGCCACACTGCGTGTTAGCAAGGACTTCAATCTGCAGAATCGCTGGGCATTATTGCACTTCTGAAATTCAACCCTTCGCGCTGGTCAAAGGTGTCACTGTTCTGTGCAGTTCTTTTGAGCTAACCTGATGCTGGCATATGGTTCCACTCCAAACTCCAGTGAAAGTCAGAGGTTCAGGCTGAGTTGAGGATTTTTTTTTCTATTTAAATTTTCACAATCTGCAATTCAAAGTAGGCCTCTAGAAGGCAGAGCCCACAAAAACTGGATTCAAAGAAGATGGTTTTTGAGCCCCTGTGAAGTGCAGTTGATAGATTTTGTGTAGCCTGTTGAAATGAGTATGTAGCATATATCCCAGTCTCCAGTAAGCGTCATCATTACAAAATGTGTAAATTGAACATAAAACTGAATGTATATTTTGTGAAGCACATTATTCCAATGTCATCTAAAATCCTTCATTGTGTCTGCTGGCACTCATTCCAGTGTTCCTGCTGCACTAACAGTGGGGTTTTCTTTATTGTGTTGCATTTACAGACATAAATTCCAACTTGCACAGTGACATTAACTACCTGTGAAATAACAATTACATCTCTTATCATTTTTTGTTCACCTCCTTGATTTCTTTGATAAAGCAAATATTTGCTTTTCTTGTCGGATCAGAGCAGGCAAAATTATTTATTCATGGAAACAGCACCATTGGCTTCACTGTGGGTAGGACTGAATATGCTGATGTCCCAGGAGTTCTTTGCATAAGTGAAGTAAGCAGGATTTAATTCTGTCTCTGGATGTTAACTTCAGACACATTTCCAACATCCACAACAAGCCACCCAAAGATCATACAAAGTTAGCAAAGGAGGAGCTCTGTTAGTCTAGCGAAGGATTCAAGTCCCCCAAAAATGTAAATACTCCCAAAAACTTAGGTCTGGGTGGTGAAATCACCCTCTAATAAATACTGGAGCTGAGGTTTCTCTTTGGATCCACTTCTGTGTCAGTCCATTGAGCCCAACTCCCTCTTGAGCTCGGTACGTTTCATACATAAAGCTGCTGCTGAGCTCCCTCTTTCCCGAAGGGCTGACAATAAGCTGTTTCACTGGCCTCACTGCAGTCGACCTGGTGGCCGATGGGAGATAAGTGGGGTTTCTGCTTTGATGTGAGCCGTCATTTTTGTGATGCAAAGACAGCAAAAGAGGCGAAGGAGGTTTTTTGGTTTGTTTTTTTTTTTTCCTTCCTTTTCCTGCCTTTTAGTTCTAAGGAAGTGTTTGTTGCTGCTCTGAACAGGACTAGCCTTGTTGTTCTGATGAGATGCATTTTGGTGCCAAGTTTGTGCTAGCTCTCCATCACTTCTCCGTGCTCATGCCGTCAGAGTGAGCAACTTCTCAGAATAAATCCTACTGATAGCCTTTTGCTGGCTCATCCTCTCTGTCCCAACTTCACCAGAATAGGTTGCACGGGTCCTGCACCTGGGGCGCAATAACCCCAAGCAGAACTACAGGCTGGGAGAGGAATGGTTGGAGAGCTGCCAGGCAGAGAAGGACCTGGGAGTGATGGTGGACAGTCGGCTGAATATGAGCCAGCAGTGTGCTCAGGTGCCCAAGAAGGCCAACGGCATCCTGGCTTGTATCAGAAACAGCGTGACCAGCAGGGCTAGGGAGGTGATTGTCCCCCTGTACTCGGCTCTGGTGAGGCCGCACCTCGAGTACTGTGTTCAGTTTTGGGCCCCTCGCTACAAGAAGGACATCGAGGTGCTTGAGTGGGTCCAGAGAAGGGCGACAAAGCTGGTGAGGGGCCTGAAGAACAAGTCCTACGAGGAGCGGCTGAAGGAGCTGGGCTTGTTCAGCCTGGAGAAGAGGAGGCTCAGGGGCGACCTTATCGCTCTCTACAGATACCTTAAAGGAGGCTGTAGCGAGGTGGGGGTTGGCCTGTTCTCTCACGTGCCTGGTGACAGGACGAGGGGGAATGGGCTTAAGTTGCACCAGGGGAGTTTTAGGTTGGATCTTAGGAAGAACTTCTTTACTGAAAGGGTTGTTAGACACTGGAACAGGCTGCCCAGGGAGGTGGTGGAGTCACCATCCCTGGAAGTCTTTAAAAGACGTTTAGATGTAGAGCTTAGGGATATGGTTTAGTGGGGACTGTTAGTGTTCGGTCAGAGGTTGGAGTCGATGATCTTGAGGTCTCTTCCAACCTAGAAAGTTTGATTCTGTGATTCCGGGACCGATTCTGTTGTCATTTACAGATGGGGCTGGGGAGATTGAACCAGGCTCCAGCCAGCTGTACTGACAGTGGAGAATGCCAGTTAGCATTGCAGCAAGTTTTCTTGCTCTTGGTAAATAATTATTATTTCCCCCCTGACCTTTCCTTTTGGTTCTTTCTGGTACAGACACAGCCTCTCTCTGTTCCCTGCCCCAATGAACGTCTGCACTAGGTCCAAGGCTTGGAGTAATTTACCTGAAGAGTGATACCATTTGGAAACCACTGTAAGTATATTTTATCTCTTATAAAAGACTGCTTGTTTCAGCAAAAAAAAAAAAAAAGGACATATTTAAAAAACAAAAACAAACTGCAGCACCTGTGAGCATTACTGATGAGTGTAAGCTAAGTTTTGCTTTTGAAACTTACAAGGAAATATGTGGGCAAAAAAATATGTCAATAAAAAGCTGTTAAATATTTAAGTCGTAGCCTCACAGCGTAGTTCAGCCATGGCTGGTTTGATGTGCTTGTGTCTTTTCGTTTGGCAGGTTCTCCCTGCTCCCTGCTCTAGTTCGTGCTGTTGTAGTCGATTCATCCATGTTTGTCTTCAGAGTGTTTATCTTCTTTTTTATTCTTATTACTTTTTAATGAGACACCTTTCCTCTCGCTGGTGTTTCATGCAATGCAGATTGAATTTACTGCAAGTCCTTAAGGGTTTAATCTGTTCTTTCCAGGCCTCGAGTCATCTCTAATTTGGACAGAAGTTACTTTAGGCCATTACAATTTGGTAAATTTTGGCTGGATTACATAGGTAAAGTTGCCTGAGATTCTAAGACAATTTTGACTTTGCATTGTGGTTCTATTATGCTCTGAAACGATCAATTGTGTGTTATTTGCACCGCTTTTTTTTCCCCGTAGATCTCATAGTTTTGATTTATGATCAATTCTCAGTTCTTGCCAGTATTGTGGCAGTGTTGCTGTAGCCAAGATGCTCTGAGGTTGTAAGCGAGGCAGGTTTCATAGGCAGGGAGTAACTTTTATGAGGTTTGTGGTTTAGATGGAAAAAATGGACAAATTTGGGGGCATATCAGCCCCATTTCAGGTCTGAAACAGACCCAGCGAATTTCAGTCTAAGTTGAACTTAATCTCTGAGTTTAACTTGATTATGTTAATCAGTCTCCTGTAAGGGATTTTGGAGTTTATTTTACTTTTCTGCGTTGATTAAATTTTCCAAGCTTTTATTGCACAAGAACATTGGGCCTCTCTTGTCAGCTCTCCATGCCTCCCATTCTTGTTCTGCAGTATTCTGCTGGGATTTCTCTTTCATATTACATTTTATGGCGATGTTTTCAGGAGTTTGTGTTTTCTATTGTATGATACAAACTTGCAATCAGAGATTTTAAACAAACTGCCACTCATGTAGCTGTAACAGCATGAAGATCAATGTGGCTGCAAAATCATCAGAGAAGCTGTGTGAATATTCAGGCAGTCAGCCTGTGCAGGACTTCTTACTACTGAAGCAACACTTCTGGCAGGAAAACTGGAATGGCTTAGGGTTTTTTTTTAAAGCAAGCTTGTCTCAGGAAGCTCCACCTGTGGCTCCAAAATTCAGTGTGCCCTGAATTTTGAGGTGAGGGCTCTGAGCAGATTTAAGTGCTTTTTGCTGTTGTGTTTTGTTTGGTTTTGTTTGTTGTCATGGTTTGTTTTGTGGGTTTTTTGTTTTGTTTTGTTTTTTTATTCAGTGATTATACTCATCTCTCTCTTTCACTTTGTCAGTTTCTAAATATGTATTGTCAATGTCACGTCTGGAAGAGACACAACACTGGCAGTGATAAGCTCTGCTATCAGGAGCTGTGTTAGTCGCATACAGGCAGAGGAAGAATGTGCAGCACAGCACTGGGAAAAAATACTGCTTAAAACCAGACATGAATTGTTTTCACACCCTTGTATTTTTAGGGTCCAAGAAGCCATTTTTTTTAATTATATACAGTCTGTGTGGGTTACTAAGGTTACAGACAAACTGTTCACTAGTGAGTTAAGTACAGTGCTTGGGCAGTACAGGCAACCAGAGGGCAATTACTAGAAGGTGATGCAGTATCAGCTAGGAAGAAAAATAACACCTGGAACATGGATGGGCAAACTCAACCAGCAGCAGCACTCCTAACATCAGCAACCCTGTGGCATGTTCCCTCCATGCTGCTTAGTATGCGATGAACAAAGGTCTGGTTGGTGACCCAGCCCTCCCTGTATTCAGAGGCTGAAAACTGCCTCATTATTGTTCATTATGTAGTATTATTCTTGTACAGTCACAGTATCATAGCTTCCCCTGAGAGCCAGGATACTGCTGTGGGTTCTGTGCAGCAACACAGGATCTAAGACCTGAGCTGGTTTGTTCGTTGCTAACCTGCTCTCTCCACAGGACAAAGAGCTGCTCCTTCCCTAAAGGTGTGTTCAAGCATTTGTGGTAGCTGCCCTGTGAAAAGTAGTGGAAGCTCAACAACATACATCACCTGGTTTTGACAGAGACCTGATCTGGGGGGGGTTCAGCTGTAAGAACTTGCTAACCCATCAAGGGGAAATTCATTCCAAACTCAAGCATTGGCTGCAGGGGAGATGTATGCAAATAAATGATGTGTGGAGAGCAAGTGGAGGACTGGGGGCAGGAAGGCCAAATGCATTAGTGGCAGCAAGAAAGGGTAAAGGTAGCAGGAGTTTGAAAGGCTCAGTGGTAGGAATTAGTTTCTAGATAGCTCTCAACATTAGGACATCCAAAATATTACCTGTTCTGCCTTCCAGTTAAATAGAAAGGGGTCTATCCTACTTTGTGTCCAGTGCAATCACTGCAGTAGCTGCAATATTGTGAATTGTCCACAATTTAGTGTGTTAGACACGAGACCTTAGCGTGTGATACTGTAGGGTTGAGGTAGATGGAAAGGAGGGAATGCCTCACTGCAATGAAGATAGTGACAGAGGACTTTGAGGAAACAGAAAGAAAAAGCTGGTAGGGATTGTAGGTCCTGTTTTACACTAATACACACAGTTCTGTTCAGGGATGACAATGGATGTAGTTAGGTTGATATTAGGTATTGGAGAGTGTGCAGTCAAGAAAGAGAACGTATTTTAAGTGGTGTAAATGAACATAACGAGAATTAACACAACACACACAAAGGAACGCTGAAAATGAATACCAACAAATAAACATGACTGCACATAGGACACGTCATTTAAAAAAGATGAGTAAGTAGGATGGTTAGAACTCAACTGGATAAATTTCTTTTAAATCAGTACTAAGTATGAATTCTGTAGTGACCCTCAAGACTCAGATTAGCTTGGAAAAGCCAGTGTTTTTTCTGTCCCCAACTTCTGTGAGTCTGTCCATCAGGTTCATACAAAGAAGTACCTTCTCTTTGCTATATTGGCCTTCTGCTGACCTTCACAAGAAGCAAAGATGATGAAGATAGTCCTCTGATAGTTTCAAGAGTGCGTGCAGTATTTGGAAGGGCTTGTAATGCAGTGCAAGTGAGTGTGGAGAAGGAGCTCAGAGAGATAACTGGGGATCAGACTGGACCCAGCTGCTCCAAGGGCAAATTCCCAAGTCTTCTACAAATATCTTGCAACTTTTATTGACTGTAGCAATAATAGCAAACTTCTTCTTTTCAGGATTAGTCTGTAGAGGAAAACTTACTCACATGAACTACAGTAACAAGGTAGACTGACCTCCACAATTGAAATAATCAGTCCAGGTTTGCAATCAATGAAGTCCAGGCATAGTACATAAGTAGCTATACTTTGGGAAGGCTCCACAATCAATATTTATTACTTGCTTCATTTTCACTCTCACCCCTGTGCCTTTTCTTTTCTTTTCTTTTCTTTTCTTTTCTTTTCTTTTCTTTTCTTTTCTTTTCTTTTCTTTTCTTTTCTTTTCTTTTCTTTTCTTTTCTTTTCTTTTCTTTTCTTTTCTTTTCTTTTCTTTTCTTTTCTTTTCTTTTCTTTTCTTTTCTTTTCTTTTCTTTTCTTTTCTTTTCTTTTTTCTTTTCTTTTCTTTTCTCCTCTCCTCTCCTCTCCTCTCCTCTCCTCTCCTCTCCTCTCCTCTCCTCTCCTCTCCTCTCCTCTCCTCTCCTCTCCTCTCCTCTCCTCTCCTCTCCTCTCCTCTCCTCTCCTCTCCTCTCCTCTCCTCTCCTCTCCTCTCCTCTCCTCTCCTCTCCTCTCCTCTCCTCTCCTCTCCTCTCCTCTCCTCTCCTCTCCTCTCCTCTCTTTTTTCTTTACTTTGAAATAGCTAAGACCATTCTTCCACAGTTAGTGTCCACAGTTAGTGTCCCATTTTATGTTCTAGAACATAGAGATTTATTAGAGAGCTCACTGATGGAAGTGTTCATAGAAGAACTATGCAATCAGAGAAGAAATTAGGTTGGAAGGGTCCTCTGGAGGTCTCTAGTCCAATTCCCTGCTCAGGTCAGGGCTGACTTCCAAGCTGGATCAGGTTACTCAGGGCCTTGTTCAATTAAGTTTTGAAAATCTCCAAGGATGGAGATGCTACAACCTGTCTTGTCAGTCTGATCCAGCGCTTAACAACTCTCCTTGTGAAGAATATAGCGATAAGATAGCAATATACATAGACTGTGTACGTGAATGTGTGAATATTTAAGTAGAATATATAGGTGGAGATCATAGCAATAGGAGGTTTTTATATAGGAGAAAGAGTAGAACAAAAGATCGCAATATACTTAGAGCAATAGGAGCATGTTTCTGGTTTGGCCCATTGTCCGTAACTGACAACAGCGGTCTGATGTTGCAGACTGGAAAAGAAGAACCTCGTTTGAGTTTCTTCATAGGCTGTTTCCCGTCCTCAGACTTCCTTACGTGGAAGTTTGTGTTCATTTCAGGTAGTACTGAGGTACAGGGCATGTACAAACAGTGTAAGAGAAATGGAGAGCTGCTGTGGAAAGGTATTGCCTTTACTGCCAGTCAGTACCACTGCTTCTCTTCCCATCCAGGTGAGGACAAGTCTCCACACTGCAGGATGCTGATGTGGAAAAGTGACGATGCAGGAGCATCTCAATAATACAGCATCAGCCTGCAGAGCAAGGTAGAAAATACACAGGTTTGGAAAGGAAGAGTCAGGGGATGGTGTGCACAGCCTCATTGGTGTCACTACCTGTAGTTCAAGTATTTCTAACCTATTCCTCTAATGAGTTTTGGGAGGTAGACACAGGATCAGCCTGACCATGATGAAGTAAAGCTCAGCTTTGGTCCGTGCTTGGTCTAACAAAACACTCTGGATGTGCTAGCAACCAACAGGCAATGCTTGCTCAGACTGAGCCCCTACCCTGCAAATAACAGTACTGTCCAGCCCAGGGGAAGCAGCTTTATGTGTGGACAGAGCTAGAGTCAGAGGCCATACTCTGTTCAACTTCAGCTAACTTCGGGCTGAAATATGGGAGCTCAGCTTCTAGACACAACCAGAGTCTAACTGACTATGTATATCGTTTGCTGCCTGGACAAAAGCCATGCTATTTGAAAGCTTCTTGGGTAGCAATGCTGTAAAAAAAAGCACTGATTTATACACACTGCAGTATCCTGCACGTGCTGGGTGCACATGGAAAAGTCATGGGGTCAGGACATGCGACGTGTGAGGGCATACAATGGGAGTTACCAGAGTTAGTATGCCAAGGAGCTCCACAGACTGCTATGAACAAAACATATGCAGTCTGTGCACTTTAAATTATACATGCTCACGTGCAAGCTATACATCTCATGTATCCTCATCTATGCAGCAAGACGTGGATCGGATCGTGGTGACAGGATGGGGAACAGACTGAGGGATGCCAGAGCTTGTGGTGATGAGATGCTCTGTTTACTCTTCAGGAAAAATATGTTTTTAAATACTTTGATTTTTCCTTCTGTTTAATATAGAGTTCATTGGTTCAGCCCTTACCTATACCTTTACAACTTTAAGTAAGGTCCATTTTGTCATCTCCTATTTGTTTTAATTTAAATCCGATTAGACTTTGGCCTGGCTTATTTTGAGCATATTGATTATATATGTGGAGAAAGCAGCAGGCTGTGCCCTCAGTCCATGCCTCAGTGTGTCTGCTGTGGGGATTTTTAACCCCAATAACCCAAAAGAAACACATCTGGGCTACCAGCACTCTCAGGCTGAGCAGTGTTGCCCACCATCACCTTTGGTTCCCCTGAAAACCACCCCTGCAACACCCAAAAGCACTCCTTCTGGACAAGAGGGAGCATTTGGGGGAGTTTTGGCCTCTGCAGGGGGTGTTGTGCATCACTTTTTTTCCTTTTTTTTTAGGAAACTAAAAACTCCCCGCTTTTTCTTCACCTTGTGGGTTGTTAGTGGAAAGGGGAGAGCAGGAGGAGGAAAGGGGCGGGAGGGGGAAGGTCGTCGTGACTTGTTTTATTTCTTTTTGGCCCGTGTAACTTTTGTTTTCTTCTTCTCCCTCCCACACCCGCCGAAGCTTTCAGTCGTGGCCGAGGTGACACCTCCGAGGCCACGGCAGCCGGGCCGGGCCTGGGCGGCTGCTGCCCCCCGACGGCGACCGCCAGGAAATGGCGGCGGGGCCGGGCCCTGCCCCCGGCCGGGCGTGCCGCCCTTATATAACGCCTTTATGTAAGCGGCCCGGGCCTCTACTCGGCCCGGCGGGCGTCCCGCTGCCCCACGTTGTCCCTGTAAGGCAGGGTTGTCTCAAAATTGAGCCAGAAGCCCTGCCAGGTCTCAAAAATCACGTTTTTCAGTGTGTCGCCTGCAAGCTGTCCTAGGTGGACGCACACCCTGTGAGGAGCCCTTCCCATGCTGGCAATGGCTGCTGGCTTGTCCCTTCACACGTAGGACCTGTCTCCATCTCCATCGAGAGGAGCTCTGTCACCAGCATGGACCCAAACAAAAAGTGGTGGATGCTGGGCTGCACTACCATGGCTCCAGCAGCACCCTGTGCCAAATGTTTATCTGGGTGCTGTTGTCCCCATCCTAGGCCAGGGCAGTGGTGTCCCCTGGTAGAGGCTGTGGCTCAAGGTCCCCCCGGCAGCTGCCTGCCTCGAGGGAGCATCAGAAGTGTGGCTTTCAAGTCTAAAATAGAAAAGAAGCAAAGAGGAGATCCAGGTTCTTGCCTGCCTGTACAGAGGACCTGCTGTATGAGTCAAAGTCCATCAAGTCTCTTCTCTGTGCCTTGGTTTCCCCATTTGTGTAATGAGTAATCACTACTTGTTTTAATCCCTTGTGTATACAAAATGCCACAAGGTTCTGGGTAGGCAGAGGCATTGAGGATTCGCATGCATTGTGCATGTTCTCTGTTGTTTCAGGCTCCAAATCCTAGTGCTTTACTTAGATGACCTCTGCATATCAAAATTACTTCACTGCTTTTCTCTATGAGTCTTTGCCCTGATTTGTGTTGAACTGGAAACTTGCATATTTTTTGCTTTTCAGACAAATCTATTGCATTCCTGTATAACTTTCTGTTCAGAATGCTGCAGCCTTAGTTAATATTTGTCAAATGGAGCTTCGACTGTCTAAACCACTGGGACTAGTTTCATTTTATATGTCATCAGTAGGGGCAGAATGAGGAGCTTCGTTCTTGGCCTGTTTGCTGTAATACAGTCTCAGGGCCATTGCATCAGAGTCAAAACAAGGAGCAGCTTGTTTCCAAACAAGAAGCATGGAGGAGAGTCTTCTCTGCCTCCCTCCCTGTAAGGGAAAAGAGAGGAGAGAGGGAGGGTGAGGGGGGGGGGAAAGAAAGTTATCTTTAACAGATTCTAAAAATGCCTTTTCCCAAATATGCAGTCAGTCCCTTCAAAGGTCTCTTTGTTTATTTTCAGGAAGAAACCCAAGACAGCTGAAAACCAGAAGGCGTCTGAGGAGAATGAGATTACTCAGACGGGTGCATGCAGCGCCAAGCCGGGCCTTCCCTGCCTGAACCTTGAAGCTGTTCCGTCTCTGAGCCCGGCCCTCATCCACGCACCACATTCACCAACAAACCTGCACGCACACACAGGGTCATCTGATTGTGAGTACACCAACGCACTGCTGGGTTGCACCAGGGTTCTTGAAAAGATGTTCCTTACTGCAGAACAGGCTTTCCAGCCAGTTGGATGATCTTTCCATAATGGCACAAGCATGACTTCCTCGGGGTTTACCTTTTCCCTTTTTTGGAAATTACCCCTAAAACAGTGTTTTGCATTAGGGTCACAATAATGCAGCCAGCCGGGGGAAGATGAGAGCATGTTGGCTGTTCCTACTTCTTATGAAGTAAAAAGGGAAAACCCTCTGAGCGTGTCTGCTTCAAACTAGAACTGTAGTTACTCCTCTTCAGGTAGTCATATGCTTCTCATTACCCAAGCATATCTACTGGCAGGGAGTTTCAGCCTGTACTGTTTTCCAGTGGGAGAAAACAAGTGTCTGGCTCTAACATTCTGGCTTGTAAAGGATTTCCACCAAGACAGGGAAAAGTGCTTCTGTGGAGAGGTTCATATACAGCATGTGAGGGCTCTGGAAGATATTTGTAAACTTGTGTGCTTGTAGCAGCCTAAGACCCTTATTTTCAGTGCATTCACTTTCAGATTACTCAGCATGGGTTAATTTTTAAAGGACATTAACTTTTAAAGGACATAAGGACATGCAAAATTTTCAACCCCCCCCCCCAAAAAAAAAAAAAAAAAGAAAAAAAAAAGGAGAGAGAATGAGAAATGATTAAAACTATGCTTTAAAAAGTCAGCACTTACCCTGTCAAGTCTTCAAAACGACATCATTTCATACTGGTCCCTGCCTGAAAGTCTCTTGGATAGGAACACAGAGGGTGATGTCAATCTCATCATTCACTAGTTGTATAAAATATAGCTTACCTCTTTTGTGGTGGTTTTAGGATGTTGTAAACTTACAAAGGGGAAAAAAGGAGGAAGAAAGATGATGATGCCAGGTTTCAAGAGCTCAGAAGCCAACCAGACTTTGCAAAGGCCTATAAAAAAAATCAGGGCATGACAATAAAAAAAAATCATATTAAAAAGTATGTATATTCTTTTCTTTTCTTAATTTAAAAATCCTGCCTCAGGGCCAAACTTGGAAGCAGCTGGGTTATAGGGCTCATCACTATCAAAATCACTTTAGCTGCAATTCATTCCTGCTGGCTTCTGACTGTATTCATTATGAGCTTCTTCTAGAGATCTTGGTTTTAATAGAGCTGATAAAAACATTGGGGAGACTTTCCTAAATCTCACCTGGTGATTTGGGGAGAAGAAAGAGACGTGAAACAATTGAGCAGCAGGCAGCATGCTATTTAGTGTATGTAAGAATTCTCTTCAAATTGGAGATGTCAAACTCTTTGTTAAAACCGGGGTACAGTTTTGTCTTGTAATGTTTTCTGAAAACAAAAAGCTTGTGAAAAGATGCAAAAATGAGCAGAACAACAAGAAAAAAATAATCCTTATTTTCAAACAAAGAATCTCTTTATCCCATTCACAAAGATGAAAGAGTTCATTAGTAAATGGGATTTGAAACCTCACACTGATGTTTTTTGACAGTACAAATAGAAACCCATGAAAGCAACCTTAGGACAGAGGCCAGCAGGGATTGTAGGGAACTCAGAGAATGACCTCCTGCTTTTGCTTTCTGAGGTGGCCAAGTTCAGGGGTGAGGAATATTGGCAAAGGGCACCATGGGGAGGTGGAGCCTACAGCTTTTCATGCTCTACCTGTTCTGTGGACAGTCTTTTACACCCCAAAGGTTTTAATGTCCCCAAATCACCTTCACTCCTACTAAATTCACAGTACCAATATGAATGAAAAACTTAAAACCCAGAATAGATGCTCCTTTCACATGGAAGTTGGTTTTTCAGAAAATAAGTTTAATAATATTTTCAACATTAATACTCTCCTATTTCAGTAGATGTTGAAATTTAGTTCACCAAATACAGTTAGAGTCCTGCAAAAATTCAAGAAATGATAAAGCCTCTTGTGGTGTTGATCTCTGTTAGTTGATTCCTTGTGCTTTAAAACCAATGGAAAAACCTCCATTATTTATGCTGGGTTATAACCTTCATCAGGCTGTATTTGTTTGGGGCAGTATGCATATAATTAGTGTTTGGCACGCTCTTGCAAAATAGCAATGCCAGTTTCTCACACGAAGACAAAATAAGGCATGATGAATTTATGTCTGCATATTTACTACAGCTATCTACCACATTACATATTTGTGTTTTTTGTTTTTTTTTTTTTTAAATATTGCCTCAATTCCTTCTGCTAGAACACATTAATTGACCCAAGAGATGAGTATTTGTAGCTCCCAACATTTAAAAATGTGCTTCCCCGTCATTATAAACTCTTTCTCCTTACCTCTGTCCTCCCCTGCCTTTCCCCTCACAGTAGAGCCCCTTCCTTTGCCCTTCTCTTCCCCTCCTCTCAGAACTATGTTTCCACATCTCTTTTTTGCCCTCAGCTTTTGGACCTGTGATGATGTCTTCCTTCTTTGGACCAGCATCACCTCCTGTCCTTCTCCCTACCTTCTAAACACCACAGGATTGCTTCTCCTCCCTTGCCCAGACCACCATGCAGCCTCTACCCTTGTGACTGGGCAGATTATATTTCATTCTCAAGAGGGCATTTTTCATTCTGGTGGGGTAGGGTGATAAATACTCTATTTAGAAACTAGGATTAGGCAGGAAGTTTGAGAGGAATTGTCTCATGCAAAATATTAGAAACACCCTGAAAGAGTTAGCATGGAGGGTATTTCCATTCTTGGAAAAATGTACTGATGTACAGATGGCTCCATAAGCCCTCATTCATGTATCTGGAAAAAAGACTTGGATTTTATGGGCCACCTATTCAAATCAGTTTGAAATCTTCACTGACCATTTTGCATGCACAATCACTAGTGCTTGGCAGAAAACACCACCACATATTTATTATGAGAAATATTCATAAGCCAATTTACTTTAAAAAATCAGGGTGCTTTTGGAATGATTCACATCAAAATACTTTTTCCAAGCATAGGAAATAAAAGCTCCATGATAGCCATCTGCTTCTCGCCCGTAAAAGGCAGAGGTGAAGAAAGCCTAAGCAATAGTCTGAATGCCAGTCTTACTGAAATGAGTACCTAGTGGGGGGAAAAAAAACATCTGAGTGAAGTCATATGTGACATACAACTTAATTTAGGGCTTA
Source organism: Anas platyrhynchos (assembly GCF_047663525.1). NCBI lineage: Eukaryota > Metazoa > Chordata > Aves > Anseriformes > Anatidae > Anas > Anas platyrhynchos. Next base: position 87,481,608 of record NC_092587.1, read on the forward strand.
ATGTAGTATATTCTACCTGCTGCTTCTGGTGCTGCTTATTCACAATGAAACTGAATTGCTTCTGACTGTTCTAGGACTTTGGTTTTGAACATTATGATGTATTTCCAGTGCAGGTTTATCTTTGAAACAAAATCCAGAACTTAGGACACATTGTGTCCAGGTCTCATCTTTTTCAGTCTTGGAAAATGCGAGCTCATGCCATGCAATTGGAGAAAGAGGTTAGAGAAAGAGGTGCTTCCTGAGGTAACTGTTTTCATGTAGGGCTTGGCAAATAGAAAGCACCACTTTGAATTAATTTGGAATTAAATCATAGAGTGAGTTGATAGAGCTCCAAACACCTCTAGCTACTCAGCTGTCACAAACAGATGTAGCTGCTTACTCAGAAGAAAGGTGTTTGTGCAAAAAACTACAAAGCCGAGTATGGAGGCACAGGTTCTGGAAAGGTTACAGAGAAGCCAAGTAAAGTATGTGAGATTGGTGCTGTTTGCAACTTTCCACACACTTTTTTGTTTAGGGACAGAGGACGCATAAAGTTGGTAGTAGATTTGAAGGCTGAACTCCCTCAGGTAAAGCTTCTAAAGATTTTGCTAGGAGGAAAGGAAGTCATCAGGACTTTGCTCTCTATTTAAACTGATTTGGTCTGTATAGGCCACTTATTTCAGGAGGCCTTTAGAAAGCATATATCAGTATATATTTTTGCAAGTGCCAAGAGATAAGATAATTTTGGCAGAAACTTCCACAAGTGCTAAGAGATACAATCAGACAAAAACTTCATTCAGGCTCTGATGTATGCATCTTAACAGATGTGTCCAAACTTAAAGGAATCCCATGGGAAAAGCGCAGCTGAATCTCTTTGTCTCTATTGATAGTTAAAAGAGTTATTCTTAGACGTTGGATGGTCCATCTGTGTAGGAATTTGTTCCAGACAAGGGAAAAGTAACATCTTAGCAAAGAGTTTCCATGGGACTGGGAGGCAGGTTGGACAATTATTGGAAACACTGCTGGAGCAAATGTTGTGATTTTTAAAGAACACAGAATTCTTAGAGACCTCAGAACGTGATAGGGCATGAAAGTTGCAAAGAAAAGTGAGGCATGGATAACTTTTGAAAAATCCATGAAATAATCATTGGCAAGTTGTTGTGATGGGGAGGACTTTTATAAGTAATGTTTTAACAAGGGGCCAGAGAGTTCTTATATATTAAATACAATGCATTTTATAAGCACTTTTGGTAATGAACTAGATCTGAACTATTTGTCCATACATCCTCAAGTGATGTGGCTGACTTGGTCCAATTCCAGAGTTTTTAACTTTCACAGGATGGGAAATTAGAGGCTGGCTGTTTTCGTTTTCTAAATTCTGCTTTTTGTAGATTGTTAGCCTTCCAGCAAAATGGGGAAAGGCAGAGAGGGAACCTCAAGAGGTTCCTAAACTCCACAGAGCATTGAGAGTGGGTGTGAAACTCCAGCTTTTAATTTTCTTGCGCAGCTAGAGGGATCGTCCATTTCCTTCTCGTGAATCAACAGGTTTGATTTGCCCATGGCTAATGTAGAGACTAGATGGATCCTAAGGTGGTTTGGCCTCATCTTTATGTTTTAGGTTTCCTGTGTTCCTCTTTGAGGTTCTGTGGCAGGAAGAGAATGGTTATGTGCCCTTATGGTCTTCCCTCTTTGCCTCTGGAAATGTGTGATTATGATTCCCTAAGAACTGCTCTGGAGCTTTGAAACAATTTCTACTCTGAGGGGAGAAGGAGAGCCCTGATTCTACCAGTTTCCTTGTTTTCAGTGGCAGGCAGTACATTAATTGTCATTTCATCTGTATTTTTGCTAATCTAAGTGTTATCTATTGGTTAGCTAGAGCTGAGTATTTTTAGGTTGTTTTTGGTGACCTAAGAAAGGATGTATGTTTAGATAACCTATTGTAGACAATATAATAATGATGTGAGCCTTTTCTGAAGGAAGCTAAGCTGAAAGCAAGGACATCCATAGTTCTCAAATACTGATCTCACAAGAGGTAGCTATACATTTATCTTGCAGAACATGCAGAATTGTGCTTAGTAAACACTTTGCTTTTCAAGTCATAGGTGTTTTCTGCATCCTGTAGGTTTTTACTTCTGTTTGTATTATTATCAAAGAAGCATCAGGCAGGAATGACTTGTGTTTTCATTGAAGGAGATGTATGTTGTTTGAATTGTTTGCAGCCAGAAGTAAGTACAAGTAAAGGTATGTAAAACTATAAGCTGAGCTTGCCCTGCCTCTCTTGAAAGAGCTGTCACAATCCACTGAAGAAGTGGTGCTGTATAATGTTGTCCTACTGATAGGAACTGGTCTCTGTATTCCTAATCAGTACACTAAGTGAGTTTTGTCAGGTTGGTCTCTCGGGCTTTTCTTCTCATGAGAAATGACTAATAACATATGGTACTTCAGTTATGAAGTCAGTGAGTATGTTTTTAGAAGCAACTGAGTGACTTTGGAGCCTAACTTTTACTGATGCATAAATCACATGTATAAGTCACATACAGGCTTTTTAAAATTTGTCTAATTATCTTAAATGCTGATTCTCTTATTTGATGACACTGTAATACTGGCTTGTGGTATTCAGGGCTTTTCTTAGTGGTCACCACTATACTATAAGTGATAACACGCATAATTTCAGCTATGGTTTGAAAACACCATGCAAGCTTCCAGCTTTCATGATTTCAGGGAAGAGCCTGAAGATATGTCCCCAGCATGTCTATTATTTCTAAATTTCAGGGAAGAGGAAAAGAAGTGTATTACTCTTTAAAATTCCATAGTTTCCATTCTTAAGATTGTGAGGTGATCAGGTTGATAATACCATGGTATTTCCATTTCTAACTCATGCTGCAGCCACTGAGACATACTGCAACTGTCAAGTAAAACATATGTGGTGTGTTTCTGAGTTTACCTGTTCATGTCTTCAGAGTCTGCCCCCACTGATTTTCATTGCCATTCTTCAAGTTTTGAGTCTTCTATAAATCCTTCCTTTATGTATTGCATGAGTGTTTCAACTATTTCACTCATGAAAAGAGTGAATAATGAATACTATACAATTCAGAAGTGTTTATCACTGTTTGTTACGACATTTTAATATTCTTTCATTGGGGTTTCTGGTAGGTTGGTTGGTCTGGATTTTTTTTTCTCTTTGTTTTAGTTTAGTTTTGTTGTTTTTTTTTCAGTAACAATCTCCAGGACAGTGCTTTCTTCCTCACCTCCTTGAGGTAGCTTTCCTTCTCCCATCATCCTCCATTCTGAAAATTAAAGGAAAAAAATGCAAATTCCGCTGGATAATTTCTGTAACTTCTTGGATTACCTTTATTGCTTTCATAGATCCCTAGTCTAGCTAACCTACTGAATCTGCTTCTTGCCTATTTAATCTATCAGTCCACGTAATCTAATGCTCTTCTTAGGTACCAATCATTGCCCTGTATGCTTTCTTTGTCTGATACATTTAAAGACTATTTTATTACGATATCAGTCTTTATACTTTTAGCTGTTTTTTTCCTTACATTTCCTCTTCATCCTGCCTAATCTTTGTTTTCCATCGAGCATGCCACAGTTTATGCTCTGTTCTACTAGTGTTACTTGGGCATGATTTCTGTGTTTGGAAGGATACATTTTCAGCTTTGCTGGACTCTTATACCTTGTTATTTAACCATTGTAGTGTTTCTCTTCTTCCTTATTTTTGTTGTTGTTGTTGTCCTTAGATATGGATTCTAATAAAGTATTATTAAGGCCACCTCCCTGCTGATCTTATAGATTTTAATTCCTTATCTTTTCCTTTCAGACTCTTTCTGACTAATTTCCTCTTGTTTTGGGGTTTTGTTTTTGTGTTGTGTTTTTTTTTTTTTTCTGCTAATTCTCCCTCCTGAAGTTGCACATGCCCATAGTACCTTTTTATATAATCTGCTCAAAGGATATGAAGCATAATCATGTTGATCATTTCTATTTCATGTTTTAAGCATGCCTGCAACTGCTCTTGTCTCCTCAGTCCTAAGCCAAATGTACCATTTCCCTGCTATGGTCTACAGAAGGATGCTTTTTGTAGCAGAGTCAAACACAAAAGATGTTCATATGCTTGACAGGTGACTCTTCCTTGAAGAAAGTTAAAACAGCTACATCTATATCTTCTTTTGTCTTGCTGTGTGTTATTAATACCCTGCATACCTCAGTGCTTACATCTCTCTTGGGTGGTTCTTTGCATGCTATAAGGAGACACCTTCCATGCTTTGGGAAGCACTGAGTGGGGCATTAATTACCTGGTTTGTTGCAACTATGCAACTCCAAAGTTACAGATGCAAAAATAGACTTGGTCACCTTCTGTTCCTTTTCATCACTGATCTGTTTAGTGCTGGAGCTTTTTCATCTCAGCTTACGTGGTGAAGTCTTAACATGGTACTGGGAGAGAACCTGAAACATTAAGCAAGATACTGTTTAATACCACCTACTAATGTCTATTAAGATAACTAGGGAGTGAACTCCTGCTAAGCTCCTTCATTTCTCTCATGGCATTTGTCTTGGCAGCCTGGTGTACAATGAAACACGACAATGTGGTCTTGCTGGCCTTGTGCGTTTGGGTTCCAAAGTACACCAAGTGTGATTGTTTCTAAAGAGAATGCCATTGCACCATCTTTTTATTTATGCCTTCTATGCTTTTTTCATTGTCCATGGAGTCATTTAGAAGGCTAAAATAACATGAGATCTAGATTTATGTCTCCACCACTCAGGAACTGGAATATAAAGAGAATTCAAGATCTCTAGTTAATCTGTCAGCACAAATAGCTCCTAGAGGAATTAACTGTGCCTATGGAAAGAAAAATAAAAAATAAACAAATCCTAGAACCCCTACTCATCCCAGTTTTGTTGTATTAAACACTGAAAGGATCTCTGCCCGGTTGGGATGCTCAATACATGCTCCGTATCAATCTGTGGCATGTGGTGAAATGCTTCTTCTTGAAAACCCACAAGAGAGAAGTAGTATAAATTAAGAGTAATCTCACAACAGCTATTTTGGAGTTCTTACCAGTGAAAATGTAAGTGTAGCAATATTGTGTATCTATTAAAAATCTTGAAAGGCTCTTTATAACTAGATGATAGGAGTGATAACGTGTAATTTATTGATGTTACACAGATTGAGAAAAAAAAAACACAAAGTAGCAATTTTTGTGTGAAAAGGGGTATGATAGAGGAAATAAAAACAGAGCAGGGGACTTCTCCCCACAGATTCATGCCTGTGTGTGCAACCATGTCAACTTTAACAAAAAGCACCTTGTGCTTTGATCCTATGTAGTGCTTCAAAACAGGGCATAGCCCTCCCTGTATTCAAAAGCAAAACTCCCAGATGTTATCACTAATGTCTTTTGGCTGAGCAAAGGGTAGAATGTGCCTGAAGGCACACCTGTGAAATAACTCTTAAGTACTACAGTAGTATCACCTGTTTGTATCACCTGTATGCATGCATATACATGCAATTCCTGGGCCTTTTCCCTGCAGAGAAAAAAAAAAAAAGAAAAAAAAAGTGTAGGAAGCAGCAATGTGCATTTAATGCTACAGATCCATCTCATGATATCAAGTCTTCCATGAATGCTATGTTCTTGGTTAGTACTGTCATTTGTTAGTTTAGAGCATTCTGTCCTATGTTTTTCATATCAAAACTAAGCAGGTGGGTTTGGAATATGCATGCTGCCAGGAACTGAAGAGGTCTCAATGAGGACAGAAACTTTTCCTGTGGCCATCAGCATCACTGATGTGAGCTTATACTGTTTACTGCTGATATTTAAATCTGAATCAGAAGCAGGCCTGAACACTCACCCCCTAAACTCAAAATAAAGGAGCCACAGTCTAGCACAGTATGAATATCTGCCTCGCAGTATTTCTAAGTTGAGATACTCACCAAAGTACCCAGTTGTATTAGTTAACAATTACCCTTTCACTAACAGGTAAAAAAGATAAATGGAAAAAATAACCAAATAAAATCTAGCATTTTCATGTGATAGCTTTCCTCCACCCAGAACTGAGACACAGCCACTGGAAGAGAGAAAAGAATTCTTTTCCCAGTCCCGTGGACTGGCATTTACAGCTTCTCATCCATTCCTTTTTACTCCCATCAACCACTACTTCTGTGACCAGAACAAAATCTCCTACTTCTAAAGACCTTTCTCTGGAAACACGTAGGGTATAAGCAGTGCTCTTCCACAGACTGCAGCTCTCCCATGAAAGCCAACCATTTCTGACTGCACCCTTTTCCTAACAGACTGCTACAACCACTCCCCTAGAGGATTCTAGCTTGAATAGAAATCTTCTAAACAGGTAATTATCTTAAGAGGTTTTAATCTATATTTTCCTTTTAACCAAAGCCCATAGGCTTTTAGTCTTACTGTATTTAACCACACTCAAACTGATAAGCTTTTTCTCCTTGTCTTTCTGCCTGGGGGAAAACCTAACAATACAGGGCAAATCTGAAGAGTTCATGGAATAGCAATTGTTTCTTTTGGCCGACACATTTTAATGTATTTGCACCTATTATCCCTCTAATTCATTCCTCCTCCACACTCAGCTCCCACCCCCCAATCCCAGCCCTTTCTCCTCCCTGAACAAGATTTCTGAGAGGACATGAATGTATACAATCCAACACAGTGAGATGACCAAGAGGAATCTCTGTTCACTTTTCCTGCAGGTTTGCAATGTGAAATATGCCATTAAGATTTAAACAGAAGCCCTTGAAACAGGTGGAAGTCTTCTTAATTAATAGAGTAAGCTTTTAATCGGGACCATAAAGTAGCAAAATGCATCATCATGATTGTTTCCATTTTTCTAAAAGTTTATCCTTTTTTTCCAAGAAGCATCCCCCTAACCTTTGTTTAAATAGAGAGTGTTATCACAGTAACTTCATGGGCATTTTTGGCCCATCTTAACTCTTACCTGGCTGGTAACTCTTTCGCTGCAAATCCTCAGCATGCCTTATGAGTAACAGTACCTGGCACCATAGAGGAAAACTAGCAATAGATGCACGCACCTAGGTTTTTAAAGAGCCCAGCTGCCTTAAACTTATAGCCAATTAAAACAGTTGGGCCATGCTGGGGCTTGGCATAATCGTGCATGAGCTCTCTGGGAACAAGCGAACACAGTTGAAACAGTTTTCCTTTAGAATATTAAAACGTTCCATAACGAGGAAGAGATGAGCACAGCCTGGTTTCTCTTCCTAGGAAATGGTGCCATCATGTGGCCACACGGCCTTCTCTGCTTCCTATTACAAGAGGGCAGTTGCAGTTTTCTCACTTTTGGGTTTCAGTTTGGGTTTGGGTTTCAATCCTTTTCAGAGTTTGGTGATCCCAATTTTTGCTAATGTAAACTGATTACAGCTGGCCGGGGCACAAGAATTAACACCCATATAATGACCTCGCCATCCTGGTGAAATACCCTGTAATGCAGCTACGATGACAGCTTTGGTGGTTCTTCTGTTAACATAGTGTATGCTTGGAGGTGTAGTAGACCCCTGTTGGAAAAGCAGCCTCCATCCATATAAGCTGTGTCTGCACTACAGGGATGTATTGGTATGGCCATAACAGTGAAGGGTCTGCAAAAGAAAGTTGAGAGAGGAGCAGAGAATTGGGTAAAACAGAGTGCATGCCAGTATTCACAAGGGAGGTATGTTGGACTGTACCTCAAATATGTGCCTGAGAATAAAAGTGGCTTTTGAAAGCATTCTTTTCTCTGAAGTATCTCTGGACTTCCCAAAATAGCAAGAATACAAACTAGTGTGAAAGCAGGAAAAATAAGTAACCTGTCAAAAAATTGAATATTTCTTTAACATAAAAATAGGTGAATGTCCTATAACACTTCTAAGCCCTTGGTCACCAGAATACTATGACTTGAAGCTAGTTTTTACCTGGTGTTTTGCAGTTTTAAGTAGGATGTTCACCACAGAAGAGTTGTAAAGAAATTGAAGCCCTAGAGTAGTGTGAGAAGAAAGCTTTATTTTGGTAAACCTGGAGGTCTGAAGAACAATGTGTAAAGATTAACAAAGGCTGGCAGTCCTTTGGCAGAGGTAGGTGTGGGATGCTGCCCCTCTTTTACATGTGAAGCAAACTGAGGCACAGACATTGCTGCCCTGCAGGTCCTGCAGTAAATGGGATTACTGCTGATGGACTCCTCCTGAAGACTTCCAGGCAAAGCACAGGGAGGTGATTCACTGCCAAGCACGGAGACCGAAATAGAGGCTTTTACACTTGACGTTTGGGATTTATGTCCACTGGATATAGAAGCAATTTTATGTACTGGACACCTATGGTTTTGTCTCCAGTTTTATGTAAAATAGGTATCTCATCATTAGGTAGGTGCTAAAAAGGGATAGGTCAATTAGCTAAATAAATCGTCCACAGGAAACTTGCTGCACATGGCTTAGTCTGCAGAAAAAGCCTGTCTTTTGAGCAAAGTTTAAACAAACTCCTTCTTATTAGCCATCTACTCAATATGTTTGCTCCTCGGAGAATAAGGTTGTGCTTGCGTGTGCATGCATTTCTGTCTTTCAAATAAACGTAGTTATTAGACTATGAAATTTAGAGAAGTTTGACAGCTTTCAGAACACAGTGATTTTTTCTTCCATAGAGTATATTACTGACACATTAATAGATGTTGTGCTGGTAAAAATACAGTACTTCCTGTTAAATGTAGACTGCTACATATTTTGATTCTAACAACAATCTGGTAGGGTTAGGGCAATTCGTGTAGTGTCATCTGGTGTTTGTTTTGGATAGATATTATAGAAGGAGATACTGATTTTCAAGATGTTCAAGCAGATGATTGGGTGAAAATTCCAGCAAACCTTTAAAGCAACAGAAAGCAGGGGCTGCTCCTGGTCAGATCTCCTGCTGAGGATACAAATGTTCTTCCTGTGTTCCTGAAACTCTGCACAAGCTTTTCCCCTGAAGGTCCCTTTTCAGAATGAGGCCAAATATTCAGGAGAATCAGTCTGAAAAGGATTGGCTACATCGGCCCCTCTGGCATCATTGAAATATATATACTAAGAAGTCAGCCACTGCCATTTTTTTCAGGATTTGAAATTCAAGTCACTTCCTTAAGTGGAAAAAGTGTTCTTCCAATAAATTTGGTCCCAAAGAGTTGGAACCTGATGCAGGACTAATTTTGTCTATGGAAACACTAGATACATATTTTTACTCTATTAATGTAGTTTTATTTTAGGATAACTAATTTGAGAAGAACGGAACATAAAAACTTCATCACTAGGGATAAATCAGGTCATTGGAACCGAAGAAAGCACCCATGGTTATGATTGCTGAGGCTGGGACGCTGATACATGGAAAAGAGAAAACTTTCTATGGAAATTGTGGGTTTTTCATATGTTGTGATGGACAGGCTGTATTTCCCCTGAACTGGCATGTTTATGCAGGAGTTGAGATTTCTTCATCCTAAATCAAGGATTCTTCACTGAGACATGCCTTTCTTAAGGAAAATCTGTAGCGTTTAATTTTGATAACAGAACTTTATTTGCTTGGTTTTATTTATTCCTTAAGGTATTTAAAGTGTATGTATATGAGATGTCTCAGGCAACCGTTCATTCACATCACTCAGCTAAAGTATTCTGCCTACTTTCATACTTTATCTACTGCATTTTAAAAGAAAGAAGAACAAGCTAGATAGACTATGAAAGAAGTAAGAATGAGAAGAGAACATACGTGTAAGTCCAGTGAGTGTGATTGAGAGAACTGAGTTTGGATTTTCTAGAAAAAATAGGCTTAAAAAAGAAATGTGAGGCACCTTCCAATATGTAAGAGACTACTATAAAAAGGGAAATAGTCAATAGTTCTCTGTGTCTGCTGGAGGAAAGGATGATTAATTGGTTTCAAAGTTGAATACTAGGAAAACTTTCTCGCTTTAAAGATAGTATGCAGTCTGTCTGGGGAGAGAGTGGAAATCCTCCACATTGGTTTTTGCAAACATTAGGTGAGTTGCTGAAGAAGTAAATCTTCTTCAAAGATTTAAAAAGTAGTGTAAGTAAATTGTTTCCGCCACAAGGAAGAGGAATAGACTAGATGACTGTGTGAAGAACTTAGTGCATCCTTTTGATTCGGCTAGGAGGCTGTAATCTTCCACCATTTGATTTGGAGACCAAGGATTAGAGGAAGGAGTAGATAATGATGCTGGTCTCCAGCAGCAGGTTACTTCAGTTTGTGGTGCTTCCAGAAGCTAATGACTGAATTACAGATGCACATATTCTATAGGAGATACAATGCCTCCAGCTTTTCTTCTGTCTCAGACTGTGTATTCTCAATGCAAGGCCTGAGAAGCTCGTCAGGAACAAGACAAAGTAAGCAGCAATTTCAAAATAGTTGTAGTTCTTCTCACTGATACTTAGACAAGATTCGTTGCCTAACAATTTTCTGAATGCTTTTTAAGAAAAATTGAGTCCAAAACTCAATCTATATATGTTTCTACAACCCCACCAACCCTTTCATTTGGTGGGCAATTATTCATTTTACCCTCTAAGGATGAAAGTAAGACAAAGCCTTTGGGATTCACTCTGCTATTTATTCCTGTGAAAGACTACACAGTAACAGCAGCCTGGATTCCAGCGTCAGAGTTAGTTTGCTTCAGGTAAAGGCCATGCACTGAGCTACTGCTGAGTTACAATAGCTTTGGTGGTTTCCTCATCACTGTTTCTAGAAATGGTCATTCATTACAGTGCAATGAGCTTTGCGATACTGTGATTTTAAAGGACACTAGAGAAAATCAAATTCTGTGATATCGTTCGGTTATGAGCTTTAAAGCAGCAAGCGTTGGCTTTGCAGAAAGGGACATCTAGTGGTTGTACAAAAAAAAAAAATCCCTTATTAAATATGTTTTAAAATGTACAACATAGTCATTTGTGTATTACCTGCAGTATTCCATACATCTTTGTAGCTCTGCTACACCATGTGTTTGCTGGGATCATTCTCTCTGTTTCTGGCCATAAAAAAAAAAATCACTTTTATGAGCCATACCTTTCTAGCTTTATGTGCTGTAGCTTTGGCAAATAGAAATCTGCCTTCAGGCAGTCCTTGATATATCTCAGGGCTGCACTTCCACATTTTCTATAGCATCTTCCAGGATTCCACTGCCTGCTGTTTCCTTCTGCCATTGCCTTCCCCTTTGGTACTGTACTTGGAGAGGTTGTCACTGTTATTCTCATGGTAAAATCTGCCTTCCTTTGAATACCCTTACTATAAAAGTCAGCAGGAGGGGTGGATGAGATTCAGGGAAACACTAATCTAAGCACTCAGTCATGTATTACACAACAAAAGTTTTTCCCTTTCCCATCCATGTTGTGCTCCTTCTTACTAGTTGAGGATGAATTCCATGCATGTTTCTGTGAATAGCCTGACAGTTTAATCGCTGCATTTGCATATGGGGAAACGGAGCTTTTTTCAAAGTTGCACAGTAAAATGTTTCACCTTTATGCCGTGCCAGCTTCAAATTGCATCCCAGGAGGATTGCAAATGTGCAGTTTTTTCTTTTCTTTTTTTTTTTTTTTATACTGGCCAAATGCCTATTCATTGCCCATCTGGGTAAGAATGGCCTTTGCATTTTCAAACCCATTCTTTCCTATATGGTTTGTGAATGTCCCACCAATCAGAACTTGCTTCACAGAAAGGGGACAAAACCATTTTACAGGAGTTTCTCAGAATGAGTCCATTGGGTTCTCTACGTCGTGTTTACTGGACAAAAAAAAAGGGAAGGGGGGTAGGAGGACACTTAACAAAGACCGCTGGAATTTCACAGAAAATCTCCCACTGTCTCAAGTTTAAAAGAGTGGCAGGTCTGAGACGAGCCTGAGACAGCAATCTTTTTCCTGAGCCAGGCATTCAGTGCGGCGAGTAGGTGAGTGTGTGTGCATGTGTGTGTGTGCAACTTGTGCAGAACTGACAGCCACTGGGGCTTGTCCAAGGCTCTAGTATTCTCTGTCAGAATGCCACATTTACTTTAGAGTTAAGCCTGCGTTGGTAAGTCCACCCCTTCATGGGTCCCCCTTTATGGGACTATTTGCTTACAGCAGTGTACAGTAAGGAGCAAGAGCAAAACTTGGATCTGGACACAGTTCCCTACAGAGAGGAAGAATTCATGGGACAGTGAATTTTGCTACAGACCGATCTCTAGAATTTGTTATACTGAATTACTGCTTTTTTATGCTGCTGTGGTTTGTAGCATCCCTGACACTACTGCAAGTGATTTGCTTGCCTGTACTTTGAGTAGGTTTGGTTTTCAGTGTTAAGAGTCAAGGGAGGTGGCCTGGAAAAAACATCCTCAAAATCTGCATTAGTTGTTTTACCATTTCTTATGTGTCTCTTCCACCTACTGCTCGTGTTTTGTTCTTAAGGTTGAATCTCAGTTGTTAATCAGTTGAAGAGGTGATTGATGTTCCAATTTCACTTGAAGCAGTAAAGAAATAAGAAGAGGATCTTTAAGGGAAAGCACTGTTATACTAGGAGCAACCAAAAGGTACTCCTTGCCTTACGTGAAGTGGCTCAAGTGACTTTTATTTTAGTCCCTACACCTCAAGGAATTTAGCATCCTAGATCAGTTCCTATAGGAGAGCTGTTCACACCAGTCTCTCATGAACATGCACAGACCTCTTCACCTTGATCAACTCTAGCTGTTTTCATCAGTAGCTAATGATCAAATGTATTGTGGATACACAACTCTCACTCCTTCCAGCTGGGACCTGAGGAGGGATGCTGAAACTTAGAGGTGAACCTTGTCCTTCCTCCTTTCTGTACATGATCTGTGACCAGGTTGCAAAATTTACTTTCCCAGACTTTGGATGCAAATCATTCTGAAAAGGAGCTGGGTCAGAGGATGCATTTTTCAGAGCCTGGGCAACAAAGTTATTGTTGTCTGCAAAAATGCATATGAACAAAGTCAGGATTCCTTGCACCAACTCAAGTCAAGAGACCTGTCTGTAACATGTTCAACCTTGTGCATGCGCAAGGGGTGATTTTTTGTTTAGACTGCTTTTTGTATTAGACTGCTGCATATCTCTTATTATGAAATGCCTCATTTGACAAAACCAAACGTAAACTATATGCCATTCCCTTTTCAAGGGAACATCTTAAAGACCCATTTGCATGAAAAGGGAGCAATAGGGTCAGACCAAGTAGTGATCGATACTTATTGATGGAAAGATTTCCAGTATACTGATAGGCCAGCACTCAAAGGGAGATGCAGATAAATGGGGAGCTATGCAATCACTTGCCATGGCCTACTGTAAGTCTTGAAAAGAAGTGTTTATCATTAATCTTCCACCTTTCTGTGTACTCACAAACAAAAAAATTTTGCCAAGCTCTCTTCCTTTCAAGTCAAGGATTCCTATTTTTTTAAATACATTTTGAATCCTTGTGTACTCTGACATGCTGGGAAAGAAAAAAAAAAAAAAGATATACCCTGGAAGCCTCTGGAGAATGATTCTGGCTGGAAGGAGGAGGAAATAGATCTCTTCTGTACATTATTTTTCATAATAGTAATCACAGTGCTCTTGAAGGAAAGGCTCCTAATTGCTGAGATGTTTTTCCAGTTCTGTGATCAGTCTCATCAGAGGAAAAAGCTCAGGTTTCCCAACAAAGCTCATGAACAAGACAGATGTAATTCACAGCGTCCACGATACTGTTAGTGGTTTCCTCCTTGTTACTGCTATCTGAGCATCTCCCTAGTGCTCTGACCTCACATGGAAATTAGTACCTTTCTGATACTGGCTAGTTCACGTCTATTAGCATCTGCTTTCTTCACTCAGCTTGGCCCCAACAGGATTTCCAGTTCCTGACCTTTATGCTTCCCTTTTATTATCATCAGCTTCATGGAATTGAAATGACCGCCTGTGTCCAAGGTGGTTTCTGTTTGAAGCACCAAAATAAAAGGCGCTTGAGTGCAGGAGTGGATAAATGAGAAGGAAAAAGCAGAGGAGGGAGCACTCCATATTTTCTTGCAAATTGCAGTACAGTTTGTTTTACTGCCTAAGTATGAAATGTGAAGCATCCTTTAGGCTGGACCAGAGGGACATTTTGGGGTTAAAACCATGTATATGAAACCATTTTCAGTGTTATTTATTTGCTCTCTATATTTCTGTTAAAACAGACAGTGACAATAAGCTAGTTTAATTTATTCATGCTTCTCTACCAAATTTCACTTTCAAATTCTCACACACTAACAACCAGTTGTGTAAAAGAGGTTGTAACTTTGGTAGGAATATTCAAGACAAAATGCCCGTAATATGAGGGGTGATTTTTCATTACTTTCCCAAGCGTAGTTTTCTGGGAGCCAAGGTGATGGATGTACTATGAATGCTAAGAGAGATAATTTATTAATAGTGTTTCATTTGTTTACCACTCAAAGGGCAGTTGGTTATTCACAGTTAAAAGATGAAAATGTAGTTTCTGCCATCAAAAGCAAAACAGATGAAAAATGAGTAAAGAACAGGATAGGTAGGGGAAAAAGAAAAAAAAAAAAAAAAAAAAAGAAACATTACAACCAAAGACAGCAAGATAGAGATAGGGAAAAGTGGATTGAGAGATTAAGAAGTTACTTGTGAAAGTTAATTTTGAAGGATATGTTGGCTCTGTACCCATTAGTTAGGTGCTTTTCTAAACTGTTCTCTGTTTATATCATTCAGCCAACCTAAGACAAAGTCTTCCTTAGAGTAAAGGTCTGTAATTTTCCAGTTCCTGTCAAGTAAATAACAGCAGGAGAACATTTGTTTTTATATGATGGCATTCTGGTGCCAGTCAGAACTTGGGATATGCTAAAAATGAAGGGGACAGCTCATGTTAACTTTTTGCTTTGGGTTCTTATAGAGGACTGTTTGTCACTATTGGGTAGCAAATGTTCTAAACCACAGCCCCAGACAAAACTCTGCGTGGGATTTTAGGAACATTTACAGTCCAAATCTTGAACCAGATTTGGATTTTTGCAAAGTGACTGCCAACTTTTTGTACAAATAGCTGTAGCATAAAACCCAGGATCCAAATCCCTTAAAATGACAATCTAGATAGAAACCACATTTTCACATTGACCCTTTGCATTAACAACTTGGAGTAAAGGGTCGTTAAAGTAAGAATCTGATCGTTTTTGGAGTAGGTCCACATCCAAACAGCCTAAAATCCAGCTCAGTGTTTGCAGTTGGCTGGCTCTAGGCTTTTTAAAGCCATATAATCTGATAGGAAGTCCAAGGCCCAGGAATGTGGTTGAAACTTAGGCCAGCTACACCTGTTTTTATCTGCTTTTGTCCAAAAAATTCAGAACATGAGCTTCTGCAAAAGAATTGCAGAAGTTTACTTCTATCCTTACAAAGGCAATGTCTTCTTATTGGTGCCTTTGTTTGTGATTTTTACAGTATAATCTGTTTTTTTTTTTATCCAGTGGGCAGTCACCTTTGCCAATGTCCTGGCTATGTCTCTGCAGAGGACAAGACCCAATCTGTTCTTTTCTTCTTTTTTTTTTTGTCACCTGCTTTGCTACAGGTAACATCAGTTGCAAGGGGATGACAGAGCGCATTCATAGCATCAACCTTCACAACTTCAGCAATTCTGTGCTCGAGACCCTCAACGAGCAGCGCAACCGTGGCCACTTCTGTGACGTGACGGTCCGCATCCACGGGAGCATGCTACGCGCCCACCGCTGCGTGCTGGCGGCTGGCAGCCCCTTCTTCCAGGACAAGCTGCTGCTGGGCTACAGCGACATCGAGATCCCCTCGGTGGTGTCAGTCCAGTCCGTGCAAAAGCTCATTGACTTCATGTACAGTGGGGTGCTGCGGGTCTCGCAATCAGAGGCCCTCCAAATCCTCACAGCTGCCAGCATCCTGCAGATCAAGACTGTGATTGATGAGTGCACAAGGATTGTCTCGCAAAATGTGGGAGAGGTCTACCCGGTGATTCAGGATTCTGGCCAGGAGACACCCAGGGGAACACCCGAATCAGGCACTTCGGGGCAAAGCACCGACACAGAGTCCGGCTACCTGCAGAGCCACTCGCAGCACAGTGTGGACAGGATCTACTCGGCCCTCTATGCCTGTTCCATGCAAAATGGCAGTGGGGAGCGCTCCTTTTACAGTGGGGCTGTGGTCAGCCACCACGAAACAGCCCTGGGGCTCCCCAGGGACCATCACATGGAAGACCCCAGCTGGATTACCCGGATCCACGAACGGTCGCAACAGATGGAGCGGTACCTCTCCACCACTCCAGAGACCACACACTGCCGCAAGCAACCACGCCCTGTCCGAATTCAAACCCTGATGGGCAACATCCATATTAAGCAGGAGATGGAGGATGACTATGACTACTACGGCCAACAGAGGGTGCAGATCCTTGAGCGCAACGAGTCTGAGGAATGCACTGAGGACACTGACCAAGCAGAAGGCACTGAGAGTGAGCCCAAAGGGGAGAGTTTTGACTCGGGAGTCAGTTCCTCCATTGGCACTGAGCCCGATTCCGTGGAGCAGCAGTTTATGGCTGGTCTGGGCCGGGATGGGCAGCAAGAACCTTCTCAAGCAGATCAAAACGACGTCCCTGCTGACAGCGCTCAGCCTCAGCAGCAGCAGCAGCAAGTAGATGCCAACTCTTCCTCACCAGAGAGAAGCAATGACGTTGAAATGGACAGCAAAGTGCTCACAGTCAATAACAGCACCGAAAAGGGGGCTTTGCAGCCTTCTGTCAACACAACTGTTGCCCAACCATTGCCAACCACACAGATCTACTTACGCCAGACAGAAACCCTCACCAGCAATCTGAGGATGCCACTGACTCTGACCAGCAACACTCAGGTCATTGGCACAGCTGGCAACACCTACCTGCCTGCCCTTTTCACCACACAGTCTGCTGGCAGCGGCCCTAAGCCTTTTCTCTTCAGCCTGCCCCAGCCCATAGCTGGCCAACAGACACAGTTTGTGACAGTGTCCCAGCCTGGCCTGTCAACCTTTACTGCTCAGCTGCCAGCCCCTCAGCCCTTGGCCCCATCTGCGGGCCACAGCACAGCTGGTGGGCAAGGCGAAAAAAAGCCTTACGAGTGCACTCTCTGTAACAAGACTTTCACCGCCAAACAGAACTACGTCAAGCACATGTTTGTACACACAGGTAAGAGTACGTCCCTTTGGCTTACACACGAAGCCAGGGAAGGTCCTTTACAAACAAGGACTTCAGTTCTGTCTCCCAACCTGCCAGCCCCCAAGCAGGAGGGAGAGGCTGCCCAGAGAGCTGGTCTCACCGAACACTAAGCTGACTACATTGAAGTTGAGCCCCTGTGAACACACACAGGTCCCATAGAGGGGCCTAACTGTGTATGGTGCAGAAACAAGCGCTTTTTGCTTGGAATGAAATGTGTCCTGCTTCCATACAAGGAAATGGTAAGCATTTGTTGTCCCCAAGCTCATTCCTCGTGGAGTTACAGCAGTAGGTCCAAGGCCTGGGTGTTACACACACTCTGCCACATATTTTCTAAATTTCACATATTTCTATAAAGAAGTAAATTTGGAGTTTTTTTTCAGGAAGCTTTTCTGTACTTCACCGAAGCTCATTGCTATAATACCCTGTCTGTTGGTAAGCCAGATGTTTCGCTGTCTGTGGCTACAGAAACATAGGACTTGATGAGAGAAAAATTTAAAATAATGACTGTAACACAACAGCAGCACCCTTTTTGTCTAAAAAAATGTAACTTTTTTTTAGTATATCATCTTTTGAGACAAAATAGGTAACCATGTTTGCTACTAATCCAAAACTGACTTTTCTAGCTTTATTGAGTTATAAGACTTAAAAACATGGATATATACATATATATATAAAATGAAGAAGCTGTTCTGGGTTCAAGACAAAATTTTGCTTGCTTTAGCCCTCAGCTCATTTTGACTTTGGAGAGAAATTTTAGTTTAGAGAAAGTGTAAATATTTCTCTCACCAAGCAGTCATTTTGTTAACATCAGGTCTTAAAATACATGCTGGGTTTATGATATATGGAGTAGAACCTGGAGAAATTGCCTAAGGTATGGGAGGAATGTAAATCATGCCTCCCTACTGTATCAAATAAATTTAACTTCCATGTGTGTATGTAAACTTTTAACTACTGTTTATGTATAATTATCATTTAAATTTAAAAATCCTTTAGAAATCTAAGGCACACTTGTACATTCACATATACATATAATATACAGAAAGGTTCACTCCTCAGGACTGGTACAAAATACATGATTGCAAGGATCAAGAATTCTGAATCCCAAGACTACCCCTTTGTCTATGTCTTCCATCCTTCTGCTGTGGATGAGTAGCTAAAATACCGTGTAGATGGTGTTGCGTTTTTCAGAGAAATATCCCATTAAAAACACAGTAAAATATATCTGCCTGCATCCTTGTTCTAAAAGCTAGAAAGGTTTTTTTCACAAATAATTTCACTGAGAGGTGTTTTACTTCCCCCACCCTCAACTGCATACTACATTTGGTATTTAAAGTTGGATAAAAGGAACCAAAAAGAAAGACCTAGCTGCTATGGATAGTCAACTAAGGAAATTGACAGACATTTCCAATCATGAATTCATATTTAGTTTGAGTGTGTCTAAGAAAGCCAAAACTAATGAACTTCCAGTGGCAAGGAAAGAATAGCGTAGATAAATGATTTCCAAGTTCATTTAGGAACTAACTGGTTTCTGGAATATCTGGGAAAAGAATAGCGCCTTGACCAACAGGGGGCAGGGCTTCAAAAAAGTCCTTCTGAAAATAACCTTTGTAGGTACAGTCTTGAAGAAAGCATGCCACTGTTACCTTGTCCACTGGGGACACTCAAAAAACTGAGTGCAGACAGCTGTGCCCACTGTCAGGGTGACTTTGCTCAGCCCTGTTAAAAGTAGCCAGGTGAAGTGGCTCTGGAAGGGATCCAAGGAAAAAGGGGAAAGATTTGGGAGATGCACATGTTTGAATTAGTCTTGCTGTCAGGAGGGCTCCATGGAATAGTCTAATCAGAAAACAGAAGTCAACAAGCTAAAGTTCACCCAATTTCTCTATGTTTTTATACTTCCAAGAATGATACTATGATGCAGCTTTGTATGCAATGAAAGCACTGCAGTGTAGACACAAACCTACCTCCCTTTCTCCTTTCATATAGATGCAAACAGGCTGGAGACTGATGTTTTGCCATGTTCCATGCAGGATGGCTTTAATGTAGCCTACAGTGTTCTCAGACATGCACTGTTGTGGAAACGCAGAGCTAGAATGTATGCAGTCACCATGCACCTTATAAGCCATCATTGCCTCCTCCTACATATCACACTGTGATCAATATTCAGTAATTGTCCCATATTGCTGGCTGAAACCAACCAAATAGGAAATAACCAAAAGGAAGAACATGCACATCTAATTCACCGAACACCTGGCTTCAAGATGAAGAATCATGGACTAAAAAATCTGCAGTTGGAAAAGGCAACACAGTGATCGCTAAGGAAGCATATAAATTCACATTCAAAGAAGAAAACCTTAAGAGTTTTGAGATTCTTAGGACAGAAGAAGTCCCAGGAAGGTTTAGAAGATAAAATTAGAAAAAGCCAAAACACAGCATATCTTAGAAATATGTGCAGGAGAAAATTAGGGTGTTTTTATAGCATAGTCTTAACAGGGTCTAGAGCAAAGGAGACCAACTTCTTAAAAACTCTGGGAGATATCTTGCCTAAGGCAAAAATGAGTGTTGCAAATGTAATCAGTCTCTTGTAAATTAATCTGACATGATTATAGCTGACACACCATCATTTTCCAGATAGCACATGTCAAGTATATTGGCCTGTCTAAACTCACCACTCTATGCTCAGCAAAGGCAGGAAAGTAAGGACTTAATGGGTTTTGACCAAGTGTCTTTGACCAAGTTGGGACAAACTCATCATTGGTGCAAGGAAGTGCAGCATGTGGATCCATCCACAGATGTTGCAATCATATGTGCAAACTGTGAAATAAAAAGAAAGACTTAGAGGTGATTAAAAAAAAAAAAAAATCAGTCCTTCCCATCCAATCCATATTAATGATCTCCTTTTAAAATTGAGTATAAGTAGCATATTTTAATCTCACTATGCAAAGACTAAATGACACATTACTACAGGCATGTGATCGTCTCTGAAAATTGACTCTTCAGGATATAAAAGTCCTGAGCAGATTGTAAAAAGGAGGAAGCAGGATGTGAAAGAAGAGGATGTCTGCTAGATAGGAGATGGCAGAATGACCAAAGGAAATAGTTTTCCACTTGGTGAAACACGAGGATCGTTTTAATTGTTTCACGGAGACTCTCCTCTCGCCCTAGCAGGTTTGAGGATGATGAACTACTATGTATCATGAAAATGTTGCTTGATGCTATGGAGCCTATGGCTGTGGCATTGTCTCCCAGAACTCTGAGCACGCAGAGGAATTACAAGTAGTCTGGACAAATCAGTTATATGTGCTCAGCTAAATACTTTTTTAATGCTGCCTGATTGTAGTTTGTCCAGATATGATTGGAGTTCACATCTCTGGCTTACCTGGTTAGGAATTTTATTTATCTGGTGGTCAGGTCATTTAAGTTTCATCTCTGTAACCATGGATGTTCATGTGTTAGGCTGCCCTTTCCATTGTGCTGGCTGGGCAATCCTGTATATTGAGGTGCCCTTTTCAGTTACTCTTGTCCATAATTCAGCTAAGAGAATTGACCAAAAATGAGGCAGCAAATGTAAACCTATCGTGAAGAGTTGGATTCCCCTGGCAATCTCTAGCACTTCTGAGAAATTTGAAACAATTTACCAAAAATGAGTGTGTTACAAGTCAGCGGTCTGGTAGATCATGTTTTTATTGCATACGGGTAGGGAGACAGAAGCACCGAAAGGTAAAATAACTTGAAGAAGATCTTGCTAGAAAGGAGTAAGAGGACAAGACAGGAACACAGCATTCCTCCTCCCTGCCTGGGGCAGCAGAGGCTGAGCTATTGAAGCTGGGAGTAGAAGATGCCAGCACCTTTTAACTCCTGTTTTTGTCAGTGCCTGCTCCATGAGCTTGAGCAAATCACCTCAGCTTTTCACTGTGTGTAAGCTGGGAATACCTGCAGCCTCCACAGTAAAGCACTGTGAAACCTCTGGTCAGACTAAGTTTTGGGTTCCAAAACAGTTTTTAACAGAACGACACCTTCTTAGCCAAAGCATCTCTCCAAAGACTCATCATTAGTTTATTGCAAAGAGTCATACAGAGCTGGTTTAATTCTGTTATCTTTTTTTTTTCTTTTTTGTCTGTTTTTCTTTCTCTCTTTCTCTCTCTCTCTCTCTGTCTTTGGCAACGGGCAGGTGAGAAACCCCACCAATGCAGCATCTGTTGGCGCTCCTTCTCTTTAAAGGATTACTTAATCAAACACATGGTGACGCACACTGGCGTGAGGGCGTACCAGTGCAGTATCTGCAACAAGCGCTTCACCCAGAAGAGCTCCCTTAACGTGCACATGCGCCTCCACCGTGGGGAGAAGTCCTACGAGTGCTACATCTGCAAGAAGAAGTTCTCCCACAAGACCCTGCTGGAGAGGCATGTGGCTCTGCACAGTGCCACCAACGGCACGCCTGGAGCCACCGGCACCGGCGCCAGGGCCGTCCCCGCTGGGGTGGTGGCCTGCACGGAGGGGACCACGTACGTCTGCTCTGTCTGTCCAGCTAAGTTTGACCAAATCGAGCATTTCAACGACCACATGAGGATGCATGTGTCAGACGGATAAGTAGAATCTCTCTCTCTCTTTGTTATGAACAAAAAAAAAATAGAAACAACAAAAAAAGCTATGGCACTAGAATTTAAGAAATGATTTTTGTTTCATTTTTACCTTTATTTTCCTCCTTTTTTTTTGGGTTCGTTTCGTTTTGTTGTTTTTGTACTACATGAAGAACTGTTTTTTGCCTGCTGGTACATTACATTTCCGGAGGCTGGGTGAATAATAATTTTCCCAACCTCCCTCGGATGGTGGCCTTAAGGCCAGGTAGTGCTTCATGAGCTCCACTGGTTGGATCTCTAGCTACTGGCCTCTAAATACAACCCTTCTTTACTACAAAAACAAAAACAAAAAAACACAAAAAAAAAACACAAACAAAAAAAAAAAAACATAAAAAATCAAAAAACAGACAGAAAAAATAAAAACAAAAAAAAAACAATTTCTTTTTTCTCACTTGTGAAGAGCACTACAAAAGAAAAAGAAAAGAAACAAAACAAAATATATTACAAAATCTACAAGGCCTACTGTCGTTATAAGTACACCGCTCGCAGTGTTTCAATGGACATAATTCACAATGCTGACCGCTTTTGGACTTCACAGTATCCAGTTAGAACTGTGGAATATTTTGCTTCTGGTTGAGCAGCAACCAGAGGAAACAAGGCCCTGCTGGTTTCCACCACGTGTCTGCTTTCTCACACACACATGCATCCACAAACACACGAAAGGGCTGAGGGGAGTGCAAGGCAGTGTGGCTTGGATAGTGTGGAGTCCCTGCAGGATGAGGAAAAAAGAATCAGAGGTTCCTCACCTGGATTCTGCTCCATCCCACGCTCTCTGGCTCACCCTCCCCGCTGCTTTTCCCATACCACCACCACCTTACAGCAGAAACCAAGAAGATTCAGACAACGAGCAACGGTGGCTTTTTGTAATTTATTCAGTGTCTTCGCTGAGCCCAGGGCCTCAGCACAATCAAGAGGGACTTTCACAGAAGGCAAAGAGAAACACAGAGGAAAATCAAAGATATCAGAGGTTGCAACCTATGGATCTAGGTACAAGAGAAGGGTTAGTTCCCACAATCTTTGCAAAAAAAAAAAAAAAAGCATCAGGATTTATTCTTGTGGAAGAAAGAGGAATAGAGGGCGGGTGGGGAGGGGAATAATTAAAAAAAGAGTTCTTGGGACTTTTTTAATTCAAAATTTTATAGAGGGGCAAAAGTGACGTTTACCAGATAGAATGCTGATTTTTTTAATATATTTACAACAGTATTTGTGTAAAAAAAGAAACAAAAAAAGTGAGATTGTTAAAAGTAATTTTTCTTTGTTTTCTTTTTTGTTTTGCGTACACTGCCACTAATATCTTCTCTTTTATTATATATATGAATATATATATAAATATATATTTTATTTTAAATTGAGACTGTTAAGGTTAGCTAACCTGCTTCCAGATAGAGGGGGGGAGGGGAGATGATCTTGATTTTTATTTTAAAAAAAGAGGAAGGATGTTTCTTAATTTTCTTTTCAAGTATTATTTTTTTCACTCTCTCTCTCTTTTCTAATGGAATCAAGAATTACCTGGGTCGATGAGGGGCTCTGTGAAGTCATCTGTGGGATTATCTACTAGAGTTTGTGCATCCTGCAGTATGGGTTGAACTGCTACTTTGTTTTTTGAGTTACGTGGTTCTCTTTTGGCTCTTACCAAGGTTCTGTTGTTTCTGGTTTTGGTTCCATCTCAGAATTTATTTCTGCCGAAGGGAGGTTCCTTTTGAGAAAGATAGCTTCTTGCAACGTTCCCTTGTTTTTGAGGCTGATAGAGTTTGTAGTCTTTTTCTTTTCTTTCTTCGTTTTTGAAAATGTAATGAAAGTCTTGGAAGTGTGTAATAACTAGGATTTCTCTTCTTTTTGGTCACTGGACAAGAAGTAATCTGCTGTATTGTTCTCTCATCCCTGCCTTGCTCGCTAGAGAGCTTCCATATTTGTGTGGGAATCTGATCCTGCCCCCGGTAATTTGTGCTGATGCCAAAATAACTTAAAAGGTTACCATTGCAAATAATCTTCTTCATTTGCAAAAACGCCTAACTGAAGGGCCACATCCCGCATTCTCTGCATATGCAAAGCTATGCAAGGAATGTAGGATCAGTGTGACAGATTGATTCCTGATCTGCATATACATGTTGGTGTTCTGTATTTTGTTTTATTGTGTTTGGGCTGGTGTTCTCCCTAGTTGTCTTCTGTGTATCTGTGTGAGAATTTTTCCCCCAAAGCCAACTCCCAAAGTACATGGGTCCTTAGTTCAGTTGGATCAGTGTCTGACACTGTCTTTGTCTTGCTTGAAATCCATAGCTAGGATTTGCACCAGCTGCACTCTGGACTTTATTTTTTAGGCAGAGAAGAAGCACCTAACAAAAATATGCAAAAAGAAAAAAAAAAGAAAAAAAAAAAAAAAGAGGCTAGTTTAGCTTTTACTCGTGTCTATATTTAAATTAAGCTTTCTTAAGTTTACAGAACTTTGCTTGTGAACACTGAGCATTTCACATGAGACATTCTTTGATGCTGGACAACCTTCTAAATATTGACTCGATAGGTCTGCACATAAAACGTTGTGTGTTCTTTCCACCTGCAGCTTCTGTATCGGATGTCTGTGATTCAGCACAGGTAACCTCGTTGCTACCTTCTAGGCCCGTTCCATTGCTGATTTACTATGGGCAAAAAACATCCCAACAGATACTTCACTCTCAGAATCTTTCTGTAACCTGCAAGGTATTGTTCAGCAGATCCTAAATGTCCAAGGCCCGATTCTCACTTGCACTAGAACACGTAAAGAGACTTTGAGGCAAGTGCCAGAATGAATGAGCCTTTTGTGTGGTCATGTCTTTTTTTGTCACCAGTTTCTTCAGGTAGTTCAAGGATTTTCACAAAGAATCTACATTAGTTTGGCTGGGCTACAGGAGGAGCACAAGCTAGTTAAAAAATATTGTTTTTATAACTGCACTGGTAAAATAAATGCTGACATGTGAACCAAGAAGTGAAAAGACTAAGCCTAAGACACAGAGAGGGAGAACTGGTATCTGCTGTGCGAAGAAACACTAAATCTGTACAGAAAATACAGGGATGGGGAGGAGAGTGGGGAATGTGAAGCTATACAAAAGGATTGGAAGATGCTTCTCTGGGGAAAAGGAGTTTTTTTCTGAGATCTTTAGTGTTGAAAAGTTTGGTGTTCTCCCATATGAGGAATTAATGAATTTCACCCAGCTTAAAAATTTGTAGCTGTTCATTTGCCATCTGAGGTCTGGGGAAAAGCTGTTTAATTTGTCATTGTTAAATTTGGTCAACCACGGTCAAAATGTAGCATATTCTGGAATATGGTTCTGATACCAGAAGAGATTTCAGTACACAGGAAATAAGAATCAGGGTTTACATCCACCAAAATCCAAATACTAGTGTTTAAGTGAATTAAAAATCAGTTTTGAATGAATGAAAGGTGCCAATTAAAAAGTAAACTCCTTAAAGTAAAGCTAAGGCATATAAATTGTGTTCTAAATCTCTTGGACAGTTTAGGTCAAGGTCTTCACAAATACCTGCCTGAAATACAACCTGATTTTATCAAACTTCCAGGCTCAAAAATTAGTGACTAGTTTTTGTAAAACGTGGAGCAACTTGCAGCTTGCTTGTAAACATAGCTGAAAGTGCTCATCTGATCACTTCCATATTTAAGTGCCCTTCTATGAACTTAGGAGCTCACACATAGTCCCCTTTATCTTTTAAAATATTAAATTCTCTTTAATAAGGCTTCCTCCTGTCTGTAGAAATATATATTTCCTATGTGGAAACACCTACAGTAGCTGAATGTTACAGGTATTTTCAAGCTTCATGCATTGCTACTATATTCCTTACTAGAAAGAATACCTGTAGGACACTGGTAGTCCCAATGATCTACAAACTGCTGTTGACAGTGTTTGAGTGCATCCATCTCAGTATGCTTGAAAGGTTTCCTTCAAAATACCAGGTAAAATGAGGTAGATGAGAAAGAGTTGACAGTACCACACATCCCTGTGCTGGAGCATGCAATATCCTGCATTCCTTGAGCCCGATTCTCCCTTTCCCTAAAGCTCTCTTTATATTGCTTTGGCGATGGAAAAGGACATTAAGTGGGGCACAGATTCAAGCATACAAATCAAAGCCTCTCTACAAGGCAAAAGTGCAATTAGGAAGCCTTAGGTTAAACGAGAGGTAAGTGCCTTCTCCTACTGCTGCTGAGGCTGGTGAAGTCAATTGAAAATGTAGGAATGGCAAGAGCAGACCCGCCCTGTGGTCCACCTCACCCAGTGTTCGGTCTCTGACTCTGTGGCAAGGTACAGATGATTGGGAGGAAGATTAAAGACCCGTGTTGGATAATTACAAAGTAGTAAGCCTAAGAGAGAAGATTTATTATAATCCCTATGAGATATGTATCTGCTTATAACCTGAAGACATAATAATTGATGGCCTTAACTTTTTATCCCATATAAAAATTATATATTGTGGCAGATAATTCTCATTATCCTACAGAGATCTAGCTTATTAATTGCTAGGTGGCCCCAATGCTATCCTATGGAAGTGAGTTCCTCAATTTAATTACAGCCTTGTAGAAATGATTCATTTTCTGGTTAAATTTGTTGCTGTTCATTGAAGCACCCTTGTTCTTGTATTACATGGAAGTATAAATCAGAGGACCAAAATTTGTCTTCTCTTGTCCATTCCCCTGCAGTCTGCCTCTCTTTGGGAAATGTGAATCCACAAGGAATGCAGGACCACAAGGTCAGTGTCTGCTGGTCAGGAAGGAGAGAACGGCAAGCAAGTGTGTCTGTGTGTGTGTGTGTGGTGTGTATGTGCTCGAATGAGGTTCTCCTACAAGATATTTTCCAGAGGCACAGAAAGTACAACTTGTACATAATGAGAAAGTAGCAGGAGAGTACACTAGTCTTCAGAAACTATTATATGAGCATTTTGAGCCGGTCACTCCTCTCATAAAACACGTAGTATTAGTCTCTTGTAAGGGAAATAGAGCTGTTCCGTAGGAGCTGCTCTGGGGACGCTTTCTCAACAACTGTCTTGCTCCCACTAGGCCCATGTCTGGCCCATGCTGTCAGATACTTTCAAAATCAGCCCAAATTCACAGTAAGCTAACAGGGAAAAGTATAATTTAATTCACTCTCTAAAAGAATAAGATTTCCCTTTGCTCTAAGATCAGAGGCCAAGTGATACCCATTTTTCTTCTTCTGATTTCTTTTTCATCCAAAGAAGAGTTGAGATAACCCACATACCATCAGCCTCCTCAACTCTTACTCACCCCAAACTGACTGATTTCAGCGAGACTTGAGCTACTCGATTAATTCTGCATCATTAACATGGTGGAGGAACAAATCTAGTGTTATACTAGTGTGTCTTGGCTTTCTTAGTAAAGAAAACAAATCCCATAGGGATCATCCGTCTTCCAAAACATACTCTTTGCAGGAGCATTGAATCCAGTCCAAAACCAGAAGCACCCAAACCATTTCAGACATAACCAGACCTCCAGTATGCTTATGACTGTGACCTTTTAGACAGTTTTATGTGAAGCTAATCTTACAGCTCTCACTGCTCAAGATGACTTGCTACTCAAAAAGAAGTATAATATCAATTTCGTACCTGGTGACTGTTCTGTCAAGGAAAACTAGACCTTGGTAATCCAGCCCTTTCAACTCAGTATCCAGCTCCTCTGAGCTATCGAAATAAACCTGACAGAAATGAATCAGCAGGTAGCCTAACTGAAACAGCGTCTCGTCTGCCTAAAGCTAAATAGCTACTTTTCACATTCCCAGATTTGTTGGTACACTGGCTGTGAAAATTCCTGAAGGAGGTGTAACGTGATGAGAACTCAACTCTGAGAGGTTTTGAGCCTCCTCAGATCCCAAGAGGCTTGTCAATCTGTAGGATTTAGCCCCTAAGTGATCATAACTCTGCTGCAAAAAGACTTAGGAGAGAATCTACAACTAATATGTTAAATCTGGAGTCCAGAGTTTATAAATGGAAGAAAAACCCTTCCCAGTATTTGAGTGTCCCCCGGACAAAAAAAAACAAAATCAGGTGGGAAGGCCTTGCAGAGGGTAGAGACCAAATGTCTATGACATGTCCTTATAATAAGACAGTTAAGTATCATAAGGTGGCCTGATGCTCAATTTGTGTCCATCAGTGGCTTGCTCTGGCCATGCAAAGTCAGTTATACTGCAGTTAACCTTCTTGTTTGTCCTGCCAGAAGTAGTACGTAAGGTCTCAGTTAACTTCCTTTAGAGTGATCCGGTTCATCTCAGCAGGAGCAAATGAGTCCCCGTATTTAGACAGATGGCCAAGGTGGGAAATTTGGAGAAAAAATAAGATGAAATGGTTTGAAGAATATGCATATACTCTAGTTCAGACAAAGCAAAAAGTTGTGTTATGTTTTCCTTAGTGCAGAACAGACAAATAGGATCCACAAGTGTGACACTGACAGAGAAATGATTTATCTCAAAACAGAAATGCTTCACTCTCATAGACCTATTGTAAAATGCAAAGGAGAATGTTTCATTTTTCTGAGAAAAAAAATGTAAATAAGAAAAAAGATGTGTTAAGTAATAGTATATATACACCTAATTATTCCCAATGCTGGTAACTAATCGACTAGATCAGTGTCTCTAGGAACAGAGAAAATGTTACGCATTCAATGTTTCTGTTTCTGATCCTCCTTCAGTACAGATCAGGAGTAACTTAGATGAAAACAGTGGAGTTACACAAGTTACACAAGTGCAAAATTTGTGGTGAATGAAAGAATTATTCCCCTGTATGTCTGTGAATACCTGGACATGCAGCCACTCTGAGTTAAAGTTTATCATTACTACGATACTGTTCAATAATTTTGGTTTAAAATTTATATTTTCAGTGGGGAAAAAAATACAATGTTAAATATAGACAGATTTTTTCCATGATTTATTTAGGAATGGTGCATGTTTCTTTTTGCACTTAAGCCTCAGAAGCACTACTTGATCCCCAGACATTACAAGAGTCCAGGTGTAGGAGAAGCAGAGTTGACTCATCTACTGTAAATAAGGTAAAAGAGTAAAGTGGACCTGTAATATGCTTTAAGTCACTTGTGTTGCAAGTGTTGCAATTGGTAATTCCAATGAAGATTTTCCTAGGTTTGTTATAAAATACAGGGAATCAAATAATCCTAACCAAAATTCTAAAAAAGTCACATCAGGAGAAGAATTAGTCATGTTTTTTTAAATGCCTGTTTCCCCTAGAATTATCTATAAAAACTTCTAAAATAATAACAAGAGACTGACTCAAGACACACAGAACTCTGCTAGTGTTACGTGAATCTTCTGATAGTATCTCATGGTCACAGTTTCCGCTGCCTGAATTAAGTCTACTTTACTAACAGATTTCCTTTCCCTGCAGTCAGTGAACTGAGATTTTGTGCACAAGCACAAATGCCCAAGGAAAAATCTTAATGTTTCCCCCAGGAATATTTAGCATAACAAACGCTTGCCTGTCAGTCGCTCTTGTGACCTCTACAGCAAGTAAGTTGAAATAGGGAGAGAAAAAAAAATAAAAGAAATTAAAAAAAAATAAAAAAAAAAAAAGGAGTGTAACTGAGGTAAGCAGGCCAGGAAGGTCTTCCAAACACTCTGTTAACTTGGACTTTAACCCCTCCAATTTACACATTTGTCCCTAACTATTTTTTAAAAGGCAAAAAGCAGTGAAATACATCTTTTGGAAATGAATACACTTCAGCCTCAGATACAATTGCTGCCTTAAAACACATGCATCTGAGCAGTATGGAGTGTACTTATGTTTTGTATCTGTAGCAAAGTTTCATCTAAAACATTCCCTTCGTTCAAAATGCCTTATATTGTGTTTTCCTGTTTGAGAGGGTAGGGGAGGAGTAAAGAAATGTTAGTGATACATTGGGGTCTCCTTCCATTGCTTCTCAGCTGTTTCTTACCTTCTGTTACAGCTGCAGGTTTGGTCCTCTTCCAAAGTGATCTCCTTTATATTGGGTTGGTTGGCATTAGCTCCCTGTATAATACTGAAGGATAAATCCTGTTTCTAAACCAAATTAATATTATGAGGGTAAGGCTGTGTGATTTGACTACTGACTCCAGCCTCACCCATGCCAGTGAAATGAATTCACATGAGAGAAACCCAATGAAAAGCTGTTTTCCATTGACAAATCCCTTTCTTAATTTCTATCAGTACAATCTGTAGTGACACTTTTCGGATTGTGTGCACATCACTGGAAATCAATGTAGGCACTTTGGTCGTTTTCCTATGATTTACTTGAAGAAAACTAAAGAAGCACCAATATATCCTATCATTTGTGAGAACTGTCCATTGCAGCCCGTAGGTGTATTCATGTTTCCACTCTACATTGCAGACTTAAGTCCTCCTTGTGAAGTTTCACATCCAGTCATGCAACTACACTCCAAGCATCTCTAGTAAATAATCTGTCAGGTTGGGCTCAGGTACAGCGGTAGCCCATATGCTTTCATAAGGCCCCCACTGGGACTCACCATGCTGGAAAAACTGGTACCAAGGTAGCGATGCATTTACTGCTTTAGGTGTTTTCCTGGCAGAACTGCACACCTCGTGCATTTGACTTGGTGATTTTTGCCACGTTCAGCAGACACTCATCACTTGAGGAAAGTGCAGAGCTTGGTTAGATACTTGCTGTTATACACAGCTGTCCGATTCTGCAATGTCCTGTTCCTACAAAACAGACAGGTATGTTTCTGAGGTCTATACATATAACTAGGCACCTATTTCATTTCACTCCTTTTTGCTACCTGGATATTACCACGTTCTTTTTTGACACTTATAAAGTCCCTTAAAAATACCCCCAATATATTGTGTTTGACTAGAGAGGAGCATCACATTCAGGAAGGAGAACTACAGTCACAAAAGTGCCCTGAAATACATCACAGCTTTTCTCTTCTCACTCACCCATGAAGTCTTTTTTTCGGTTCTCATTTGTCGCACAGTCTGATGGTATCTATGGGATCTTCAAACGAAAATAAATTATATGGCCTCTGTGTGTGTGTGTGTGCATGCCAACAGATGTGAGTACGCATGTGTGTGTGTGCGTGTGTAGGTAGCTAGCTAGCTAGCTCTGGCTTTACAGATTCCTAATTGGGTATGGATCAGGGAAGGGTTTAAATAAAACAAGGGTTACAACATGAACTGTGGAGCATTGGCACGAACCAGTAGCAAATTACTTTAGCAGTATGTGTGTACACACACCAAACACACCTGGTTGGCCAAATGCCCTTAACTGAACGTTTGCCCAAACAAAGCATTTGCCCTCATTGAAAACTTGACTCCCAGACCTGGTCCAGTGTGTTTTTATGAGTGCCTCTCAGAGCACTGCAGGGTCTTGCAGCCACAACATACGTAAAACAGTGCTGCTCAGCAGGCTTCACCAGCAGAAGGGACAGCCAGGGGACTGGCAGCTTTCGAGCTATACTCGAGTTCAGTCACTCATTTCCACTGAATTTCATCATGTTCATCTGACAGGGGAATCAAATGCAAACAATGTAATCCCACTTGCCTCTTTGCTCCCCTCAAAAAGGACAGTAAAAAATTACCAAGTCATTAAACAGTTAGCAACGCAGTGTATTGATACGTACAGGCTCTAAAATAATCTCTTGTATCCAGAGCCCCATCAAACAGCTCTTTCCCCACCTCATGTACTCTGCAATATGTTGGCTATGAATATCTTTACAAGTAGTAAAAACAATGTAGGCAGAATGTGCAGTCGCTAACAATTAACTTTCTCTCCCGTGGTCTTTGCCAAAATCCTTTCAGGAACATCTTTAGTGTGTCTAGAAGACTGGTAGGTTGTCAGGAGAAGAAGGCATTGGTTGGTGAGAGCATTCAGCATGTAATCCACGAGAACTGAGGGATTTCTGGAACTCATTTTGCTCTCATTTCGTTAGCGGGATGAATCAGTATGTTTAGCTACAGCTGCCTATTTTGGTATCGTGTTGGCCCTGAAGTAGCTTTTTATTCTTTTCACTCTGGAGTTCTTTTGTCCTCGTCACAGAAAGGGTAATTGATGATTTTATTTTATTTTTTTCCTTTCATTTTCTCTCATACAAAGTTGAGTAAATGTTATTCCTCTTCTTATATTGGTGGCATTTCCCTTCCCCTTTTGAGTAAGACGATAAATGCAACAATTTTGGCTGGTTGATTTTGGGGTGAGGTTTTTATTTTGGTTTGGGGTTTTTCTTTGGTTTAATGTACATTGTCTCTCTATAGTCAAAATGTCTGTGACTGTAACAGTACGTATTTCTTTTACTGGAGAAAATAGACTTTTTGGTTTTTGTTAACAGTACTAGTGACTTTGTGGAAAATGACAAGTTGCTATTTAGATCTGCTTAGTTAAGTACAGTACACTACAATACAGTATTTCTGAAAGCTAGAACATACAGTACACAATATATATAGCAATTCTATATCAATATATATACATAGTATAATCATTTAACTTTTGCATCTGCCTATGATCATAGAGGAATTATTTTTCACATGTATCATTCACAACCCAATCAACTGCTGCAGCTATTTGAAGCATTTAACAATCATTATTACAGCTCTAGTGTGCTTTTTCATATTATTGGCTTCTTTATTGTCTTTACACGTATTTTTTCAGGCTTTTTTACAATTTCTATGTAGCGAGATGTAGGAAAGTAATTTTTTTTTAAGAAAAGGTAAAACAGTATTAGGCTCTACAAAAAATTAGATATTGTTCCCTGCTATCCCTTTCATATCAGAAGAACAATAAGTCAAAACAATTAAGATT
Organism: Anas platyrhynchos; assembly: GCF_047663525.1. Taxonomy (NCBI): domain Eukaryota; kingdom Metazoa; phylum Chordata; class Aves; order Anseriformes; family Anatidae; genus Anas; species Anas platyrhynchos. The sequence goes on from NC_092587.1 coordinate 87,514,193, forward strand.
ATCTATTAGCTCTCCTCAAAGATGTCCTGTTGTTTCATTTGTAAAAGTGTATGTCAGACTTTCCTCTTCCATTACTACTAGCCTTGGAGAAAGATGCCGCAAGAGATCTTTCACTCTTTCCAAGATCTGTTTCTTCAAAGTCTTAAGATTTCCTAAAATTCTTCCCTGCACTTAGAAGAATATATATTATTCTTTTTTACAGTTATTCTGAATGTGGCCAGTGGATTTTGACAGGAATTGGATACAAAATACCTCTATCCACCACTATTAATATCACAATTAGATCTTTCCTTATCCACTTGATCCTCCTTTTTTCAAATGACAACAAACTTCCGTAAGTCAGAGTTTCAGTTCAAAAGTTTTCCAAGGTGAGTGTTGCCTTTATCATCTTCCAGTCGGTTCTGAACTTTGAGTCAGACCCATTAGGATTTCATTATCAACATGGAGCTACTGAAAAAAAATGTCACTAGGGATATGTCAACATCTAGATCCAAAGAGCCCGGAGGAAGCTGATGGATGCCCAGACCTTGTGGCAACCTTGGGGTGTTCTTTCTGAAATCTCATCTTGTAACAGATTGCCCGTGCAGTGAGTCCACATCAAAACTTTGTACGAGTATGGTTGCTTTTCTGATTCAGGTACACCTCAGCTGACCTTCATTCCTTTGGTCAATAACATATCACTCCTAAATGACAACGTGCAAGATCAAGTGGATGAGGGTTGTGGAGGAGGTATTCATTGTATCTCATTTCTTCTAACTGTAAAGACTGGAAGAAATAAGAGATGGTCACATCAATTACAAACATTGAGAATGAGAAAATCCGTATCACTGAAAATCAGTAAACTTAAAAGTGATTTTGGAGTGGGAAGAGAGGGAAAGAGTTAACTATTCCACCTCTTGGGATAATAAGATGAGAACTTCAAGCATAGGAATCATCAAGTGCTGGCATTTCTTACAGACTCCTACCATCTGCCATTTGCACTTATGTGGAGGCCACTACCACATCCTTTTTTCTTTCTACTTGCAGTTTAATAGTCACGGTCTTCCAGCAGTGATTTCTAAGTCTGGCTTGTCTTTATTCTCTGTATATCCATTTCTGAGGGAAGGAAGAGACTACTACTTTGCCCTATTACATAAAGGATGATGTTTGACCCTTTAAGCCAAAAAGGTGCCATTTCCCAAATTAATTCCAGTTAGCTGCTGCAACAGAGTGCTGATTCAGTGGTCCACGATTTCTGACCATGGTCTTTGCCTTTTCCTTTGAGTGCTAAATCATACATATTTTAGTAGAGAGTGTTCTCACATCACTGAGAATGCCTGCTCATTTAAGTGGCTGCATACCCATTCCACGCTTCCCCTGCTAATCCTTTGTAAGGTTCAGTAATTCATTTAGGATAATTACTAGTTAATATGTTTCTTGATTTAACTTCCTTGTTGCCTTTTATTTTTCCTAATGCTTTTTTTAAGCACCTCAGTTCATTTTGCATCTTATACAGTTTACAGTTTATATTTTTAGGCTAAGAAGTGGTTTTACAAACAGGATGGTACCAAACAGGTAGATTATCCACACTAGAGATTGTACTTTTAGAATGCAGTGTGTACACATACAATTGCCTAAGGGAAAGTGAAACTAACAAAATAATCGGCTGGTGAACACTATTTTAACATATCTTTAACATAAAGGACAGTCAGTCATTTGTGAATCCAGAAATCTTGCTTTTTTGAACATGTATCCTTTCTTTTTCATTCTCTGAAGAAACACTAGTCTTGAGAATTGTGTTTTCTAAGAAACTGATTTCATATGTGCATATCTTCTGCTTTTCTGATGAGACAGAAAACAGAAAGTGATACTGGCTTTGCAGTTTTATACAATCTTGCATTGGAGACTTTCCTTGAATGATATAAACATCAAGGGAAGCCCCTGTCCAAGTATTAGCTTTATTCTAGTATATGGTTTTCATTATTTCTTTTGTTTTCCATCTCCTCGTTGACCGAGCAGACCTTCTGGGCTAATGCAAGCCATGGTCTCATGTTTCTGTAGCTGACAGCATTTGTATTCAGCTCCCTTTTGCACTTCTTTTCTGTTTTGTACAGCTTTTGAGGAACACAACATTTGAAGTAGGTAACACTGTCACCACGAGAGGGAGAACCTTGTACTAAGAGAACGTTGCTCTGTGCTACTGTGCAGGGACAGAAAGGGATTTTAAAGCTCTTCACTGCAAGGTTGAACAAGAGGAGAGTCCCCCCACCTCGGGGGTGCTTGCACCAAAGACTGGGGGGCTCCCAGGAAAGAGGAGTGTTTGAACTCCATACAAGAGACTTGCTCATCACCCACACCACTTAGAGGAAAAGACTGAATCTTCAGCATCTGCTGCTGCTCTTTCTTTTTCATGTATGACTATCTTTAGTTTTTAAAAAGGTATAGTTCCTATTTATTGAGGGAAGAGATGTCACTCTTTCAGTTATTGAAGTCAGAACTAAACTTGTTTGCAAGCATCTTCAACAAGTTTCATTGTCTTTTGGGGTGCCCTGTTTCCTTTGTCCTAATGACAGGATGTAGGTCAGACTGCTGTGAAATTCTTATGAATCTTTTAAATCTTTGATATATTCCCAGTTCCACATACGCTGAGCATTCAGTCCCCTGGATCTTTGCTCCAAAGTTCAGATTCAAAGAAATTCTTACAAGGAAATGAGGCAGAAAATTGGTGGTTTCCCCTAAGTTCCACCCATAATCAGCTTTTGTTGCCAAACATAAGATAAATAGGCTGCTCAGCTCAGGAAGGATGTACTGCGTAACCTTTCTTGTCAGCACCAGTGAGGTCTATGCTTAATCCTGAAAACTGATCGGACCAATACTCACTGGGCTAAATTCTCCAGGCGTGACTCGTAATCTTTTGTTGACTTCAGTGCATCTTCTCAGACAGGGAAAGCATATGTAGTCCTACAGAAAGTCATAGTCCTAAGAGCTAGTTTCATATACATCCATTAAGATGTCACAGGATTGCTCCCACTAATTTAGCATTTTTCTGCCCCAAATTTTTATCCTTCATAAAACTGACCTAAGATTTGATTTCATTCCACTGGACAGATTTTACCTGTGTTAAGGGCTCTGTGATTAAATGGTCTCTCCTTTTTGCTGGGAGGCTTCAAAATTCAGAAGGCTGCTTCCCATTGAACAAGACATCTTTTTTGGGACTCTTTTTGTCCAGAGAGAGGTAAATAGTAGCATGTTTGTCTTCAGTAATTAAGTAGTGAGCCACAACAGCTGGTGTATATGTATATGAAACATGGCAATTTACACCCTAATTTACAGCCTTGCTACATCACTTTTCTATTACCAGAACAGTGTAAAACATTTGGCGAGTAAATGACAGCTATGACCCACTGTCATTGCAGCAGTGATATTTGGAGTTAATTGATTCAAGGTTTCTGACTACTTTACCCAGAAGCTCTCTAGCCATACCTTTTCTGTAATTCTGTGGGTAAAATAAAGTTGCTTCTTTGTAACATCTGACTATATAACCCCAAATGCAGAGTATACATCAAGCTTTTCTTTAGACATTTTTTAAAAACCATGCTATTGCATCGTATGTGCAGGAGAATGGATTGGAACCCACATAGTCTGGCATGAGCCTAGCATTTCAGCAAGCAGATTGGGCACCCTCAAAATACAGCCAGCTGAACAGCAAGAAAACTCATTGCTGATGATTAGAGAGGCAAAATTGATATTCACAGACTTTACAGAAAAGCTAGAAAGCTTTATCAGTTTTGTGTCTCGTGTATGCTTTGACACGGGACACACTGCTGTAGCTATGCACCCAGACAGAGTGTGTTTAGATGCTGGCCCCTTGCCATGCCTAGCAATTCGATTACAGTCTCTATTTTTTATGGCATTTTTCTGCTTTGGAGGTGGATATTCAGGGTCCCTGCACCCTTGTTTAGATTCCTTCTCTTAGGCTCTTTCCTTATTTCTGTGCATTTGAAAGCCCGTTAATCTTTTCTGCACTAGAATGAAACAGAGTGTATCTGTGTGTCTGGAGTCGAGGGCACAGTTCTCCTACCTTTGCAAGACAAAGAAAAAGGAGGAACCTGTTTCTCATATGTTCTTTGGTTTATTTGTTGGTATTTGCTTTTGTTTACATTCTTGGTTGGCTGCAGTCTTCAACAAAGGATCGGGAATAGGAGAAAAGAGGCATGAGGAAGCACGTTCCTAAGCCTAGATGAAGCATCATGCAATGTACTCTATGTACCAAGCAATTGCAGAGAGGTTCATACAGCAGCAGTGGAATTGCCCTAATGTGTTCCTCTTTCTATACATTTCCCCTTCTTGCTCCTCCTTCCCTGTTGTGGCCTCTTACACAATTTTAGTGGTTCCCCACAGTCCTTTCTCGTTGTTATGATGGTTAGATGGAAGCTCTTGTGGCTGTCCAGACTGAACTTAATCTCCAAACCAGTGAGTATCCCAAGGTCTTTATTGTGTTTTCCCAAGTGATATCTTAATGAGTAGCAAGCCCCGGCAGACGTTTTATTTTGTTAAAACGGATCAATTGACATGGGGAGGTATGGGCTGATTGGGATTCAGTAACCGACTTGCCTTTGTTACTAGTGAGCTTTATTTTGTTTGTCTTGTGTGTTTTCATATTTAGGTACGTAAGAGCTTATATGCCTGTCATTAAAATTCCTGCTTTTCCCACCATAGTCCTAGAAGGGCTATGAAAAAAAAAATCCTTTATATATATTGCTTGTGTATTTGAAGGGTGAGGGAAGGAGCTGTCCACGCACGTGTGTCTCTACGTGAGAGGGAGAAAACTGAAGTTAGTGTCGATCTGTCCATTTGTTCTAGGGTGGCCACAGAGAGCTGCCACGTTGAAGAGTTGATTGCACTACAGAACCTTAGCTTGGGCACTGTTAAAATAAGGACTGTATATTGGGAACAGGGAAGCTTTTTAGGTTTTTTATCCACACTTACACATGCCCTTTGCAAGGTGTACCCTTGCAAAGTTTGCATCTGACAAGTTTGTGTAAAACCACTACTGACCTTTTTGCTGTATCCATTTAGTTCTCTCTTCTTTCTGCAGCCCCCAGACAATGACTTGTCTCCTTTCCATTTCCAGTTGTTCAGCTTATTATGTTTTCAATAAATGTCCTGTCTACTAACAAGATCATCTACATTGAGCAGGAGGAGGAGAGAAAATAAGGCATGTGAAAGTGTGGCTGGGAGACTGCAAATCCCCCTTTGTTTTTGGGGCATTCGTGTACTTTTACTGAGAGCTGATTTCTTGGGGATTGGGTGGGGTGGGGAGGGAGTTTGTGCTTTTTTGGTCTGGATAAGGCTTTTTATTTTTGCACTAAGTATGACTGCACTGCACTGCATTGCACTACTGAAATGTATTTACATGTGGTGGGATTGGAAGGGGCCAATTAAGCAGGAAGGGAGAAGAGAAAGGGATGGGCACAGAAAACAGGATGTATCTTAAACTTGACCAGGTTGGAAGAGAACTGAGGTTACCTTTACTTTAAGCAACTAGTCAGACACTGAGATAGCTGTATTGGATAGCTTCTGTAAAATAATAATAATAATAATAAAGTAACAAAAGCACTATCATGGAAACAGAAGAGGCATCACAGGTTTCAGGGTGCTACAGATCTTTTCCCCCGTTTTCCTAGAGAGTGCTCTTTGCGGCTGTGAGAGCGTTAAGAGAACTGCTTAGCACAAAACCAGAGTCAGGCTTCAACATGAAGACACCAGTTCCTAGTTCAAAATCTGCTCAAAACCTGCCTTGTCAGATCGGATCTCCTCAGAGATGTTTGACTGTAATCAGTATCCCTTGGGTGTAAGCATGATCTCTCAGCTCAAGAAGTGAAGCCACAAAGCAGGCTTACCAAAGGGGAAGGTCACTGAAAATAAATAAATAAATAAATAAAGCACTTCTTTCAAAGGCTGTAATGGGGATGGTGCAATAAACAGTCATTCTGAACACTCGATTGAAGATGTTCCATTCAAGCCTTTGGGGGCAGAGGGAGCAGGAGGGATGTGGACAAGGAAGGGCGATGTGGAATTCAGTACAGTAAGGAATATTCCTGCTTGGGCTAAGATGCTCTCCGGCATTTTTAGATCTTCAGTCTGATTTCTCTCCTCAAACAGATAGTCAAGCATTACCAAGGCTTTTGGCTGGAACCAAACAGAATCCTAAGCTGGAAAGTATTTTACAGTCATGATGCATGTTGGCCTATACCTTGATCATTGACTTCGTAACAAGCATAATATGAGGAAAAAAACAAAACAAAACAACAACACTAATTTGCAGCAAGGTCCATCTCTGCTGTAGCTCTTTGTGGTCTACAAACTATCAAAATTTTGCATTGAATCTCTTCAGTAAGACTATGGTTACAACTTCTGCCAGAAGGCAGATTAGAATCATGAAAAATGCTCTGTGTAGCAGCCAGGAGAAGAGTGTAACACAGGAGAGCATCTGCTTTGGTTCTGCAGTATAGGGACCACCTGTCTGATGTGCACGGAGGTTTCATGAGCAAAAGAGGGGAGACAGGCATCCAATTCCTAAGGAAAGCCTACAGTAATCGGGTATTCACAGGCCTATTCACACCCTGAATTTCTCCTTAGGCCTGAAGCTAAGACCTTTTGGCTCCATTAGTACCAAGGAATGGGCAGCGGTACAGACCTTACACAGAGCTGGTTTTGTTGGTTGGTCTGTTGGACTGCCTCGTTTGAGGAAAGTATCAACAACTAGAGGAGAAGTAATATATCAGATGCGGGTCCTGGGTGAGAAGGAGCAAGTCTGTCTGGAACCAAAAGAGACTTTGGAGATAAGGATATGCTTGTCTGGGAAACTGAGATTTCCACTCTTAGTTGGATTTCATCCATCGTGGCTTGGAGGTACTGGAAGAGAAGAACTGGAGATGTCCCCCTGAGGTAGTGTTAGGTGAACTACTGAATGACTCTTCCCGTGAGAGCAGGCAGGGCTGTCTCTTTCTCAGCCATCTGCAGGACTCCTGTAAGATGAATACCACTGGAAGACCATCTTCCAGTAACGAGGCAGCGGATGCCCGACAAAAGCACAGTTCGTTTGAGAGCCAGCATAACACAGTGGCAGGAGAGCACATTTAGTTTAAGTGGCATTTGCTTCTGTAAGAGTAGTGACGGCTACGAAGTCATGATAAGGGAGGAAATCAAGTCTGTCTACTGAAGTTAATTTGGGTTATGAGCCAATAGTCCCCATTTTTGTTTAGGTGAGTTTTGTTTTGTTTTGTCGTTTAAGGCAGCTGCATATATTGCTACTGTCCGAGTAGATTTGCGTTGTCAAAGAGGAGTAGTGGACTGCTCCAGAAAAAAAAGTGAAGCTGAGGGTTTACTGAGCCTGCTGTGTCCAGAGTGCCTTTCCTGCTGTGGTGAAATAAAGAACTTCTGTAGTTTGAGCTGTTCTGGCTGACTGATTGCTGCATATTCCTCCCTTGTGGTGTGACCCGCTGTCAGCCGTGTTTGGACAAGGAGAGGAACACTGCATGCTTGCAATGCTGTGATAAGATGCCATTTGCACTAGTTTTGTTTTTTTTAAAAAAAAAGTACTGCAACCTGGAGAAGAGGGCTTTGAGCCATGCTCCCAAATGGGGTTTGAATTCTGCCTGTTTAAACCTGATTCCAGCTGACTGAGTTTCAACACAAGCGGTCTAGTCCATGTAGAGAAGAACCAAACCATTTCAGAAAGCCACATTCCAGCCTTTGTTCCCGCTCGGTTACAGTGCTCAACCAGATCAGTTCCTGGACGTAAGTGCGATTGTAGAGTTTTAAATGGCTCTTAAATAGGTTGTTCCTTTTTACATGGTCAGTTTGAAACTAGTTTGACTGGAACTGCATTTAAATATAGCACAAACTCAATTTTTTCAGCATGGTACTAAAGCCCCGTGTAGACAGTGCTTGACTGAGAAACCAAGGATAACTTGAGGTTTATTTTAAGAAGCCAAAACATATGTTGCTGATTAGAGATGCCGCATAACTTAATGCCCTATTTTTTTTCTCCAGATGGAGAAACACTAACTTCCATAATTCTCCTCCATTTGTCATCCTGCTTCGTTGTTGCACCTTTTCTCTTGAATGAAAATCACTTTGGCCAGTGGGCTAGATCCAAACCAGAACTTCCCTTTACTGTTTGATCATCTTCTTCTGTATGTTCCTTTCCTAGACGTTGACAAGCACTACTGAGGATCAGCTTGAGTATTTGCTGGGATTGTGTGGCGTAGTTATAGTTCAATAAGATGCTAGTGATGTTTTCAACTCTACCGTAACTGTATAGCATACCCTTGAAGAGAATGTTGTTTCAGAAGTTCCAGTGGAAAAAAAAGAAAAAAAAAAAAAAGGAGATGCCAGGAACCGTGATGGAGCTTCAGTCGCAGTGCTATGGCTGTGTCTGTAGGGAACACATTTCTGGTGGCTGGTGATGCTGACATTTACAAAGGCAATTCTGTAGCAATAGAGAATGTATGCTTTCTCATCCCTGCTGAACTTAGAGAATTTATGCTAGCAGAATGATCCCAGACTACCCTGTTAGAGTTCATCACGGTTTCCCTGATGGAGAAGGCTAAGCAATCTGTCACATCACCTTAGGCAGTCTGAATTTGCTTCTAGACTACTTCCAAATGGCCTGCCAGCCAGGCGCCCTCCCTGGTTGATCCCAATTTCACACTGGCTGGTGGTTTGCCAAATCAACCAAGGTGACCAAGACATAGCCTTGGCCCCAGCTAGGAGCCTTTTACCTTTCCTTTTCCTTTTGGTTTTCCATCAAACCAGGAGTGCAATTAGTGGTGAGTAGGTGGCCGTTCAGCTGTTGCTCCAGGTGACAAGAATGGCAAAGCCGCATGGCAAATTGAGCTACTGTTGTCCCTCAGGACACCCGTAAAGGCAAGAGGCTGGGCTCTGGTTGCTGGTGTAGTTCCAGGCCTACAGCTTCTGCTGCTTGCCCCCCAAAACTTGTTTTGATCAACCATGCTGTTGCCCTCGAATATGCTTTGTGTGTGAAAAACTGATTGCAGTTGTTCTGTTGTCTGTTTTCTCTCTTCTGCATCATGGATGTGGCACCAACTTACTCTCACAATGAGCTTGGGTGTTGTTTTGCTGTTATTATTAACATGTAATTCTACTGTAGACCAAAAAATATGAAAAGGAAAAAAATCAGTTTCAAGACGTAAAAGACCAGTGAGTGAAAGGTGAAAAATTTAGGAAGCAAAGGTGTAAGAGAAGCAGTGGTTAACTGTGTTAAGTTAGAAATCTCAGAATAGCCTTACCTATTTCTTAACCAATGCTTACCAATCATCCGGTAGTGGGGTTAGATAGCTTTCTTGGCTCATTCGTACTTGTATCCTAATATATATATATATTTTATTTTTGTTTCTTTGGTATTGCTGTTGCACATCATGTTGTCTTTTATAATGCCTGATTTTATTGTATTGTACTTTATCAATCTGTTTTGTTTTTGTTTTCCTTTTGAAGGATGGGATAAATAATGTTTCCTTTTTGTTTTGAATTTTTGAAAAAAAAATGCACTGGAAGTAAACACAAACACATTTTGTCATTTAAAAAAAAATAAATAATGGAAAACACACAGCTACGCAGTGGAAAAGGCTAAGAAAAAGCTCCTCTCTTCTTCCCTATTGTGGAAGCATCTTCTATCAGATATGCTAGAAAGAAAACAATCAATCTCAAACAAAGGAAGAGAGAAGCCTCTTTGATCCCAGCTCTGCTACCTGGTGTATTTAAGCACAGTGTTTTGCAGGGCTGGGCTCCTAAATGGCCAACAGTCATAAAATCCAGAACCACATGGGGCAAAATTCATCCCTGGTGCAAGCAGATGTAATTGCAGTGAAGTCAAAAGAGGTACACAAAGGATGGATTTAGCCACATGCATGCAAGATACAGCTGCCTTCCCTGTAGTACCTAAGTCCCCACTGCTAGATTTTATTGATGTGGAAACAGCTGGTCTTTTGGCTGTGTTAATCGCATAATACCCATTGAACGGTGTTCGAGGTAGGCAAAACACTTCCCCACTGAATAAATCAGTTCTGGATGCACCTTTGCATGACGCCTTTTGCCTACCAGCTTTCAGCTGTTACCCACTCCCAGCCGCGAACTGATCCGATCTAACTCTGGTTGAAGAGCCTGCCTTTGCCAGAAAATGGACTTGACTATTAAGCGTAGTAAAACTTCTGCGTATTTAACTACTATAACCCAGAAATGGCCCTTGCACTTTTAAGGCATATGGAAACATCCTCTCTGTCTTTCAAAATGGCTACGGTTCTTTTGCGAGTAAAACGCCACAGACACACAAACACACACAAAAAATAAATAAATAAATTTAAAAAAAAAAAAAAAAATCTGGAGGCTCTTTGCCCCAAATCCTTCCCGTCTCTTTCTGTGCTCGGCAGTGTCCTGCCCCCCTAGTGCCTGCTCACCTGAGTACAGCGGGACAGATGCGCGTGTTGAGACGAATGCAAAGAGCACGCCTTTTAAAAGGCAGATGATTTTCCTGTTATGCCAGCATCTTCGAATTCCCATATCAGCTGATGGTTTTTCCTAGCCTGACGGCTTTCAATCAGTTGTTGAAACATTGGCTTTCGCTGTTTTGTTTTCTAAGGAGGGAATGTGGGGTGGGGAGAATAATGTGGTGTTGTTTGTAACTTCACAGTCCTGATAGTTGGTTTGTATCTTCCATATTTTATGCAAAAACAGACATTATAAGTCAATAAATAATTGTGCCCTAGGTTGAAAGTTAAGTGTTCAGGAAAGGAAAAAAATGGTTGGCATTTTTCTACATTTTTGTGAAGACTCTTTTGGAAAGGAAGGGTACATATTTTTGTTGTGTAGTATTTTCTATTTTTGAATGCATTTTCTTGGTACAAGACTGTTTTGTGGAATTTTTTTTCTTTTTGGTGAACACATTATTTAAAAAAAAAAAAAAAAAAAGAAAAGAAAGAAAAAACTAATTGAAAAGTTTGCCCTTAAGGATATGCTGCAGTTTTGAGGTTTAAAATAAAAAATAAAAAAACCATTCAAGGCGCGTGTTAAAAGTTGGGGGATTGTATTGTTGGGAGTTTTTTTGTAATTGTTACAAGAAGAAGTTTGTAGCCACTGCTGTTTATTTTGTTTCAGATGAGTAAGTAAAGGGATTGTTCTTGTGTTATTCTTTTTTTTAAAAAAAAAGTTATTTATGAAATGTCACAAACACTGGACTGTGAGTTTGTGTGGAAGCATTTTACCACCCTGTGTCTTCATAGAGCTGTTGGTGATCCTACTTCTCATTACTCTATCTCACGATTTCCTGAGCAAATCTGGGGGGAAAAGTGGGAGTGGGAGAAGTAAAAGAGAAACTGAATGCATTTTTGAGGCAGAAACTTGGGGGAAAAACACAAAACGGTGTTTTGGAATCCCAAACCCGCTCTGTCAGCTCTACTTCTCCCATCTACCACAGGAACACAAAGGGCTTGCACCCACTGGTGGAGAAGGAAAACCTGTGGTACGTAGACGTGGCAGCGTGCAAGGGGACAAGTGGCTGAGAGCCGCGATGCTCATAAGGACCTCTGTAAATGACATCCCAGCTTCTCAGCCAAATGCTCCCCTGGCATGCCCATCATATCAGGCCAGAGGCTTTTGGGACAGCCTCACCAACCCAACCAAAACCCTGAGGGTGGTTCTGCCTTTTCACGTGCCAAGCGAGCTCTTCTGGCACCCCACCAGTGGGCGCGAACAGCAGGGAGCACTGCTCAGTGCGATCGCCGGCTGTTGATCTGGGGAGAAGTAGAGACTGGAGGTGACCAAAGAGGTGTGTGGTGCTCTCAGTTTCGAGGAACAAGCTTAGGAACGATTGGAGAAGCAATGCTTCAGGCATTCGTGGGACCAGAGAAAAGGGAAAGGGGAAGACACCAACAGCCATAACAAAAACTGGAGATATGTAACTGGGCGACATACTAGACCAACCAGACTCTTTTCCTTCCTGGACAATAATGCAGCCAAATCTTGAGACTGTCAAGCAGACAGAAAGCTGAATGTGGCCTTCATTTCTCCTGCCTTTCCTTTTTATTCTCCCTCTTCCTGAGATTTCTTCTCAGTGAGCATCCGCTCTGCTGAGCACTTCTTTTGCCCTCCACCTAAACTGCCCTTGCTTTCGAAATGTGGGTTCAGTCAGGACTGAGTAAAATCATGTGCCTTCTTTTTCCCCTTTTGTAAGTATACCGACCTCCTCCCCTTCCCCAACTTAGACGTGCGAGAGAGGCAGGAGGAGGCTGCTTAGGAGTGCTACTTGTCTACAGGCGTCCGGCAAAACACTGAGGTGGTGGCGAGGGGAAGGGGAGTGGAGAGAGCTGTCAGCTCCTTCCCCTTCCCACACGTAGCAGGTCTTCCCAAGGAGACACCCTCCGCCACCACCTCCTCAGAGGGCCCTCTCTCCTACCATCAGTCCCAGTGGGCATGGGATGGCTTTCCTCTCCGATTCCTATCCCGGCTGAGCGAAGCACTCTGCTGGAATTCATGTCATTTGCAAGCAGTTTGTGGCCTTATCGAGATGACTTTGCAACCACTAAAAGAAAAAAAAAAAAAAGGCAACTCAATTCCTGCCCAAGGTTTGTGTCACTTCTAAAAACCCAGTCCCTACCAGTTCAGACTCCTTAAATCTCAGTCCATTCTAAGGATGGTGGCTAAACTGACCAGCCGAGCACTAAAATGCTAGACCGTCTGGTCTCGTGCTTTCTTTGCTATAATCCCTACTGTCTGCTTGCTTTTCTTACTTTCTCTGTATTCTCTGCTTTACGAGGCAGCCCTAGAGTTTGGTAAAAGGTGAGAGGAGCCAGTGGGATCCTGGCTCAGGGAAAGTAGTTGACGGCTCATTTTCAGTGTCTTAGCAGGAGAAGGATATGCCAGCTGCCACAGCAAATGCATATTACGATGGGCTGACTGTGGTATTTTTAGGGCCAATAAACCCCACCCAATTACCGGAACATGGCTTATTCCCGGGTCAAAACCATGGAGAGAAAATAGCGCTTTGGCATACTGGAGAAGCAGCCTGCAGTGCACAGGACATAAGATCTGTGCACGCCTGGGTGGTGGGAACAAAAAGTCCCCTTGGCACTTCCGTAAGGAGATAATAAATGAAAATGCTGTGGATGGGGACTGGAAATCTATTCTGTAGGTTAGGTTCTAGAGACAGGGAGGAGCAGCTGGGGAACGATGGGTTTATTTCCACTCCCCATTAATGGTGCGCACTTAATGGTGCAGAGGAAGGGCGCATTCCTAGCAACCTTTGGTGCTGATGGTGGACTTAAGACATTTGTCCAAGGCCTAATTTTGACACTATATACACTACATCGCATGCAATATTTCCGAAAATAAAAAAAATAAATAGGAGAGAGAGGGAGGAGAGCAGTGCAGGCAGTTGGGATTGTTAGGGTTGGATTATTTTGCATCTTTTGTAAAACTGTAAATTCAACAGTGCCTTATTCCTAATAGATGCTGGCACTTGGGGGACACACACACGAAAGTACCGATGAAAGCCAGAACTAGGGAGAGTCAGACGCATACAACAGAGGTCAGTAATCATCGTCATGGGAGCTGTACTGGGAATGACACAGCTACGTCAGAACTGAAAACCGCTCAAATATTCAAGCTCTAAAGCAATTTCCCTTCCACCACCTCCTGCCTTCCCTCCTTGCCAATGGTGCTGCCCAAGAATAGCTGCCTACACTGAGGCCTGTCACTGCCCCATTTGCTTTTGGCGTTGTTGAGTCCAAGGAGTTTAGCATAGTCAAGCTTTCCACCGCTACAGTGTTTTCCACGGGGTATGTGAATGCCAGTTGTTTTGCTTTAAATGCACTTTAAAAAAAAAAAAAAAAAAATCAAATCAAAGCTCCAGACTGTTTCAAATACATAGGGGAAGCTAGTGCATATGTGTTTGAACCCAGTTCACTTTATCTCCAGTTAAAATGTACTCCATGCAGTGTGTATGTATAGAACAATGTGTATGCATACGAACACACACGTCAACCTTAAATATCAGCAGACTAACCTTTCTCCTTAAGCTCATGAAACCAGATGCTACACAAACACAGCAGCAGCAGAGGAATTAACGGTTGGGCTCTTGAAACAGATCACAAAAAATAAAAGCAACTACTTGGTCCTTTCTGTATGTTCAATAATTACAGAAGGAATTGGGTTGTAACCGGAATAAAAAGGAACGGTGCTAACTGAGTGAATGGGCAAAACCAACAAAAACAAAAACAAAAACTCAGCCCAATAACGCGGTTTGACTTTTACACTAATTCTCACATTGGGTTGTTTTGTTATGGTTTTTTGTTTTGTTTGATATGGAAAAAAAAAATAAATTGCATCTAAACTGATCCACCCGCAAAAGAAAAAAAAAGCAAACAAAATGAAATGCGTCCTGCCCTGAGGAAGCTCTTGTTTATGGAGGATGTCAGAAGTCTCAAAACTCTCGGCCTTGCTCTCACGTACCACATGCTCAATCAGTCCTTTTTTTAAAATGTCTGAAACTGAGAAAAAAAAAAAAAAGAAAAAAAAAAGAAAAAAAAAAAAAAAGAAAAACTTTTTGAAGCACCTTACGTGGCTTCCCATTCCAGGAGTGGGAGCCACCTTTTTTTCTTTGAGCACCTTACTGATGTGTTAATGCTATCTGCTGTCTTTTTGTTGCCCGTTGGCTGAGCGGCTGGCTGTCAGCACCTACACGCAAGCGTGCGGGGGCGAGGGCACCTTCCCATTCCCGTGGCATCGGCTGGGACCCAGGAGGAAATTTCTTGGTTTCACAGAAAGGGAAGAGGGGAAAAAAAAAAACAAAAAAAAAACAAAAAAAAAAACACACACTCATGTGTGTGTGCAACAAAATGGGGCGCTTTCCTCCTGGGGACAAAGAAACTCCCAGCAGCCAGAGCCAAGCGAATGGGAAACGGCACCCAGGGCTGAATCCCGGGGTCTTTACACGATGGCCTTGCCCGAATAGAGACCCACGGATCCATCCCCGGAGAGCTCCAGGAGGAGCCGGGTCTGTGCCCGGATCGCCGCGTGCTGCCGCGGTCGCTTGCGTTGTTGCACGCCCGCCCGTCCGCACACCCACGCACGCGCACCGCTATACAGACATCTCTCGAGATACATGGTTTGTGACGATGTGAAGAGCAGGTCAACAGTTTTGAGGGGTTAAGTTCCTTTTTTTTCTCTCATTATACTCTGTAAATGGTATGTCAGTTATCAAAAACAAGCAAATAGAAAATCGTTTAAAAAAAAAAATACCTTGCATACGCCTTTTCTATCAAGTGCTTTAAAATATAGAATAAATACACACATCCTGCCAGTTTTTTCTTACAGTGAGAGTATCCTTACCTGCCATTTAATATTAGCCTCGTATTTTTCTCACGTATATTTACCTGTGACTTGTATTTGTTATTTAAAACAGGAAAAAAAATAAAAAAAGAAAATTAACTGTAGCGCTTCATTATACTATATTATTATTATTATTATTGTGACATTTTGGAATACTGTGAAGTTTTATCTCTTGCATATACTTTATACGGAAGTATTACGCCTTAAAAAAATACGGAAATAAATTTTACAAGGTTTCTGTTTTGTGTGGAAGAGTAATTGATGTTGCTAAGAATGATGTTTGTTTTTTGTTTTTTTTTTTAATGTTACCAGCACTTTTTTTGTAAGTTTCACTTTCTGAGGTATTGTACAAGTTCACACTGTTTGTGAAGTTTGAATATGAAGGAATAATTAAAAAAAAAAAAAAAAAAAAAGACAAAAGAATGTGGCAGGCGTCTTTGTGCGTTTATTTTTTCTCCAGAGGATCACGGTGTGATTGTTGTGAAGGCTGAACATCAGCAGTACTGCGTCTTGGGGATGGATGCTTGGAGGTTTGGGGTACTGGTGTTTGAGACTTCACTCAAAAATGAAATAAATTTTGGACTCTGTCCCAGGCAGCCTGCTCCAGGTGCCCTGCTTGAGCAGGGGTCGGACCAGAGGGTCCCTTCCCACCTCAACCATTCTGCATATGACTCTGATTTTAAGTGACTTCACACAAGGTCTGTGAAAACAAGACATTTCAATTGTCCAGCCCTTACCTCCCCTCTCCAATTACCCGAAACAGATTCTGCCTGTTGGTTCAAACTCTCCAAGGGTGAAGTGCTCCTTGGGGCTAGTGCTCACTCTGAAGGGCCTCTAGTCATTTTGCCTGGATTTCTTTACTTTGCAATGGCTAGTCATCCATCCTCTAGTTTCATTTAATAAAAAATAAATTTTAAAAAAAATCTTTGCTCATTATAAAGGCATACGGCTTCATGCTGTTCACTAAAGATTTTTGCCACAGATCTAAAGAGGGAATGGTCAAAATCCCCCAGGCAGTGTGTGCAGCAGGGAAGTGGCTGAATGGAACAGGCACAGTGTTACAATTCAGCAACTTTTAAAACCAAATGCTTAAGAGGGAGCAAATTTTGTTAAATACGATATTTTTAAAATTTCTATAGATATCAACAGTGCCGTTCTGTCCAATTTAGGACCGTTTTGTCCATTCATTTTCTGCTGCATGCACTGTCTGCAAAACAATTGTCTTCTCCATTTTCCATAGTGGGATGAAAGGCAACTGTCCTCAGTGTCCTCCAAGGCCTGAGTGGTAGAAAGGAAGGGATTCTCCCACCTGGGAAAACACATGGAGGATAAGCTCCTCAGCAAAGTCCTGTCCACCCTGCTGACAAGTGAGGTACAAGCAGCCCCACTTTATTATCTTGGGATAAGACAACGAGATGTGGGGATCAGTCCTACCTGATGTCTTATCTGAGGCGCTCTGCTGCCACTGTCTTTGATGATGGGTGATGGTCACCCATCTTTTCACGTGCCCTTTAAGAAGGAGCTAGCCCTCCAGCAGGGTTAATCACTTTCTGGTCTTTTTGCAGTGAACTCTCACAAGACCTTTTGCAGAAGCTCAGGACAGAGGTGCAAAAACAATTAGGAAAAACCTCATGAGAAACAGGGCAGAGGAACAGCATGGATTTAGTATTAGCACTTCACTGCTTCTACTCACACCACATTGATCTACAGCAACACTAGGGCCATCCCCAGGCTCGGCTGTCTGTCACTTTATCACAGGGTAGATTTGGCATCACTTGCAAAACACTGCCTGCTAAATAAAGACCTGTTTACCTGTTTACCCCTTCCTCTGATGTGTTACCTGATCCCCAGTGTCCCTGAAAAGCATCCTCCATATCATATGTGGTGGCATGTGTGGATCATGCTTTTTTGTCATTGTTTTCCACACGATAAACCAAGGTGTTGGATTCCTCCTCAGAGCCAACTGCTCCACACTACATACATGCCCAGCACCATGGAAATGGATAAGTTTCCAGGTTTTAAGCCAAGTTTGGACAATGCTTCAGAACGGCCCAGCTGCGGGTCATGCTGTCTCCTGAGGTGATTCTGGGTGGGAGCTTAGTGGAGGAGTAAGGAGGAGATGGGGAACAGAGGTTATCCGGGAGGTGTCCTGATACCAGCCCAGACAGCTGGAGCACTCCAGAGAGGCATCAAATGCTCGTCTAATGAGGGGTAGAGGAGCAACTACAGGACCCCTGTGCTCAGACAAGGAGGAAATGAAGTCTCCTGGTCTGTGCAATTTCCTCCTTTGGCCCTTGAGGAAATGAGAGGCCTCTGGGGCTTCTCTGAGGGATGGGGAGGGAGCTGTGAGATACGCTGGCACACTTAGACACACAAGATAAGCCTAAAATGAGGATACTGACATAAGATCCTCCTCAGAATTGCACCTAGAACTGAGAGTGGGAAAAGCAGGAAATTGTCTAGAAATAGGCTGCTGGGAAGCCCCAGCATGTTCTCATTAAGTACCTGGAAGGAAATGGAGACATCTCTCACACACAGGCAGAAGTTCATTCGTGCCATGACTCAACCCTGACAGGTTTCCTCAACCGCAGCCCTCCTGGGGAGTTCGCCATCAGGCCCCAAAGGGAACGGAGGATGCAGGTAAACACAGAAGCACAGAATTAGTGTGGGTTGAAGACCCTCCTTCGGATTTGCTATGGAAGGAAATCTTAAGGAAGGACTGACAAAGGGAGTGCTGGGTTGAGTTAAGGGGCTAAACATGGAGCACAAGTGACTGGGAGTATCCATTTCCAAGGGGTGTACCTCAAATCGTATGACAAGGTGGGGGCCACAACAGCAAGCCATACACCCCCAGTGTCTCCATAAGCAGCCATCAGCTTGCCTAGCCTATGAGCAGGGTGGTTAAGCTTTGTCGCCAGCTATCTGGCTGACACAGCTGCAGCTTTGTCAAGGCCAGCCTTAATCTTGCGTGTTTGTAAAGACCCTTCTCCAGAAAGGTCAGTGGATAAATAAATTGCCCCACGAGAAAAATCCTTTTCGTGCATAATTGTTCACAGCATTAGCAA
Organism: Anas platyrhynchos; assembly: GCF_047663525.1. NCBI lineage: Eukaryota > Metazoa > Chordata > Aves > Anseriformes > Anatidae > Anas > Anas platyrhynchos. Next base: position 87,532,645 of record NC_092587.1, read on the forward strand.
AAAGATGCAAGATCCACGGCTGGGGATTTGTGGCCCTTGCTCTCGTTATAGGACAACTCCCAAATCAAGGTTTTCAGAAAAGCATATTTGAAGATTCACATTTATTTTAGAAATTGGAAAAAGGAACTTTTTTCTTTTTTAAATGGCAACCTCAATATCTTTTCAGGCTGCTTTCTGACAGAATTAGAAATGCCTCCCTGTGCCAAAACCAAGATGACTATTCCCTTTTTCCAATGAAAACATACGAAGTTCAGACCACTTTTTATCAAAGCTGTGAATTTTGATAGGCATTGATAAAAAATTAAATTATAGTCAAATATCATTAAAAATAACCTCGTTTATTTCAGAAGGGTGGTAGTCTATTCCCAACAGATACCATGGGATGCAAGATGGTTGTCAGAAATAGCTCGATGATTTCGGAGGCCAGTCAGATTTATGAAAATCCTTAAGGCCAGGTCCAAGCATACAAGTCCATGTCTCAAAGGCATCTCCATTTCAAAGGAGGTAAAACACCTACACAGCTCATCAGAGTTGAGCCTCAGCTCCTTTCAAAAGCAGGTTGTGGATGCTTTCAGATCTTTTCCTTGCCTGCCAAGAACCCTTTTTCCTGCAGTTTCCCTTGGCCTACCCATCCCCTCCAAGAACATCCCACCTCCTTCAATGCCAGAAGGCAAGGTGTGGATTTTACAGCCATACTCCCACAGTCTCCTGCCAGGGAGAGGTCTCCAGGTAAGCCACCAGATCCACCTGGTTGCACCAGTTTGGCTCACCAGCCCTATATCACATCGCCTTTGCTGGCTGCAAAAATACTTCGAGGTGTCAGCGCCTCTCTGGCCATGTCTCCTGGACAAGGGGAAAGCAGAAGGGCAGCTCAGAGCTCCCATTAAGGCAGAGGGAAAGTTTTGCTCCAGATGACCTCCAGAAGTCCCCTCCAACCTTAACCATTCTGTGGAAGTTGCTGTGAGGCCTTGAACTTCCCAATCCGTTACAAACCTTTGTCAGACACCAAATTCAGCTGCCTGGTCCCCATGCTCACTTAGCAAGAGCAAACGTCTGAAAGGCAGCCAAATGCTCTCAGTCGTTGCTGCCCTGTGTGGCCTTAGACCTTCCCTCAGCTCCTGGAAGCTCTGCCACCCTCACTGTTAAAACGGGAACGACCACACCACGTCCCAGGGGTGCAGGGTGTGACTGAGCTGCTTGGAGGCCTTGTCACAGCGGCTCCCTTCAGCCATCATCATCGTCAATGGCAGCTCTGTGGCACTTGTACAGGTGTGAAGACCAAGTCATTACATTGGTGGTGAGGGAAGGCATAAATATCGCTAACCCAAGGAGTTAAAGGTGTCTGTGAAAACACAGCTGTGCAGGACAAAGCTCTCTGTGTCGATGAACTTGCCCACACCAGTCCCACAGATGGGCTTCAAACTCGGACCTGGGTGGACGAAAGCACACAGCTAACGCCCTCCCTTGTGCCACCAGCAATCTGCAGCGAGTTGGCAGCTCTCACATGTGGTGGCAAAGCCCACACCAAGATCCCAGGCCAAAATCCTGGCTGATCCCTTCACCCGGTGTACCATAAGGATGGTGCACGGGCCTGGTGTGCAGGCCAGAGCCAAGAAAGAGCACAGCACCCACACTGGCACTGCTGCTGACTGTCATCCCCTCTCGGCTCATCAGCACAGTGAACAAACAAGGAAGAATCCAGCTATTCAGCCAAGTTCTGTTTTCAGTAACGCCACACCACCCATCATCAATTAGCCTAATGAATGGGACAGAGCCAGCTGTCTGGAAGAGACTAAAAACAAAGCAATCAAAGGGAAAAAAAATAACAAACAAGCAAACAAACAAGCAAACAATGGCATCCCAACTTCCCCAGACAACAGCACAGCCCTTTGTTTGTTTGTTTGTTTCTTGCATTATTTTGGAAGCCAGCAGCACTGAGGGAAGCACTGAATGATAAAAGCAGCTTGCCCACGCTGCCAGCATTTCAGACAAACCCCGAAGTTTCTCATTCTGTGCCTGAACCACAGGAAAGCCACCACAACCCAGTGCCCTCCTAGGATCGTAGCTGGACCAGAGAGCATGGGGACACGGTTTGCCCACCCAAGCAGCCCCTTGGCAGGAACCAGGCCATGCTGACCCCAAGCCGTGAAAGCCTCAGGTCACTGGTTTGGGAAACAGACAAGGCAGCAGAAACACACCTTTGCAGAAAACTCAGGGAGGGGAAAAGAGAGGAAAGCTGAGGAGGAAAGTCTTGGCATAACCCTACCACAATGGCTAGGGAAAGCAGCAGAGAAAGTGTCCAGCAACCTGTGATAGCTGCCATGTCCAAACCCATAGCTCTGTAGTGGTGTTAACCACTGCTGGGATTCATTCCTCCCTGCATATATGTACGTAAAAGACATGGATGTGACTATGTGACTAGCAAACCAGCAGCTCATGGGTAAGCAAGCCATCTATGGGACTTTATCTGAAATGGGCATGGTCAGTGAACAGGGCAAGTGAAAGCAGCGTCCTGCTGAGCCCGTTGGCCTGCTGTGCTGTTGCATCCAAATTGGAGCTAAACCACAGGGGTGGAATACCAGACCATAGGCGAGCATTGGCAGTCTTCTGCCTTCAGTAATAATAAGATGATGCTTACACAAACAATACGAGACCAAGCCTTCAATTCTGCAGCAAAACACCTGTGCAAATAGTGGGGGTTGTTGCAGATTTGTATACGCAGCCTAATCGCAGCACTGCCTGTGCTATCAACAGCCACGAGCTGCTGACCAAGCCTGCACGTGTCCAGGGTATGTGACCTCCATCCTGTTGTTGGTTGGCTTCCCAACAGAAGGTCCTTGTTTTAAAACATATTGTCTCCTTCAACAAGAGACTCTTTTTTTTTTTTTTTTCAACACAGCTCAGAATATAACTCAGCATAGCTAATAGGTTCATGAGCACGAATAAGCCATGCACACCTGTATGGCATAGGATCATTGGTCTTGTTGTGGCCTAAAACAGGCTCCTCCCAAGGCTGCACCCCTTAGATGACCAGTGGCCAGCTATGTGTTGCTAATAGCCCTGTGACCTCTGGTATCACCCACTGCTTTTACTTTGAAGGTCTTTGCTCTCATCCCATGCCTGTGCTTGTGGGACCTCAGCTATTCTCCCTACCTTCATTTCTCTGGCCGTGCTGTGTAACCTGGTACACCGGGTGGCCAAAAGAAAACCCCGGGTTTGCTAACAAGCGATAGCACTTGCAGTTCCTGCTCCAGTCTGTAATGGAGGAAGATCTCATGAGAAGAAAAGTTTGTCAGCCTGATACATCCTTGTTCTCTGAAATTTAAGACCTGTGTGCTTTGTGCCAAGATGTTTGCATGATGTTTATGGGGAGCTCTCTTAGCTGTAGTACAGCCACAGAAGATGAGGCCTTTGTCAACATTTACTGTCACCAAAAAACAGAGGAGCAAAATCAGACAGCTACAGGTCTGTCCTTTCTCCCACACTTTCTGAGGATACAGTAGAAGTGACTTTGATCCCTACTGGAAACTAAGGTGTAGGCCGTGACAGCAAAATCCACCAGGTTTCCATCGCAGATTTTTTCCGCTGTCCTGTTGCTGACTTCCCAACAGCACTGAAATAAGTCTGACCAAAATCACAGGATAGGGGGAGCCTCATGAAGTAAGGAGAGCCGTTTCTCCTTTCCAGCTTCAGAGAAGGGTTTGCTAAAGAGCTCATTTGAACCATGCCCCAAAAGCCAGGTGAGGGCAGGAGCAGAGGGGTCCCACCTCAGCCCCCAGCCCTGCCTGCACAGGCCACTTACCACCACCTTGCCTCACCCCCACACTGCACCAAAACTTCACCCACTCTTAATTTTTCTTCCTCTCCCAGCTTGCCTGGTCCAAACACCTTTTAAAAGCCAAAGAGGCTGCGTATGAGGGGATTTACTGTCCAGCACGAAGAGGTCAGTAGCCTGACTTCACAGCTGCTCGTTGCTTTCAGGATGCTTTGTGGATTTCACCAGCATGTCACCGATGGCTCAGAGCTGCCAGCACCGGTCTCGTAATTGCCTCTTCGCCCAGAAGTGCATTAGCGATCCGGGCTGGCTATAAATACAAGTGGTTGGCTTCAAGACCTCATGCGCAAAAGTAACTTTGAGGCATTTTAATCCCATTTCCTTCCCCCCTCCTCCTCATGGTTTTGGATGACGCCTACCTCAAGCTATATATTTTCCCACCCACCTCTTTTCATCAGACCTTTCTTTGGTCTATTTGCAATCTGCTCGCATGTCTTTTGGGTAGATATTTTAGAGACTGTGTTTCATCATGGTGTCGAGGCTTATTTGGGTTTATGTCTTTGGATAGTCTCCAAAGGACTTTATCCAAGGGACTTAATTAGTCACCATTAATAAAGTGTATAAACAGCTGCTTAGGAGAAAAAACAGATCATAAAACCAAGTATTTTAACAAGGCCACTAGGCTGCAATTACACGCAAGAAAGGAAAACGTTAGCAGACCACCCTGTGGCAGCTTTGGTTGACATTTGAAAAAATGGCAGAGAAAATCAGGTGTTGGAGCCCTTCTAAGTTCCTGGCAGCTGTGCCAGCACCTCAGAGCAGCTGTGCTCCTCAGTGCCCTCTGCTCATTTTCTCTCTTGAAGGAGGCAGGATGTGCACAGGCACCCAAGAGTGGTAAGCACAAATGTGCATGACCCATAAACCATCCTGAAAGCATTTGTTGAAAAAACGTGACTATCTGACCATGCCCTCGAGCTGACTTTTTGGGAAAGACCACCAGGAAACATCTCTCCATTTGTGTGTACATGTGAAATGAGCTCTAGCAAAAACAGCTATAAAACTACACGGCCAAACTGTAGCAGTGATGTTAGATGTGTGCATTGGCCCTGGAGCTTTCCTTCCCCCGTTGCCCACATGAAGTGTGTGCTTGTTCGAGGTCTGGTGGATACCAGCAGGTTTCCCTCCCAGCCACAAAACACAACATGGCCCAAGCCCTCTCCACCCCATCGAGATCTCCCATCTCCTCACAGTTTTCCCTAGCTCCCTCTTCTGTCCATGCCACCCAGACCCTTTTTGTGTCCTTCTGGGCCACATCTAGGCCACAAGCACCTCAGGAGGCCTCTCCCTGTCAGACATCCACCCACATGTTTGCTGCTATTCCACCTGCTTGACTGACACCTTTAACGAGGCCAGCTCATAACCTACAGCTCCCTAGACCCTCACCATGCCCTGACCCTTCACCCTGCCTTCATTTCATAAAAGAAGTACAACAGTGAGGGGATTTCAACATCCCCAGCCAGGTTTGTGTGGTCTCAGCAGGTCATGGCCAAAGCCCACAGCCACCCACACTGAAGCAGCAAGCAAGCAGGGCCCAATTCCAGCGAGATACTTGTGCTCCTCTGTGACTTGGAGTGCTTGAGTGATCCCAAAGGAGCCACTGGCACACATATTTTTCCTCAGGTGCATTAGCAGCTCTGGACTGAAACCAGCATCGCTCTGACCTCGCGGTCCATGGGAAGATGAAAATATTGACAAGGAAAAGGCAGCCAGCATGAGGTAACCTCCCCTGGCGGTGTGACACTGTCAAAGCCAAGGGAAGGATACTAGACAGGCATTTTCTGTCATCTCCTACATAAAAGCAGCAAAGTCATCACTGTAACAGAAATTTGGTAGGAATGCAGCATGAATAGAGATGTTTGTAAGCAGCAGAAGGAACATCAGCAGGAGGATTAAAAGAAAAGCTTGAACTGCTAACAAACAACACCATTCCCTATGGTCTCACTGAGGAGTGCATTGCTCACATCATGGCCAAAAGGCTGATACAACCCCAGCACAGACAGCTGTGCAGAAGACCCAGGGTCCAAATACCAGGAGGCTGGCAAGAAGGCTGCAGCATATCACACACACCACTCCTGTTCCCATTGGACCAGCAGAAAAACAGACTAAGGGCACGCTGCTCAAATATATAGTCCAAAGAAGGACTATCAGGCATCGGGCAGCAGCCCAGCCCGTGGGCTGGTGAAGTTGGAGCCATCCAGAAGCTCAGGCACAGGACCAGCCTGCAGCAGCTGCTGACTCCAAAGAGAGACTTCCCTTAGTGCTGGTCCAAAATTTAGTCTGTGATTGCTGGTCAAGAGAACCCCAGTAGGCAGGTGGGCACATCATAGCCACTATCCCTGCTCCTCCATGTTGCACACACGTGATCCAGATCACCTGAACACACACATATCTCAGTGCTCGTTAGTGCATGAGTGTGTAAAATCAGACTGATGAAGATTTGTTTAGAAGATATCTTCCCTTCCATAAAATACCACAATGATTTTTGTTACATTTTTCCCCTATATTCTTGTCATCCCTTGAATTTATTACTAAGCCCCCAAAGCTCAGAGGTTCATTCATATTTGTTTGTTTGCTACAAGTAAAATCCTACAGATCAGAAACATATTGTTTAAACTAACCAAAGGCACAAAGAAGTTTCTACTTAAAGACTTAAATGGAAAGTGTTTTTGTCATTTATGTTCTCTAATGGTTTGGACTAGAAAGATAGTGAGTTGCACAAGCATGTTCAGAGAAGACCAACGAAGATGGTGAAGGGACTAGAAAACAAGACTTACGAGGAGCAGCTGAGGGAACTGGGGTTGTTTAGTCTGGAGAAGAGGAGGCTCAGGGGAGACCTTACTGCTTTCTACAACTGCCTGAAAGGAGGTTGCAGCAAGGAGAGTGCCCGTCTCTTAAGTGACAAGTGATGGGATGTGAGAAAAGGCCTCAAGCTGTGCCAGGGGAGGTTTAGGTTGGATATGAGGAAGAATTTCTTCATGGAGAGTGTGGCCGAGCATTGGAACAGGCTGCCCAGGGAGGTGGTGGAGTCCCCATCCCTGCAGGTATTTCAGAAATGTGGAACTTAGGGACATGGTCTAGTGATGGGACTCAGTAGGCCAGGCTGATGGTAGAATTTGGTAATCCTGAGGGTCTTTTCCAACCTAGATGAATCAATGATCCTGTGATTCATTTATTCTAATTTAGTACTGCTATTTTGTGAAATATCAAGAGATTTTAAAGTGCTCTTTCTCAGAACTACTTGAATACTTTGTGGTTATGAGGGTCTTAACTGAAAAGAAAATACAAATCCACAACCCTAACTAGAAAGAAAAAACTGCTAGCACACCACATCTGTACTGGTTATTTAAAAATAATTAAATAAATAAAGGTTAATAAAAATCATTAGTGCCTGCATTTTTAACAAATATAACTTCTCTGCTTCATGGTAAAATCTGCAAAATAATGTCTCCCCTTCCCTGTCATTACAAACCTACATTATCAAATGACTGGAGACAGCAAAGCATGTATTTCCTTAATTGCAAATGTCCTTCTTTTTGCAAGTGCTTGAAATAGTTTAATTTTCCTTCTAATAGTTTGAAGCACTTTTAGAATCCCAAGGGAAGCCTACAGGCAGCAAGAACTTTAATGGAAATACTTAGAACCCCAAGGAAGGCTGAGGTGAGGAATTAATTGCCCAACTGCTGTATCAAGCTTTTCCCTTGCTGGTGAATGCAGACCCATTGAGCCAACAGGCAACAACATCAGGTGAGCAAGGCAAAGAACAGCAGTTCAGTTCTCTCAGTTCCCTCCCAGAACAAGGGGAAATCTTGCACAGAACAATGCTGCAGTGGTCTCTGGGCGCATAAAAGGTTTATAGCCATTTGTTTCACTGAAGGAACAGTTCAGAGGCAGTTTCCTTTGGAAAGAAAAAAGAAAGAAAAGAAAAAAGGAAAGGAAAGGAAAGGAAAGGAAAGGAAAGGAAAGGAAAGGAAAGGAAAGGAAAGGAAAGGAAAGGAAAGGAAAGGAAAGGAAAGGAAAGGAAAGGAAAGGAAAGGAAAGGAAAGGAAAGGAAAGGAAAGGAAAGGAAAGGAAAGGAAAGGAAAGGAAAGGAAAGGAAAGGAAAGGAAAGGAAAGGAAAGAGAAAAAGAAAAAATGTGGAAGGAAAAAGGAAAATGAAAAAGGAAGGGAAAAAAAAAAAAGAAAGAAGGAAAAAAAAAAAGTTAAGTTTTGCCTGGCTGGCAGGCAAACCTCTGGGGAAGGTGGGGAGGAGCAGCTGAGGACCATCAGCATGTGAGGTGCTTTCTGGGCACCTCGTGGCACAGAGAGGGCTGGTTCTGCCAGCACACACACACACACACACACACACACACAAAGTAACATGACAGAGCCTAAATATGGTGAAAATTTGCAACCATCCAAATGCACATTCTGGCAGTGAAGAAAGACCCCTCCTCATCCTGTAATCCAGGGATGATCTCTTAACAGATGTGCATGCAGATCCCATTCCTGAGAGAGAATCTGTGTAAGGCTATTAGATATCGTTAATCTCCCCTCACAAGAAGGTATTTGTTGAAATTAAAAGGCACTAGGCATTGATAGTTTGTTTTTTTAAACACCGTAATTATCCTGTATGACTCACTGCCACACCGCACCATTCCTATCAGGAGGCGGATTAGATTTTTTTGCCTTTTGCATCATCTGAATTCAGAGAAAAAAGTCAGGGGGACACCAAGAGGGATCAAATCCATGCTGACAGCTCCCATAACATTGTGGTCAGTCCCCGCAGCCCTGCTCCAGGGCTTGCTTTAATGCATGGGAAGTTCAGAAGGCATTTTCCAAGACAAGATACCTCTTCCCCCAAAAAACTCCTTTTTATTCCTTGTCCATCATGACGGCTTTGGGCACATCCACCCTGCAGCTGCTCAGAGCTGTGGTGTGGCAATAGCACTGCTCCACCACGCTCCTAGACCTGTGCCTACAGCTGAGTCTGGGGAGAAAACAGCCCTGAAGCCAAACCCAAGCAAACACGACATCTCCTCATTTCTATCATCTTTTCTCAGAGGCTTGGTTTAACAGAAATAAGTAAATTACCCCATAGCTGCATAAAGATTGTGTGAATGCAAGTGCCCTGCAGATGATTCTGATTAAGCTGCAATTTACTCCTTCAGGAAAAAGCACTTAATGCAAGATTTTAAGACCTGAGCAGCATGCAAACAGCAGCGGAATAGAAAGATGCAGCTAGCAATGACACCTTAAACTGCTCCTTGTCTTCTAGTGCCCTTCAGGGATACAGAGTGGAAAAAGGAGAGGCAGCAGTAAGTCTCACCATTTTCTGTCCCAGCAGAGAGGCCAGAACAGAAGTTTGCTTTGAAAGGTTCAAAAGAAACTGTAAATAAAGCAGATTTTGGTGAGGTAGGCAGAGGAACAGGACTCAGAGCAGGTGTTTGAGGGAGAGAAAATGGAGAAAAGAGAAAAAATATCAGGAAAAATTATTCCTAATATCCAAGCTAAACCTCCCCTGGTGCAAACTGAGGCCATTTCCTTGTGTCCCATCACTAGTTACTTGAGAAAAGAGATGGACACCCTCCTCACTGTAACCTTCTTGCAGGTAGTTGTAGCTGAAGTATCGACCCCAGCCTCCTTCTCTTCAGACTAAACAAAGCCAGTTCCCTCAGCTATTCTTCAGAAGTCTTGTTTTCTGATCATTTATCAGCTTTGTTGCTCTTCTCTGCACACAGTCGAGAAACTCAATATCCTTCTGGTAGTGAGGGGCCCAAAACTGAACACAGTATTCAAAGTGTGGTCTCACCTCTGAGCGCTATAATGAGGAGCACCAGAACACAGTCTAATTTCTTCTCGTCTCACCCCTTGGGCTGTAATTTTGTAGGTCTTGCCTCAGCTCGATGTTCTCAGTGCTTTTAAGTCAAAATGGCTCAGAAGTTTTTAAACCTCATTGATCTTTAGGATGGAAGAGGTAGGCGGGAAGAAAGACTGCAAGCAGTTCAGGGTGCTTACATGAGCTCCCTGCTAAGTTGAGATTTTGTTTGCTGGTTGAGGTGGAGGGGAGGGACACAAGGGGGAAGGAGACTGATCTGAGGAGCACCTGCAGGTTGGCATTTGGGTTTGGCTCATGGGACCCCTCCTCGAGCTCAAAAGGAGCAACTTCATCCATCCTGTCTCTGACAGGACTTTGCTTCCTATGGAGAGTCTTGTCCTCCTCTTGTCATAATGTTATTTATAAAACCATTTGCAGGTCTGATTTCTATGAAAATAATTCCTGGACAGATAACCTCACATTGCTCCCTGCTGTGAAGATTTGGGATGTAGCTCCTCAGTCCAGACTGTCAAAGCAGGGAACAGGGAAGGTAAAGGGAGAGCAGAAGGGAATGGACATCAGCAGGATCTGAATCTCCTGTGAATCCTATAACGTGAGCTGTGGTAGTTTCCCTCCATTTCTCCAAGGAGTCTGCACTGTTTTTGCAAACTGCTGTGCAAACATTATCCTGAAGCTGCCTGACTTCCACTTTGGTAGTTGTTGCAAGAACAAGTGTTGTTACTTAGCAGCCAAGGCTGAATAGGCAGATCTGGCTTAGATGGTGTGGGTACAAGCTTAAGTTTCATCAGAAGTTTGCATCTTGTGCCTCCTAGGAAAGCTCTGTTGGTTCTACATCCAGAGGGCAAAGGTATTTCCATGGCCACATAGGAAAATGGAGGAGAATGGAGGTAGGAAGGGACCCCAGGAGGTCTCTGCTCCAAGCAGGCTCCGCCATGCAGTCAAACCAGGCTGCGCAGGGCTTTTGATAGGGTAGAGGGTTTGAGAGGGTTTGCACTAAACACAGCATTAAAGAAGTTGTAAAGTTAAAATAAATAAATAAATAAATAAATCTCTGCAAATATCACAATCAAGGCTGCTGATGTGATTTTAACTCAGCCCGGCCTCTGCGTGTGGTACAATCTAACCTAAATTAAATGATCACATGGATTATTATCTTGCTCCACTAGATTGCTGCTGTAGAGCAAACACAAGAAAGTCATTAAGTCCCTGCCTCAAATTGCTCCCAGGCTTAGGGAAACAAGGGGCACGAACAGAGCCACCCCACGATGGAGGTACACCCCTGAGAAAGAGTTTAAACAGAGCAGCAACAAGTTCAATGGGATTTTTATTATTATTATATTTTTTAAATCAAGACAGAGTAATATTAGGAAAAGAGATAGGCAGGAACAGAGGAGGGTAAAGGCAGACACAGTGGGCGTCTCAGTGGGGAGGGCATGGATTAAGGGGTAAGGATATTCCCAGGAGAGGGGGTGCCAGGGCTCCACCGACACAGGAGGAAAGGAGCTGGGGAAGACGTCAGAGCTGAGTCTCTGCCAGGTGGAGATCTGGAGTAGAACAGCAATGTGCTGGTGGGTAAAGCACTGTGTTTCTCCTGGTGATAAACAGGAAACCTCCCTGCCTCAGAGGAGGGCAACAGGTGCGAGGAGATATCTCTGTATTGATTCTTGGTTATCCATTACATGGGATAGACAACACAAATACAGCAAATTGTGGACCGGTGTCCTGCAGCCGATGCACACACTTTGCTGGCCTCCAGCCTTCAGGAATGGCATACAAACCGTGCTTTGGGGTGTTAAAATTATGCTGCGCCGCCTCCAGCACCCTGCAGCTGTCGGACCCGCTGCCAGGAGCTGTGTTCTCCGGCCATTTCGCACCCAGCCTGCAACTCCCACAGCCCTCGCTGCACAGAACGAGCACCGCCGTGCGCTTTCCCTCCCGTTCGAAGCACAGTTGTGTGGGCGTGTGGGACGCCTTCCAAGCTCACAGCTAAAATGCCTCTGCAGGGGAGGCTGGAGGGCTTCCCCCCTTTCCTTAACTGCAAATGCATCTCCCTGGAAGTGGGCAGTATAGGGCAGAAAGCAGCTGAAGTTAGTCAGACACACACAAGCTCATGGGTAACACTCCAGGGGCTCCCCAGGGAGCCCTTCATGGGTCTTTTGCTCTATAGCTTGACAGCCAAACCCTCCACCAAGGATATCTGTGAATGTGGCACCTGTAGAGACCAGGTGGGGGCTCACTGGGGTCACCCAGCACCATCCCCTGACCTGTCCTGGGAAAGGCTAGGCACAAGCATACAGGCATCGAGCTCAGTATGGGCATTTCACCCTCCACATCCCCTGGCTAGAGCCAGCCTTCTCACATCACCCATATCTGATGTGGACAAGCACTCTCCACAGTCTCATTTATGACCCAACTTGGACAGGTTGGATCGATGGGCAGAGGCCAATGGGATGAGGTTCAACATGGCCAAGCGTCAGATCCTGCACTTTGCCCAAAACAACCCTATGCAATGCTACAGGCTTGGGGCAGGGCAGCTGGTAAGCTGTGTAGATGAAAAGGATCCAGGGGTGTTTGTTGGTCGATGCTTGCCTGAACAGGAGCCAGCAGTGTGCCCATGTGGCCAAGAAGGCCAACAGCATCCTGGCTTGTATCAGGAACGCTGTGGCCAGCAGGACCAGGGAGGTGATCGTCCCCTTGTACTCTGCTCTGGTGAGGCCATACCTCCAGTGCTGTGTTCAGCTTTGGGCCCCTCACTGCAAGAAGGACATCGAGGCCCTGGAACGTGTCCAGAGAAGAGCTACGAAGCTGGTGAGGGGCCTGGAGCACAAGTCCTGTAAGGAGCGGCTGAGGGAGCTGGGGTTGGGTCTGGAGAAGAGAAGGCTCAGGGGACACCTCATTGCTCTCTGCAACTACCTGAAAGGAAGCTGTGGGGAGCTGGGGGTCGGCCTCTTCTCGCAGGTACCTAGTGATAGGACTAGAGGGAATGGCCTCAAGTTGTTGCCTTTTCCAACCTAAAGGTTGGAAATTAGGAGGAATGTCTTCGCAGAAGGAGCAGTCAGGCATTGGAACGGGTTGCCCAGGGTGGTGGTGCTTGTCCCTGGGGGTGTTCAAGGAAAGGTTGGACGTGGTGCTTAAGGACATGGTTTAGTGGGTGACACTGGTGATAGGGGGATGGTGTGGGTATGATCCTGGAGGTCTCTTCCACCCCTAATGGTTCTACGATCCTATGATTTATGACTTCTGCAACTCCCCTTTTAAAAACCCTCTCTCCTTCGCTTTATATACATCTTTTTCTCCTTTTTTTTTTTCTTTAAAATCACCACATCTTGCCAAACCTCGCACCCCCCCCCACCGCCCCTCTCCCCCTCCCCGGCCACCGCGGGTCCCCGCCCGCCCCCGGGGCCGGGCCGGGGCGGGGAGGGGGCGGCACCGAGACCGAGCCCCGCTCGGCGGCGGCGCCGGGGCCCGGCGGGCCAGGGGTAAGTGGCGGTCTCTGCCGGCCCCCTGCCCCGCAGACCCCCGACCCTGCTCCCCCCGGAGCCCCTCGATCCCCCCCATAGCGGGGCAGGAGGATGGGGTCAGATCCCGGGGGCTGGGGAGGGCAGAAGGGGCGGCCGGGGGGGAAGGAGCCGGGGGGGACCCCGAGGAAATGATGGGGCACGGCTGGGGGGGGGCTTTGGCTTTGCTTGCAGGGCGGGCGGCTGCTTAGGGCAGGGGGTTTGGTGCGGGTTTTTTTGCTTGTTTGCACAAGGTGCGGGTTTCCCGGAGTTGTGTCGGTGTAGAGGGGCGCTGCGAAATGAGAGAGATGGGGGGTAGGGGCTGGGGGGCTTTGTGCAGCAGCGGTCCTGGGGTGGGCAGCAGCGCTGGCTGCACGGGGAGTGCTTCGGGGCCAGTGGGAGCCTTAACTTTTTGTCGGGGGCAGGTGGAAGAAAGAGAGAGGAGAGGCAAGCGCTGGCTCTTCCAAGCAAAACACATCCGTAAGAGGTTGCTTCACCCCTGTCCTAAGGGATCCGTGTTTGCGGGACGGCTTCCATCTCCTTCAACCCTTGCCCTCACCCGCCTCCGAGGCAGCAGGGGCAGTTTGGCATCAGGATGCATGTGTGCATGGGGCTGGAGCAATTCACACCTCCTGCACAGCCGCTCCGCCAGCAGCGTGCGCGTCGCATCACGGATGCTCCTCTTGAGCGGGTAAGGTGGAGCAAGGAGGAATATTTATAGCGCCTTCTTTGCAATGTTCTGTCCTTGCCTCTAGTACTTGTCAAGCCAAGGATGAGTTTAGTGATGGGCGCATTAGCCAAAAAAAAATAAATCAGATAAAAGGGATTAAATGTCAGAGGACAACCCTGGGATGGCAGCCTTCATGTACCTGGAAAAAAAATCAGTCTCCTTCTAAATCAAGATTGGGTAGGTTCTTGAGCACAATCACAAACCCATTGTTAGAAAAAGAAATGTAGAGTCCGCTGCATGCACCCTTCCATTATTTCATCCCAAATGACAAGTCGATTTGCTCTTCAGCACAGGAAGCGTATCTTCCAGCCAGGCATGGCAAACACGGAGCACAATGTGGATAAGATGGGGGCTGCGCTGACAGTCGAGCTTTGGCAAGCTAGGAGGGGTTGAAGCGGAGCGTTATTTGAACAGAAGGCCTGGGACAGGAGCACGTTGCAGGAAAAGAGTCATTCAGCCAGCGGTGCTCGCTGCAAGGCAGCCAGGGTTCAAGAGCCTGCTCGAGAAGCGCAGGTGCGGTCTCTCTGCCAGGCTGCTGAGCACTCGACTGCGTGAAGATATTAAAGAGATTTTTGATGAGGGAGGAGGGAGGGTACTCTCTTCCCAAAACCCTTGCTGCTGTCTTTACAGCTGCATTGGTTGGTGAGCTGCACCGTTCAGATGCACACAGCAGGTGAAACCTTGCATTCTTCTCTTGGCTTGGGTTCAGTGAAAAACAAAACAGGACAAGCAAGACTTGATATGAGCAGAATAAAGACCTCTAGATTTGGCTCGAAGTAGCGCCGTGAGTGAAATATGAAAGACATATGCCGTCTACAAAAGGCTGTCATTCTCCGGAGTTACTATAAGCATGGATTTTCAGTCGTCTCCTTCTCTTTGCAGCAGCATCCCCATGGCGCTCTTCACAGGAACCGGCGGCCATCTTAACGGCACCGACGCCATTCCCTGTGGGGCAGGTAACACGACACAGCCGGGCCTGCCACGCTCACACGCCTACTACGCCCTCTGCTACTGCCTCCTGATTTTGGCCATCATCTTCGGGAACGTGCTGGTCTGCCTGGCCGTGCTGAGGGAGCGCGCCCTGCAAACCACCACAAACTACCTTGTGGTAAGCCTGGCGGTGGCGGACTTGCTGGTGGCTACTTTGGTGATGCCGTGGGTGGTGTACCTGGAGGTGAGTGCGTCGGAGGAAAAACCAGCAGAGCTGGACTGCGGTACGAGTGCATGTGGCGCTCAGGTTAGGCCAGCTCTGGTACAGATAAAGCCCTTTCATATTTCAGCCCCCCAGCCAGCTCTGGAGCACTTGTAGGGTGCGTGGTAGCCCACAGCATCACACAGGTGGCCCTGGTGGGCTGGACACAAGCTGGACAAATGCACCACAGTCCCCTGCTAGCAGACACGCTCAGCTTTGCTCTTCCAGCCTCTGAGCTCAAGCAGCATCTGGGCTGCAGCCAGTAGTGTAGGCTGTGGCCCCTGACGTGCTGACACCGCTTTCATCTGAGCATCCTTGGAGCTGACTCTTGTCAGCCAGGAGGGTTGCCAATGAGCACCATGATGTCTCGGGAATGGCAGGGGGAGGAAGGGGGGTGGAAACGTCTTACAGCAACTCTTCTCGGAGTCCAGATCAATCCCTGCCTGCTGGCCAGAAAACGAGCGAAGGCAGTCAAGCCCTCATCTCCTGTGGAGTTTAAGAGCCTTAATGTCCATGTCATTAGGTCAGCTCCCAGCCACATTCCCCAAGTAGGCTGACAAAGAGATGAAGCCAAAGAGCGTGCTCCAAAATCCCTTTAAGTCAAGTGAGCATTCTCTCAATAACTTCAAAGGATTTGTCAAGCCCTCAGGGTTTTATTCTCCATTTCCCTGATCTTTGCACATTGGGCTGGTGTAAACTGAGGTTGGCATGATGGTGCATGGTATGAGCAGCACCATAAGATAGAGGGCGGCAAGGATGGACTCCAAATCCCCCCCACACTGCGGCAAAATCCTGAATTACCAAAGCCACTCCCAGGGCAAACATTTTTGCTACAGTAAATACAGGAATGCATGCTACAGCTGGCATTTTTATCTGTTCTCTTTAGCATTTTTACGCTTATTCAAGTAAATTGGTAGAGCTAGGAGAATTAAGAGTGAATGCCTATGAGCCAGAAGCTTTCAGCTGCGCCCTGTTAGCCCTGTTCCCATGCTAACAGAGACAGAACAAACCTCTGAGCCGTGACCTCTCTGAAGCCTCGTGCTCTTTCTCTAAGGGGCAAGGTGAGATCAGGCTGGAGGGTGAGTAAAGCATTCTGCTGACAGCTGCCCACCGTTGGCTGACCTCCTTCCCACAAAGCAGAGCAGCAGCAGAGAGGGATTTTGACTTGTTCCTGTGGACTGTGCAATGCACAAATAGAAAGTAGGATGGTACAGGACAACTCCAGCAAATGCCAGACCTGCTATGTGCGTGCAAGAAGATCTGATCAAGCAGCAGGAGAATGGCAGTGGCCAACACCGCCACCAGAACATGTTCGGTAGCCAGCACAGCTCTAAGCTTTGGCACAGATATTTCCCTTATGTTAATCCAAGCCACTGTCCCAAACTGTGTCCGATGCAGCCTCAGCAAGACTACAATTAAAAGAAATTAAGTGTCTGCTCTGTGTAGAAGGGCATTGATGGGTAATTATTTATGTATAGCATCGCTGTGGAATGAAAGAACAAAGCGAGCACCATGATGCTGCTTGTGTGATCATGTTCCTGATGAAGTCAGTAGCGACATTTAGACTAATTTGTGTGGAAAGAACAATAAAAAACACAGAATAAGGGACAGGAGGGGAGGGGAAGCCATCCCAGCAAACCCGAATTAGACTCTCCATTTGTCTTATAACTAAAAGTATTACTAAAAGGCAAATTTTATTTCAGACTGCTCGCACAGGAATATTCCATCACCTCAAGCATAATTCCAGTCTCTAATGAAATCACAATGTGCTTTTCGTTAGGAAAAGATTTACTGCTCGCTATCACTGTGGAAAGGGTGGCACTGGGGCACATCTGTGGAGCAGCCTCTGCCCCCCAGCAGTATTGTGGGCACTGTTTGCAATCACAACGGCAGGTCCGTTCCCTCGTTGTGTTTGCAGGCCTGTTCAAGATTCATTTTCCACTCTGAAGCTTGGAGAGTCAAAGTAACTGATCCAAGAGACTGCAGAAGTTACCCAAACAACAGGGAGAAGGACCTACACACATCTCAAATCCAATCTACCATGCCCAGCATTACACAGTACCCTCTAGATAACTAGGCTTTAAGACTCTAGAAACACTAGGATTAAAAAATAAATAAAATAAAAATAAAAAAGTCAAAAAATCCCTCCAAAGTTGTTTAGATATTTGTCACTGTTTATGGAATTGACAGCGCTACAGACGAAGCAGAAATTGCATCATGCTTCAGTACACTCTGGGCCTGGAAATTGCCAAGAGATCATTCAGTCCCTGAAACCACATACAATACCTGTACATCTGCTGAGCATTTGCCAAACCAAACATCTGAAACCTGGCCATTATTTATGGGGAAGCTAAAGGTGGATGAATCCCTCAGATTTAACTGTCACCTGTGAACTTTATGTGCTTTATGCTCGATTTTAAGAGCCATCTGTGGTCTGGACCTTCTCCATGAAATTTGCCTTTTTATCCATCAGGCAGCCTAGATCTGTCTCGTTCTCAGAAGTCTTTTGGGAAGGCTGTGACAGAGCAACAATAGGAGCATTTTATAACCTCAAAATCTTCATCTCCAGCTAATGAAGTTTCTGGCACAAAATTGCTATTCTGCACAGTGCCTAGCAATCGTCTGGGGTCAACAGGTAGGACTTATATAGCAGTGCTGCTACCCTAATTCTTTACTGACCTCTGGGGCTTTGGCATCTGATGCCAATACCATCATGCCTTATAGTCAGCATGTAAATGCAGGAGAACATGCAGCAGCGTGGCCTGTAACATCTTTCTTGGGCTTCTCATAACATCCAGTCCTAACTCTGAAAAGGAAAAAAAAGGCTTCAAAAGGTGATTGTCACTGATGTCCAGTGTCTGTGGCTCTCACAACGGAGCGGTGAGACCTACAGCTGCTCTTGGCATTCAGGGAGCTCGCCAGACTACCATCAAAGGGAGGACAAAAAGATGAGTTACTGCAGCTCAGCAGTTTCCCACTCGTCAGCTGACCTGTCTGCTTGCATGCTTTTAGTTGCTCTGGCCGTGCAAAAGCATAAGCAGCGATTTCATAGCTGCAGGGAGCTAATCGTAGCCCCAAGAACTTTCTCTTAAAACTTAAGTGAGCATGTTTAAATGCACAGCTACTTATGTACCTGCTTATACTTTAGTCACTGCTATCCATGCCTCATTACATAAATGTGATTTACAGAGATTAATTTGTTTATTTTTAAGGATTCAGGAGAATTATAGATTTGTGTAAGTTATGAATGCACGATGATGGCTTTTCGATTGGAAGCCTTCCTAAAGTGTTGGAAAGTTAAAAATAGCAATACTGTAGCTTTGTGGATAATGCAGACTGGTCATCAAGCAAGACAGGGTGAGAACCTGACCTGAATGGTCTATAGGGAGCTTTAGCATCAGCTTTGACAGAACCAGGATTTCATCCTGGACTCTGTTCTCAGTTCTGCTGCACACGCACTGAGTGGTAATGAGAGATTGTATCAGCTCATCTCTCTGTGGTTTGCTCTCATCATCGTAAGAGGAGAATAATATTTGACCATCCACCTCACCCAGGCAGTTGTGAGGAGACATTCAATTAATACCTGTGATGTGCTTTGAGATTCCTGGATAAAAGGCACCAGAGGGATAAAGAATAGATACCCTGCCAGCACATGGAAACCAGAAATGCACACTGGCAAGCTATAGCTTCTGTAACAAAGATGAGTGGAACAGAGCAAGAAAATAAAGAGCAGAAATAGAATTTAAAAATTATGAACAAGGCCTGTAATAAAAGGGCTCTCTTCGTTGTTAAATTCTGGAATAATTCTGTATTATCATGCATGTAAACATTAACTACTTCACTGACTTCCACAGGGCTGCGCCTCCTTTTAGAAGCTCTGACTGATGAAGCGAGGATGGGTTTTAAGCCCAGCATTTTGATCTGCCAAGCATCCCCGCAATGCAAGCTGCAGCTTAGCATACAGGTGGCGTGATCGGAATGCATCATCCTGAGAGGGTTCACATCAGGGCCATTTCCACCAGCACCTTCTTCAGTTTTAATGGTTTACATTCCCAGAGCTTCTCCTTGGGCTTCACATTCAAACACGCTCAGGACCTTGGGAACTCCCTCCCTTAAGTGCTTGCACATCTGCTGGGTTAGCAGCTGGCTTCCTTGCAAACACCTGGCAGCAGTTCCTGGTGACATATTCTTCAGACTCCACAGATCACACTTACACACTGCATTTTGTTATACCCCAGACTACAGGAAAAAAACCCTTACTGGATCCCACTGCAAAGGCTTCTAGCGCTTATAATTTTGGGGTATTCTGAGGTGGGTAAGCAGGTCTCAAAATCTGCAGCTAAAACACAAATGGTGTGGGATTTCTTTAAAAACCGAATCTGTTCAAGTCAATTCAGAAGGGCAGCCTTCAGTTTGTACATCTTGTAGCCCACCTAATTGTGCAGAAAATCTTTAAGATTTTTTTGTTATTTTGTTTTGTTTTTCTCTCTCTTGACTTTTTTTTTTTTTTTTTTTTTTTTAAGAAAACAAAGGAGCCCCAAAAACTCCAGATGAAAGCACAATTCCTTTCTGCATTTTGCAGGCCTATTTCTACTTCTCTCCCATGCATCCATTCAGTGTTAGGTGATCTAATGGGCAGTTGCTTGTTTTGGTACCTGACTTTGGACAGACAGCAGCTGGGTCCAGCAGAGAACATCCTGGAGACACACAGCTCACCTCAGGAAATTTTGGTGCCCACGTGTAGGAAAGCTGGCACAGAAACAATCAAAAGCGTATAAATTTCTCAGGATGATTTGTTAAACAAGCCTGAGAAGAATCCATACAGAGCTAATTCTGTGTTTATGCAAGCACATCAGTGCTGCTTCTCTCTGCAGCGAGCTGCGTCCTTCCTGGGCACTGACACTTGCTATAGAGTTGGCCCACTGCCATAGGAGCAGAGCTTGCTTGTGGCACCATATCCAGCCTGTCCTGGTATGGGTATTTTCAAATATGCTCTTGGAGAGCAGGCTCCCTCCTTGTTCATCTCCTACAAGGAGCAGGAGCTGAGACCGACCACCTTGCCTGGGGTCAGGCCATCATCCCAGCCTCGAGCAGAGCCGGCCCCTTCACAGCAGTGCCACACGGTGCTTGGAGCATACCGCTGTCAGCTGGAAAGGGCATTGTCAGGAACTCGATGGCTGGGCCTAACATGCATTCCTCCATCACAAAGACTGGCCACAGCTAGGTTTTCAGGATTGCACACTTGAGATTAAAAATTCAAAACAACCAGAACAAAAGCTAGACATGCTAGCAACCCAAAACCCTTTATCTGAGTAGCTTGTGAGTTCTCATTCAGATCTGATCATCAAAATCTGTAACCGAGGTAAGAATCCAAATGAAGTTCTGGAGAAGCCTCCGGTCTCAGGTCACTGTTTCATGCATAAATGCATAAAATTTGCAGCACTTTTCCAGCTCGCTGGCTGCAAGAGAACTCCAGCAGCTAAGCTGAGAAGCACTTTTAGCCTTCAGATTTTGTCAGATAATCCTTAATCAAAGGATGTATACAGTGATATCATGTTTAATTCCATTTATCATGCTAGACCTTAAGGAAATGGATAGCTGCTGTCTATTTCTTCATCCTGCCTCCCTCTGTAAGAGTCAGAAAAAGAGTGAAATTGAGGTGCAGATCCTGGGTTCCCCGTGACCCACCCCTGTGTTATCCTGATGCCTCACTTTCCCTCTGCGCATCACAGTGAGTATGAATTCATCTGGCTGTCGAGGTACATGAAGGAGAGCACCTCCTTATACATAATCTATTAGGACTCCGTGCAGAGCGAGGCTGACAGCTTTGATTGCTGCTGCAGGTGACCGGGGGCGTCTGGACTTTCAGCCGCATCTGTTGCGATATCTTCGTCACCATGGATGTCATGATGTGCACGGCCAGCATTTTGAACCTCTGCGCTATCAGCATTGACAGGTGAGTGCCAAGCACATACAGGGGATAGTCTGAGGGTGGGGTAGGTCCTATACCCGACCACGGAAGAGACAAGGACGTGGTGTTGGCACAGGCTTTCCTGCACGTCTATCACTGCCACTGCTGCTGTTAATGCGGCTTTGTCCACCACGTGCTGGAAGGTATCTGTGCTTAAGAACAGGATAGAGAGAGACAAGCAATGAAACATCACAAGTTGGTAGTCAACTACATCCTCATCTTTTTTGAAAGACACACTGTACTTTTGTAACTTCTGGTTCAAGGGTAAGTGCAGGAGGCAGCTCTCTGTGGTTGCTCCAGAGACTGCTCCCTCCCAGCAGTGTGCATACAGCCATAGGGGGTGGAGGGGAGGTTTCCTTGGGTTTCTAGGTCTAGCTGGTACCACGCACGGTGTAGTTTCGCAATGCTAATGGACCTGCAAAGTGTGTCTCCCCAGTGCTGCCAACTAACTCTAATTTCCTCTGTTCCTCCCCGCAATACCCTGCTCACCATTTTTACAAACTGCTGATCCCATCATCCGATCTTCCCTCCTTTCCTCTCCCATCTCTTCACCACCTCTGCCATCGCATTCCCTGTGTGGCTTTCCTTCCTCCTTTTCAAACCTGGTCCTTCTCCTCATGCCATTCTTACGTCTCCTTTTTCTGGAGCTGTTTTGGTCCGCAGGTACACCGCAGTGGTGAAACCTGTGCAGTACCAGTACAACACCGGGCAGAGCTCCTGCAGGAGGGTCTCTCTCATGATTGTGATAGTCTGGATGCTGGCATTCGCAGTGTCGTGCCCTCTCCTCTTTGGCTTCAATACTACAGGTAAATGACATCCCAAACAATCTTGCATAGGGAGGGGCTGGAAGTTGAGCTGCCCTGTGTATGGCCAGGTCATTTAACATGGGTCCTGCAGGCTTTTCCTCAAGTTAGAGGAAATTTTAGGGAACTGGAAAGCACCCTGTGAAGGGTGACAAAAATCCCGAGCAGATGTGCTCTTGTCTAAACTTGCCATTTGCTCCAGCAGACAGGTGCAGGGGAGCCTTCCTCCCTCTGAGCCACAGGCAGAGGTCCTCTGCTCCCCATCCATCCTCTGGGCAGTGCCTGAGGCGAGAAGGGGGCACGGGGAGGGAAGTGCTGCTCCCCCTCACTGCCTACTCCAGACATGGTGCAGGTGGTGCACACCTCTGCATCTAGGCAGCTCAGAAGCTGCCAGAAGAATAGGAGAAAGGAAAAAGGATAAAGAATCCTCTCAGGATGGTTGGGGGTAGAAGTGAGAGAAGATGGCAGAGCTGTTGGCTGGAACAAGCAGGTGTGTGTTGAGTCATGCTGGATGACCCGAGGCAGAGCCCATTTTAAGCACTGGTTAGGTGAGCGGGTAGGCCACAGTATAATATGCAACAACAGAGACTGGAGATATTTGCTCTCCTTAGACTGCCCTTGTCCCTCAGCCATCAGTCGACCTGCTTTGCCAACACACCAGGGCCTCCTTGTAATAAATTCAAGCAGCTCAGCCTCTCCTCTCTCTCTTTTTCTCCTCCCCAGGGGATCCCAGTGTCTGTTCCATATCCAACCCTATTTTCGTCATCTACTCCTCTTTGGTGTCCTTCTACCTCCCCTTCATGGTGACCCTGCTGCTCTATGTCCGGATTTACCTCGTGCTAAGACAAAGACAAAAGAAGCGAACCCTCACCCGGCAGGGCAGCCACAGCGCCAGCACCAAACCGTGCTGTGCACACGAAGTAAGATCCCCATGGACGCAGTAGGAGCTGTCAGAAAGAACAGAGCATGCATTATCTCTTCCCCTCAGAGGGTCAAAGCGTGGAGTGGAAGGGACGTGACATCTTTTCATCATTCACTCACTCATACACCATGATACTTGAGATGCAGACGCTCTGGTTAAGCCCTTTCTCAGCCCTCTAGAAAGAAGGTATCCCATGTGTATCTCTGCCCTCTGGAACCAAGCATCTGGAAAAGAGCACAGCCTACATCAATGTTTCTCTCAGAGCTGTGCTTTCTCAGCCGTGCAGAAGTCTGGCTCATTTCATTTGTTGATTTTAATTTCTTCATTTATTGATTTCTACTATGAGGTTTCATTCTCAGGGGTTCACAGACTTTAATAACCCAGATTATTAATAAAAAATCTCTTCATCTGGCAGGCTTAAGAGTTCAAAATGCTCATGGTGCATGCAGCATTTGTTCCACTGACCTTTCTAGATGAAATATCTCAACCATGGGAACTGGCACAATAGGTTGAAAGGGATCACCTGGTCACTCATACCCACTTCTTTTACCCATTTTCTCAGAGCAAAGCCATGTTAGAAAAGGATGGGGATTCTGAGGGGAGTGGGGTGGACACCAAATGCAAGTGACAGGTTAATAGAGGGGGTGTTTTATCTCTTGTTCTCATGCTTCTCTTTGGTGGGATGGAGGCAGAGAGTTGTCAGGGCCTGCTCCAGCCCTCTGACAAGCCCCGGCCTGTCCCAATCTCCGGATTTTGTGCCGTCTCCAGAGGATAGTCTTAGTGCCCAAGAAACGAGTGGGGCTAAGGATGACTTACAACTTTCCCCATCATCCTTTGACCCAGGCAATGGATCGGATATTTCCCAGTTCCTCTGTGGCATCCTCTTTTGCAGGAACACATCGAGAGGCAATCTTTGTCCGACAGATGCCAGGGCACTTTTTCCCCTTGTCTCCCGCTCAAACGCTCAGGCCAGGAGCTGTCTCCCAAAAGGAAACTGCTGACAGTCTTCAGCCTCCAGCGGTACCGCAGCTTCTGCCAAGACGCATCCCTCAGCAAGACACCAGGGACTGCACAGCACAACAGGCTGGAAGAGAGGAGAAAGAGTAGGAGTGGACCAGGGCTGGAGGTGCGGAGGCTCAGCAATGGCAAAACCATCAGCTCTCTGAAGCTAGCACACCAGCAGCCCCGGCTGATCCAGCTTCGGGAGAGGAAGGCTACCCAGATGCTAGCTATCGTCCTGGGTGAGTGAGAGCAGCTCTGTCTAGTGCAGCACAAGGGGTGCCTTTGCTTTCTCTTTTCCTTCAGGATTTTTAAATCATTGTTGTTATTGATTATTATTTATTATTATTAAGCTGAAGCGATTCTAAGTTCCCAAATGCAGACATGCAGCAACTCTTAACTCCGGGTACAGAAGGGGAAACAGGCAAGGAGCAGCAGAGGAACCAGCTCATAGAGCTCGACAGGGAAGTCAAGAGACTGGAGCCCGAGCCACCTGCCACAATCAGCAGACAGACTGCTTCCCCTAATTAACTCAGTACTAGTAGGGAAATTATGCAACCCTCATCATAGCATATTAAAACAGCTACGGCAGTAGTGTTAAGCTCCTGAACTGTGGCCACTGTCACCAGGCTGCATCTAAAGCCCCATTCATTAATATAATTGACCCTAAGGAGCCTGAGCTCTTGCAAAGTCCCTTTTCATCAGGAATAAACATGACATTTTATTAAGAGGGTGGGGGAAGAGGGCACAGGTGCAGGCCTTTTTCCGAGTCGTTGCTTCTCTCTGAAATCAGGGATTGTTTTCTCTCTCTCTCTCTGAACTCAGGGGCGTTCATAGTCTGCTGGCTGCCCTTCTTCTTGATTCACATCCTCAACGCCCACTGCCCGGCCTGCCGCGTGCCCCCGGGGCTGTACAGCGCCAGCACCTGGCTCGGCTACGTCAACAGTGCCCTCAACCCCATCATCTACACCACCTTCAACACCGATTTCCGCAGAGCTTTCCTCAAGATCCTCTGCTGCTGACAGCGGGGCTGGCACTGAGCCACTCTCAGCCCCCCTGCCTCCACCAGGCCGCGGGTCACAGCTGGGGCCTGGGCTGGGGACGTGGCGTGGGCCCTTCCCTCCTCCTGCTTTATCACGGGGAGAGCAAGAGCCACCCCACCTGCATGGCTGGCTTTGAAGAACACGAGGCCTTCAAAGGGAGGGAGGGAAGGACGACACAGAGGTGAAATGGCGAGTCCTCCTGCTGCCACAGCCTCGGCCTGCTGCAGGCACCCAGCGCGCGAGCAGCAGCCCTGAGGCGCGGGCAGAACACGGCCACCCTGATAAGGATCCTTATCCCTTGGATCAGGAGCCCAGGGCAAAAATGTGGCAAGGAAACTTAGGGAGGGAACACTGATGGAGAAACTGTAGCACCGCTGCTGTCTCCATCGATGGTTTTGCCTATAATGAATGCAAACGAAACATCCCCTTGTATTGCACTGTTCCCTGCAGATGGCGAGGTGGAGACCAGGGACAGTCTGGTTGTTTCTCCCATCTTTTCCCCTCGCTGTGCAGGATCCAGTGACTCACCGGAGGCTCCAGCTCTCGCTCCCAAGCTTAGGCTTCGCTGCGCTGTTAGCCACGCTTGTTCAACAGCTTTGGGTGTAACCGCGTGTTGTCCCTGCCTGTGTCTGTGCCACAGCTCCTCCATCCGGGCAGTGCTCCCTCTCCTTCCTAACACAAAGCCAAGACTTTGTCCTGGAGCACGTAGCAGAGCTCCAGCTGCTTCTTTTGTCTGCGGGGTCTGGGGGGGAGATGCTAGCGGACAGCATGTGTTTGTGCGGGGAGGTGCCCTCCGTGCTGTATTGTAACTGCAGTAACCCAATAAAACACGTGTCTAACTGGAAGCTTTGGTGCCTTTGTGGTGAACATGGCCCTGCGGCCCTGCCGTAAGCCTCTTCTCACCTGCAGCCTTCTTAACATGTTCCCTGCATGAAGTGATCATCCTCCCGGGCACCCGCAAGAGGCCATTACTGCTGCTTGCGTTGCACTAATGAAGATCAAAGGAGGGGAGGGGTTTTCCCAGCCTCACACAGTGAAGCGCTAGTGAAACTGGGAGAGAAATCAATGTCAGCTGTAAACACCTCCAGCAGATGAATTCTGAAGAGACGGTCAATTGCCAGAAAGGTGGAAACAAGGAAGCAGATCTTTTAAAGGATGGCTGGGTCCATTTCAAGCTCTGGCCTAGCATCCCTCAGTTGTCGTCTTCAGTCTGATGCTGAGTTTGAGCCTGTTCTTCAGGAAGTGATCCCCAAGATGATTCGGGGTGATAAAACCATCTCTCTCCCCCTCCCTCAAGTACTGCTTGAGCTCCATGCCCCAGTGTTCCTGGGGCAGTAGGACACACGTGGCCTTGCAGGAAAGGCCAAGGAGCAGAAGCAAGTGCAGGTGCAGTGAGTTGATGCCTCCCTGCCTTCCCCAGTAACCCAGAGGGACAGCGGAGGAGCCCCAGCTCCAGTTATTTGCAGTAGAATAATCCACACTCCCTCAATGTGTAACTGAAATACCTTCTCTTAACCTTCATTTTCTACATTTTCATCTTTCTGATTTCCCCCCCAGTCCAAGAGCATCTGGAAGAGGAGAGGTGAGCAGAGATTTTGGTGCTCAGCACAGGAGCCTTCTTTGCTGAAGAACCATTTCACAGATTTCCATTTAGATACTGGTATTCACATTAGAAAAAACCTTTGGAGAACACAATAAAAAAAATAATCCTTTCCCACTGAGGGGAAAAGGGAGCTCAGAGACCTGTCCCAGCAGACCTGCAGGCACAGCAAGGGATGCGTAGCCTGTGCTCACCCTCACTGTGCTCCTCCAGGCAGCAGGGATGGGATAGCAAAAATTCCCCTGTGCTGGACACCCTCTGTAATCAAGCTTGGCAGGCAGCATAAGCAGAAAGCATCTCCACAACAGCTGAGGAGAGTTAAGAGCATTTGTCAACCAAGGAGAGCTGGCAAAACCCACCAGGAACAGCAGCAGCCTCCCAGCAAGGCAAGAAGAGGCCATCCAAGTACTGCCTGTCTAGACGGAATTGCAGCAGAGGCACAGCACGCCTGGAAAACGGACTGAAAAACATCATTTACCTCCCACTCCAGCATTTCTCCAGCCAGACATTTCATCCCAGCTCCCAAAAGGCTCTGACCGAGCTGCGGGAGCCCGCATACCGCCAAGCCTTGTTCAGGTAGACTTGTGCAGGTCTCCTGCAGCACCACACGTCACCTCCATCAAAGCCACAGTGCCCCAGTCTCCTCCACATACTGGGGACACCCCAGGGATGCCGCCACCACCAGACGCGTGCCTGGCTGCCCTGGTCCCATGCCTCTCACCAGGGAAGCCCTGAGGGATGTGGGGGACCTTCACGATGGCAGCAGCGCTGAGGCAGCCTTTAGTTTTGGGGTGTAAAGCATGTAAATAAAATGGATGGTAAATGTATTATTCAAAGTAAGAGGTTTTTCAGAACGTGCTGTGGTGTCTGGAGGTGTCTGCCAGAGACCCAAGCCCCACATGTGCTCCACAGCTCCTGGCTATGGTCTCAAGCACCTGCAGTCTGGGGGAACGACTGACGTGAATTTTCTAATGATAACAGTGAATTAACATGGTGGCCATTTCCTGGCATCTTAACCATCTGATCTGCTGCCTTAGGAGTGAAAAGAAGGCAATTCAGGGTGCGAGGGATGCATGATGACACTCCTTCAAAGCCAGCATCGGCTGCTAAGACACTGGACAGGAGGTAGAAGAGAGATCCCAGACCAAACATCCCTTTCAATGTCAAACGATCCAGCTCGGTTACCCTCCAGATAGTCAACCTCAACTCCAGAGAGAGGAGTCACCTTTCTTAATCCACTTTCCTGGCATCACTCACGCCTCCTTTCCTCAGTTTCACACCACCTCAGGTGCCAGAACTGAAGCCCCTCAGCTGACCCCAGCCATGCCTTTCTCCAGCAGGGATGCTTTTCCCCCCAGCCCAGGCAAGGAATTCTCCAGAGCCTTTTCCATGATGCTGGCCACCCATCAGCAAGCCTCTCGCTGCCAGACACTGCTCTCAGCTATTCCTGAATGCCTCTGGAAGCGTGAGACAGGGAACAAGAAAGCCCCTAGAGCCAAAGAAGAAAACGAACATAATTAAAAATTAATTTCTGTATAATGATTTAAGCACCTCGGCGAGACAAGCACCAGCCTGCTCTGTGTTTGGTGACGTGGGGAAGACCTTTCTGGTTCCCTGCCCTAGGGACTGCTGTCAGTTCTCATGTTTTACCCCGCAGCTGGGAGCGACGCAGATCAAACAGCGCAGTACAGGCTGCTTTTCACAGGGCAGAGGCACGCTTGCTGCGGGACTGCGTGTGTCTTCACCACCCTTGTTCCTCCTCAAGAAATTCAGGAAAAAAAAAAAAGGCATGTAAAAAGGCACGTGCCGGTGTCTTCTGCAGCTCGGTGTTGGCAATGCTAGCTGCGGACATACTGCGCCGTTCCCACTCCTTTCTCTGCTGGCCCTGCCAAATCCTAATCATCTTGTTTGCCTCTGCTCCTTCCTCCCAGATGCTCCGTCTCCTGCTCCCTTCCTCAAAGACGCTGCATCTCTTCAAAGGCCTCGGCTGCCTGCCAGCCTCCTGTGTTCTCTCCCCAACCCAGTTCATTCAACTTCGCCTGGCATCTGGCTTTCCTAAGAGCTGGTTTCCTCAGCTGCTTTTCAGCCCACAGTAGTGTGACATTTGACATTACCTTGCAGCCGGTTCCATGCTGGACAGGGAAAGGTGGTGTAAAAAGCTCAGGACAGGTTTGTAGCCTCAGCTTGCTGCAGGATGCTAGCTCCGTCACTTCAATACCTCCTCCGATTACCTCAGTGAAAAGCAAACTGGCTGCTCTGCTGTGAGGGAGGGAGCAACAGGCACAAAGCTTTAAATATAAAGAAACTTTCATGCCCCTTTCAAGGGCACTCAACTCAAATGTAAAAAGCATCACATGTATAGCGCTGTAATGGGTCCACAAACTCTGTCCAAAGACCATGAAAAACTCCTTTCTGTTTTGAAAATGCTTGCTGGACCACTACGTCCCAGCATCACAAATAGGATCATTGTTCTTGGGCATTTTCTTGACCAAAAATGGGCAAATCAACCCACTCTATAAGCATGGATGAGTGCGATGCACCTCATGCTACGGGATCATGGCTGACCAGATAACCCCTTTGCATCCGAATTTGCTCCACAAAGAGCTCTGCGAGATGCTCCGGCACTCAGACAGCTGCTGAAGAGAGCAGGCTTCCTCCTAAGTCTGTGAAATGACAGGGAGCGAGCAAGGCCGGGAGCTACAGAAGGCACGTCGGACGCCTAACAGGGCATCACGCCGTGCCGCACCTTCCCCTCCCCAGTTTAATTAAACCGAACCGAGGGCAGATGTAGAAACAGCCAGGCAGTTCATCATCACCTCGCTGTGAGGCAGGGAAAGTATTGTATTGCCTTTTCCAGCCAGCGTGCCGGAGGGGAGGGCAACGCACGCTCCGGCAGCCGGCGTTCACACTCACACCATCAACGGGAACATTTTGCTGCAGGAAGGTGTTAACCGCTCTTGTGCCAGCACCAGCTTGGCCATCTAGGTCCAGCTTCTCAAAGGGATTTAACTTTATTCTCGTTTGGAAAAGCCTGTCATGTCTAATGAACGTGCTGAAGGAAGGAAGGGTGGCAGGGTGTTTGAACAGCCAGGTTTGCTAGGTTAGTGGCTGGACTTCCCAACCTAAATGATTCTGTGACCCTAATAATCTGAAGCAGTGCATGTTGTGTTACCAGAAAAGGGATGGAGTCCCTAATGAATTACGTAGATCACACCAGAGTGCTTGCAAGCCCACTGAACTGACCCACACCATCATCTATTTCATGTATGCCTTCCCTATCAGAGAGGAAGACTCTGAAATTACTGAGAGAAATGTTAAGCATTTTAGTAGGGCTATTTTTTTTAAACAGCCCTTTGCCTGTCAACTCAGGCTATGAATCAAAAAAAAAAAAAAAAAAAAAATAGCAGCTACCCGATGCTTAAAAGTACCTCTGCAACATACCTGGAACCAACTTTTCTATGCATGAAAGCACCACGATCTGAAAGCCACCTGGGCCTAAGAGGCTTAGAAATAAATTGAACGCCCTGCTGGAACACTTCCAGCCTTCAACAGCTCCTCCAGCTCCGTGGAGCCGCAGAAAAGCAGACCTAGACACTGTCAGACAAGGCTTGATACAACCTGTCGGGGCCCCTGTGTCACTGCAATTTACAGGATGGATGGATGGAGGGGGTGAATGTACGGGGGAAGAAATGCCGCACCTGAAGGAACGGAGAAAGCCTTTTTTTTGGATAGAGCAGTTTGATTTATTTTTCCTCAATCCATTTTAAAACATACCTTTGAAACTGCTAGAGGGTCTGCAATATTAAAATAGCTCTGAAAGAAGCAAGTCACTGAGCAGAATACCGATGAAGTGGTCAGAAAGGCACAGCAACACATGGCCCTGCCAATTATTCTCATCAGAAACACGGGAGCATGAAAGATTTTTCTTTATCTAGGGGAAGGCTACAGGAGAAGTTGATACGGGAAAGATGTTCTGCTGTCTAATGTTTCTGTAACACTCTCTTGTATTCAGCTCTGTGCTTTTGTATTCGCCCCTGCTCCTTTGTGTTCTGCCATTTGGGGCTGGAAGGCAGACAATGATGTTTTTGTAGAGTTTTCTGCGCTACATAAGAGGTAATTTCGCACAGAATTTTTTCCACTCCATACTTGTTTCAATTTTTGCTTCTTTGTGAAAGGTGGGTAAGAAAACTACATGGTAGGGCAAGAAAGAAAATAGTTTCTGCTTGGAAATGGAACAAAAAACTTTCTAAATTCACATCTTTATTTTTTACAACGTTTATGGGAAGTGCTGATAGACAGAATGACAACCTGTGCAAATGTAACATATCAAGTTTATTGCAGTTAGTGCAGCTCATTCCTGTTTGTTAGATAATGAGCAGATAGAGTTAACTAAATGAATTTTTGTCCAATATGAAATTGTTCCCTCTATGCAGCTCTTGTACACACACGCACACACACAAAAACTAAAGCAGAGAACCAAAGTGGAAAAGCTGGTGAGTGTGACTGGAGAACGAACACAGCAGTACAGAAAGACTGGAAGGTAAGAAGGAAGACCAGAAGGGTTGTTAAGAATGGCACGTTGTTAGCACTTAAATTATTAGCAGGTCACTAAGATGCCAGTACCTTTGCATGCAGCTTCTCAGGACAGTCAGGTCTGGGGACAAAGGAAAATGAGTAAATCCTGGTTAAGCCACATGGGTGAAACAGGATGAGGAGACTAATCACAGGTAGCTCCCAAAGGGAAACTGTTTCAAGACAGCAGTCACACAGTTTTTGCACCTTTTCTTTAGGACCTTGTTGAACAAAAATAATGCAACATAGTCGATAAGGCTAAAGTGGTGAAAGGTACGCTGACACCCTTGTGTTTGTTATCTGTCACAGGAAATGGGTGCACAGGCAATGCTGACAGGCAAAGCTGTCTCCTTGTATGCTGTGGTAAAGCCACCCTGATGCAAGATACTGAAGTGTTCTTTAAGAAGAAATCAAAAAAACAAACAAAAAAAAAAAACAAAAAACAGTAATGAGTTTATAAATAAATTAATAATTTTAAAGTGTTAAAGAAAGGGTGAAGAGCAGCAAACTCCAGATTATTCCTGAACTGCTTTAAGGCCGTCAACTTCAACTGTAGTATTTTTCCAAGCTTAATTCAGGTGCTAGAGTTCCTTCAGGGAGAGGAATGGGTAGGTGTCTTTAATAATTGCAGGTTTATTATGGCTTCTTCTGAAGCAACTGACATAGACCCCTGCTCAGTGACAGTATCCTACCCCTAGATGGATCATTGTCCTCTGTGGAGCTGCTAGTTTATGTTCTCAGGAGGCATCCACCACTGCCCTCAAACTCTCTGGTACACCATCTCTGTCACACCTTGAGGAAACAGCATAATGAATAAAAAAATTTATTGTTGCTTTGTCATATAAAACACATAAATCCACAATTACAAAGTAAGGGGGCATAAAAGAACTGAATAAAAGGAGCATGGCATAACAAATTAAAACAAGGCCTTACTTTTAATACTTTTAAAAATAAGTATTTTAAAATAAGGAGCAACAGGAATCTCGTCTAAATGCCTTTTCTTGTGATATGTTCCTTCCATATCTCCATCTCACACTGGCATTAGCGTAACCTGCTATTTGACCAATGCCAGGGCAGCTGGAAGGAACGGTACACTCATCATCATCCCTTCACTACTACTTTGTGCCACTGAATACCTGGTGCCACTGTGGCACCTCCAGTCAGTTCTTCTCAGGGACACCGATGTTGGCAGCAGCCACAAGGAGCCGCGTACCAGACTGAGGCAGGATCTCCCATCAAGGGCCTGCACGATGGGACAACCACACCACTGGTGTTTTCTGGGGGAGAGGGACAAGAGTCCCAAACAGCTGCTGAGCTTCCATATGGAGTTCTTCCACATGGAAAACCACCACCAAATTACTGAGAGCAAAGCTATCCATACTGAGGTGTCCAAGCTCTCCTGAGAATGCACCAAGCCAATCAACTGAAAGGGATGTGTGAATAACATCTTCCTCTCCTTCCTACATGCAAGGTCTTCAAACATCCCTTTAAATTCTCTCCAGCAGGGTAGGCATTTTACTGCCTAACAGGTCCAGGTCCTAGCAGTCCAGTTGACACGGTCCCACTGGGTAAGGATGTCAGCTGCAACCTCCTCTATCTTCTCCGAACTCATTGGTCCGTCCTCGCGTTTGCGGGGCCTTGAAGTGCCTGACTGAAGATGAACTTCTTCAGCTGATCCAGTTTATTGTCTCTTAAGGCATCCCGTATAGCACCGAAGAAGCTGAAGTAGTGCTGGAAGTTGTGCATCATGAGCAGGACGCCAGCCAGCAGCTCGTTGG
The DNA here is from genome assembly GCF_047663525.1 of Anas platyrhynchos. NCBI lineage: Eukaryota > Metazoa > Chordata > Aves > Anseriformes > Anatidae > Anas > Anas platyrhynchos. The sequence continues at coordinate 87,565,402 of NC_092587.1, forward strand.
TCACGAGGAGGTGATGGAGGTAGGCGCGAGTGTGCCTCTGACAGCAGTAACAGGTGCAGCCTTCCAGCAAAGGGCCAAAATCGTCCTGGTATCTGAGGAGGAAGCAAAGCTGGATTAACATCAAACGTAAGATCCATTCAGGTAGCAAAGATTATCCAGTTATCGTATGGTCTTTGCAGGGACATGAGCCTTGAGGGCCAGAATCTAGTTGCTTTAAGACACGGTACCAGCTAAGCCCAGCACCACTGACACAAAGGACTTCAACAGCATTCAGGAGCTCACTGTGGAGCCAAGAGGCCACACATGCGAGTCTGAGGAGAGTTTTGACTGGATCATCACTAACAGCAGAGAGAAGCCTCATCTGTGCCTTCCCTGACAGAAGAGCTGCAGCACAAGGCTCACCTTGCTAGCTATCAGTCCACAGAGGAGGAAGCTATCAGAAACAAGGGTTTATCAATTCTGCTACTCACAGAAAGTATTCCCCTCTACTCCAAGATGCACAATTCTCACTAAACAAGGAGATGGTGGAGCAATCAACAACCGAATGCTCAGCCTAGCAGCAGATGTGAAAAAGAAGAAAGGGCAGGCTAAAGTTTTTGTGCAATATCCCAGAATTTTAGGTATCTCGCTCTGCAGGCACTCCAGCTGAGTCACAAAGCAGAGGCTCTGCCACTGTTTTAAGTAAAATCTTGCATCTGAAAATGATTCAAGTTAGTTAGATGCAGAAGACCAAAAGGATCCTCAGACAGCCTTTGTCAAACTACTGTCTTTCAGCTGGAACACTGCTAAGACCACAGTTTGTTTGCTGGATAAGCGGTCAGAAAATCTCCAGCCTGAGATCAAGCAATTGCAGTGCTTTCAGCCACACACTGCTGCTAGGTATCAGTTTATCTGACACTCTCCGTTCAATGTCCACAAGTACTTTACTTTCCTCAGCAGCTTCACATTTTATGAACCCTCCCATCCCACTAATGACCATATGCAATCAAATACAGAGGACAAAATCGTGGTATTTCCTGATACAGCTGCAGGTACCCTCCTCACACACTCACGTACCTTTTATCCTTCAGAAATATCTCAAACGGCGTCATTTCTGGGTCAGCTTTGGCGATTTCATCCTGGTCTTCTTCAGCACCATTTTTCTCCAGGTCCTGGGCCCCATTTTGTTTTAAAACTGCTTTAAATAAAAAAGACAACAGCCCTTTTATCAACAGATAGAAAGGGCAGAAGTGTAGCAACCTTTCATTAGATATTTCTGTTGCTCTCTTGCCAGATGAAAACTCCTGCCACAACTTTTCACCTCCCTCCCATAGTAAGCAATTCTTTTTCTTTAATTATCATAGGTTAGTTAATACAAGTACAATTTTGGATGATTAAAACAGCAAGGGACAAGTGAAAACTGATCTATTAAACCTAATGAAGAGTTAGAGCTGAAATAACAGCACAATTTTGTGCTGCTCTACTGAGCTGAATTCTTAATAAAATGTCAAAATTATTTCCAGTCTGAACTGCATGCTCAATAGAAAGCAGTCACCTGAACAAATTGATTTTATTGAGATTCTGTTAGAATAGACAGGCAACTCATCTGCATTCAATCATTCTACTTTCCATGCTGTCAGTCTCAAAGATTCAGATTATTTTTGTTGTTTTTTTTTTTTTCCCTAAGCAACTGAAATCAAAGAAGCTAATAACACAGATGCAGATAGATCGATGCAGAAGATGTAGATTCCATACATCAGCCTTTTCAGCAGTCTGCCTTAAACATAAAAAACAAACAAACAAAAAAAACACCCCGTCATTTTGTAGGTTTGCATTTTTAGGCTTGTTCTTGAGTGGGAGATGTTTCTGGAAACATCAATATTACTGTTTGCACAATCCATGCCTACCGAGTGTTACACAGACAGAACAAAGAGGCTGTCCCTACCGTAATCTTTTGGTTTAAGAATAAGGTGAGATGAGGTAAAGAACAACAAACAGAAGGATTTAAAAAAAAAAAAAAAAAAAAAAAAAGGCAGCAAGCACAAAGAAACGGGATGTTCTGTTCTATTCATCTGGTTTTGAATTATCCAGGCATGAAAAGAAGCTAGGTTCTACCTAGGAGGAAAAATGTAAAATATTTTTTTTAATGTTGAAAACATTTGCTAAGTCCAGAACAAGACGACTGCTTGAAACATGTTTAATAGATGCTTTAGCGGTAGCAACACATGCTCCTATCTCAAAGCTTAATGAGGTAACGAGTTATGAACGTCTTGTTTCTGTTCTGACATGACTGATGAATGCAAGAGCTGAGAGGGAAGCTGCCCAAAGAAACAGAATCCCTAACTTTGGAGTGCTAGAAAAGAGAAGGGACTTAAAGATTTATTTTTAAAACAAGCACACATTTGGTTAAATGTAGAGGTCAAGTATCATAGAACTTCACATAAATAGGTCCAGCCTTCACTGCTAATGCTAACAGAAAATTTGTCAACGGTGTCAAACAGTTCTAGCGGGGGCAGATAAACATAGTTAAGCCTACATAAACCTCTGTTCAGTAGGTGTTTCTGAAATCATTAAGCACAATTTGGCTAATCAGGCATTCAGGTCATAGGCTGAGACCTTAAGTTCCCCTGATAGGTTTCACACCACAACACCCCACCTTCAAGAGCAACATTTGACAGTTAAATTCCAGGTTTTTCTGTGGTTGCTGCACTTAAATTAAGGCCACAACCCTCAAATGTAGACTCTCCCAAAACAGGAATTATGCTTGCCACAGTGCTGGCTGCTAGGGAAACAGCCTACCTGCTGCTTCAGGACCTGGCTGGTAATCATAGCCAAACACCAAGGCACAGCCTCGCTCCGTCACTTGGAAGGGAAAGAAGCTCTCAAAGATGTCCACGCCCCTTTCAATGCACTCGAGCACCTCATCTGGTTTGCCCATGCCATGGATGATCCTGTAAGAGATGTGCATGACAAGCCTAGAATATCCCGAGCAGAGGGAAGCATCCATCATGTCTGAAGTCATTTGGGTCCTTTCACAACCACATAAATACATTTAAATTCAAAATTCACCTAAAAATGCCTTTAGGCACAGGTATTTTCCTTACTCATGTATCTGCCCTAAGTAACTACCAGTTACCAGATACACTGACCCCTTTTTTAGTAACTGCTCAGGGGACAGTCTAAAAAGACTCCATCAGGAGCAGCAGCAGATGGCTGGTCAAAAACATGAGCCCTTTGGGTGACAGACAGTTCTCCAGGCACTTGAACTACCTGGAAGAGAACATGCTAATGAGAAACATTGGAAACTGAAAGAAGAAGTTCTTTGCTTTTTTCATTCTTCCTCTCTATACTTTGCCTACTCCAGCATACCTTCTCACCCTCACTGATGCCCTTTATTCTACAAATAACACCTCTGATTCTCTAAAACAAATGATTTACCCCCAAACCTGGGCTGTAACACCTGCAGGGATATGGCATGAAGAGCCAGGAAGAGCCCAGCTGGATTGCCATCAGTGGTAATGAAGATCCTGCTGGTAGCCAAATTTAGCTGGTAGCTTCCCTGAGGGGTCGGTGAAGCAGAGGGGAACAGAGCAGCGCCTGCTCTCCCGCAGGTGCGTGGCTGGGCTGACAAAGCTAACGTAGGGCAGTGATCTAAACAGATAATTAGGAAAATATGCAGGGGCCGACAAATGAAGTCGCAAGGTGCTGTTTTTAGTCATTTCTCTAAGTACTTGAATTAATTTGATGAGCACAGAATATGGATGGGAAAAAATTTACTACGTGTCTTCTGTTTTGGGCTCTGATGAAAAGAAGAAAATGACACTCAATAGTTAAAAATACTTTGAATGGCTAAGGACAGAAGTTTGTATTTGCAAGGGTTCTGCCCCTATTGAAAAGGAAAACTTTTACCAAGAGACTGCTGTACACAAAAGGACCCCAAAGATTAAATTCTTCAGATCATTTCTCCAACACTAAAAGCTGTTCCTTCCCAGGTGAAGCAGAGGAAATGTTTGCCTTCTAGAGAGTTTCGTATCAGGATGGAAAGCACAGCTGCAAAACAGCTTCTCCAGCCAGAACGGCAAGGGTGATTCAAGCAAGCAGGACTGTCTGAAATTCACTCGAGGTATTTACAAGACCCCCTAAGGCACACCAGCTTTCTTCCTGCAAAGAGGTCAGCAACGCTTGTCTTAACCAGACGAGCAAACCATCTGACAGATGAGGCAGATGCTCTGGTAGCCACGGAGGTTAGCTGAGCAGATTGGACTCTAATGCTCGCAGGGGATCTTTTTAAGCAGCTCAACCAGACAGGATGGCAACAACACAGCAAGCCTCCTAATTGTCAGGAAAATTCAAACCCCAGGCAGCACTAAGCATGAACAAGCTGCAGTAACAGGCACGCGTGTCTGCATTTTACTTCCTTTTGAACCCCGGCAGGTCAGAGCAAAGCTCAGCTAGCAGAGGGCAGCACAGCTACAGAAAGGCAGCGGGGCCTGAGTCATCTGGGAAACGATGAAAAAAGCACCCACACAAGGGCAGCAGCAACAGGGGTAGTAAAAGCAACCCAGAACGCATAGAAAAGCCAGCAAGCTCAACCCAATTGTAAGAAACTCCTCCATCTCTGAACCACTAGCAAATATTAGCAGGTGTTTTCTGGAAGCCTTTAGTTACTGTAAAGCGTAAGAGTCAGGAACGCTGCCGCTTCCATCCCGACTCTGGCATGGATCAGATGGGCAGAACCAACAGCTCAGAAGATGCTACAGCCCCCACGTTATGCCAAGCCAAGCATGGAATGCAATTCTGGTTGGCCAGGCTGTACCAGCTCCAGTAATTCACAGCCTCAGTGTGTTTTTCTGAGAAGGGGCCCCTGTAGAAAGGGTTGATAATTTTTTGTTATAGCTGAACTTCCAGAAAACCATCTCCTCAGAGGCCAAACACCCAGACATACCCTACCTACAGTTTGTCCTGATGAAAATAAAAGAGTTGACCTCAATTTTGGTTGTTCTTCACATGTGGGGAATATTCAAATCCACAGCGTAAGCACAGCTTGGTGCCAGTTATAACCAAAAATTGAAACAAGGGTTGAAGTCTGAAGACAGTGGTGGAATAGATGCAGCCTGGCCCATACACACAGTGCTGTGGGATGTCGCCCACACAACTTACCTTGGTTTATCCTCTGGCAGCTCTGCTGTGACAGAAGCTATCAGTTTCAACTTGGTCTCCTTGGCCATGGCAGATCCCTGGAAGCCATCTAGCAGAAAGCCGCCCACAGGTCGCTTGGCAGTCTCCCTGGCTGATCGGAGCCTCTCTTCCAAGACATCTCCACCTTCAATTGCCCCAAACATTACGCTTCCTTGTAGTTCCTGGCCCAAAAGAAAGCTACGAGTGTTAAGAGTCCTGCCAAAGATGAGCAAGATCTCACAGCCCAGACTCCAGATGCCTGCTACTTAAACCCCACATTCCCAGAACTTGGGAAACCAACAGCATTTCATCCCACGTAAGACAAGTCCCTCACACAACACTGTGAAATCCGAGGTAGAAATGGGATTAGGAGAGGCAACGTTCTGTTCCTGGCCTTGACACTAACCGACTGAGAATTTTAGTGCCTTTTTTCCACCTTATAACCACAGATCATTTCTGTACACCAGCTTTTTGCAGACATCCCCTCAGCACTACATGTGTCAGAATACGAAGCAGGTAAGACAGCAGAACAATGACAGGTGGTATTGTCCTGGCTGTCAGGCACCAGAGCTCACACTTGATTGCCTTTCAGAGGATGCCAGTATCAGCTCCTGCAACCGCTCTCTTTTGTAATGCAAACTTGGACGATTTGTTCCCTTCCACCAGAAGGGAAGTTAAGTTTCAAGCCTCCTGGAAAAAAAATGAAAAGAATAGCACTGGCAAATCCTGGCAAGTCCTCCTTCACATGGAAATGAAGGGACTGCAGAGCAAAAAGATGAGCTGTCTCAATCTGAATGAGAAAAATCCTACTTTGCCCGTGCAAATATAGCATGAGGGTTAAGTGAAAGAAATGAACTACAGTCGAAAATCAGAATAAAATTTAAAAAAAAAAATGAATTCTCCCAAATGAGCAGAAAATGCAGTCCTGTAGCAGGAGGCAAATTATTATGAAAAGAAAGTGGTAGAAGGAAAACATCCTGTTCTGATATACACACACACACACACATATATATCTCAATCAGGTATTTATATGTGTGACATCTTTGGGACCTTACTGGTGATTTCTCCAGCAGCTGAAGGCATGCATCCAGGAAGGAAAGCGACCTATCCACAGACTTCTTGGCCCTTTTCCTACTAACTTCCCCAGAAATGGTGTCTCCGTCAGAGATGCACTGGAACCAGTCTGGCTGGATAGCCCGCTGGATGTCCATGAACTTGGAAGGTGTTATTTCCATGCGCCCCGAGCTACCCCACACCGACACTGCCTGCCAAGAAAAAAGAGGGATGAAGGTTTGTGCAAAGATTAACAGACCTGTTAACCTGGTTAAGCACCAGATGCCAGAACGACACTACATAAACTCCCCAGAAGCATGGCTCAAGTAATCAGCTGTCCTCAGCACAATGAATGAATGATATAAATGACCAAGGTGTGATTTTGGGATACTCTTTGGTGAAACCATCACACGTACTCAGCACAGAAACTTCTCAAGTTGTTTGGAAATCTCTGAGATAGAGCAGCTGGGCTGGCCTATCATCAACCAAAATCAGTAGCAGAATTGGGAAAAAAAATGAGAAAGAATAAAAGATTTAATTGTTAAACTTATGTTTTCATCCCACGAAGAGCAGCAAAGGCTGTAATGGGAAATACAGCTCACTAGTTTTCTGCACACAATACAAAAAAGCAGCAGCTATTTCCTCTTCCAAGCACACAGACACACTGGGAAGAACACGAAAACCTGTTAGGCAATTTTACCTTAGAATCCAATGTTATTTTAGGTCTCAAATTCAGCTCCATAAGGGATTGAAATATCAAATGCAAAAGAAATAGAATTTTTAAACCAAAAACCATAAGAAATGGTAGGCACAGTCTATGTTTTGTGTGCACACCGGCCCTCGTTTTCCATCACTACTCCATACTACCCTCATGAAAGATCTTAAAGCCAGACAAAGCACCTGCACAGAGAAGTTAAGGCACATGAACACATCTGGGCTAGCAGATATTAACATTTAATCCACCAAACCTTCAAGTCCACAGAGCAATACTGGAACCACTGCAACAATCCACCATATTTCATCCTGTTCTGTGGAATTGATGACTAACCCTTGAGTGCAGCTGGGCAGTTCCTTTCGTTATATTCTTTTTAGACTTTTGACACTGCTGCTCTAAAACTTTAAAAGGGCATTAAAGTAGGTTAAGTATTGGGCTTGAGTTATTTTTCCCTGCAACTCCCTTATTTATTTTTTTTAATGAGAAAAGGTCTGTCCATTCATCTCTCTCTCTAATTACTTTTGGCTTCACTATCTGGGTAACAGAGACAGACAGAAGTCTCTTAAGTAATATATTTTTTTTGTAAACTCCCCATTAAAAAAGCAACTTCAAAAGAGGGAGACCACAATTAGTATCTGCAGAACAAGGACACAAAGTCTAATAAAGTCTGGTTGCCTTCATTCTGCTGTCCATGGAAGAAAAAAAAAAAAAAAGCTTTAATAAATAAAGTAGCCATGCTGCTAAAACCCTAGGTGGCTTAGAGACCTGATAAAGAACATTACACCACGATTATTTAAATCCAGCCTGTGCCAGGCTTTCTGGCACAGAATCTAGCAGAGCTTTCTGTCCATTGCTTTCAAAGAGCTTTCAGAAGTACTTGTCAGCACAGATCCAGCTGCAGAAAGACAACTCGCTGGCCAAGTAACTAGGTGATGAAAGTCTGCACCAGCTTCCAAGAAAAAAAAATAAATAAAAATCAAACCTGCAGCATACAGAAGGCTGCTCTAACATCGCAGCTGCACAGCAGTGAAATGAGCTTTAGGCAATTCCTCCCCTGCAGAGGGACAAGACTCAGCCTGGTTCCTAGCAAGATAGTGCAAAAAAAAACAAAACCTGTCTGGCAGAGGTTATCCTCTCATTCAAAAGAGCTGTTATCGTACCCAAGCAGGCCTTGGGACTGCCCACATCTAAGCAGGTGCTTATTTTTCTACAATGTATGAACATCACCTTGTAGCAGTCTAGGCACACCCACCAGGTAAGGGGGACAGACAGGCAGCTCTTGTTTGAGAACTTGGACTCGAATTTCAAGTCTTCACAGTTACTGTACCTTGTTAGTGTTGTAGCCAGATGGACAAGGAGCGACTGGGTCATGGAGGGAGCAGTACACCGCCGTGTCTGGCATACCTGGGAACACAGCAACAAATTAGAGCTTAATGAACCAAAACAAAGCTAAAACAGAGGCACGCTTTGTGAATTCTCAAAAGGGAATAGGGAATCTTCCCACAAATGATCCCACAAATCCTCCTCTAAAGTTCTTCTGCAGGACTAAGAAACCACTGCTTAGTGTGGTTTTTTTTTTTCTTGATTAATACTCCTGCTACTAAAATTCACCAGACACAATAGCTGACCGCTCAGCTGATACACTGGAGACATCTTACATTTGATATAATCTAAAGAGAGCAACAACCTCAAGCCTAGAATTTTACAAGGAAGGACAACATATTGTGAGAAAATAGATCAGCTACAGACATGAGAGATTTATCATCTCTGCCAAATTAAGAGTTTTCAAATGTCATACAATAAGTTAGACAGTAATTAATGCCACAGTTTTCTCTTCAAGGATAAGCAGTGAAATCGGTAAAGTTTCCTAGAAGTTTCAGGTAGAAGAGATTTTCAATTTTTCTTGATGGACTATGTTGACACAATGTAATCAAAGTTTATCAGAAGCTGCATGCAAATTTCCTTTGGAAGTTCAAGCCACAGCTTTGCCTGGGTAATGAATGAAATGAATGGACAGAATGTTAAAGTGTTATTTAAAGAAAAAAGCTTGGTCTTAGTACATAGGACAAAAACCCTTAATTTTTTGTTTGTTTGTTTGTTTAATTTTTAACAATATGCATGCAACTAAAACATACAGAACATTCATAAACATACCTCAGGTCTGATAAAAACTATTAACAACTCAGAAGTTATTTTTCTTGCGCAGCCCAATCAATTTCCATGTTAAGACCTGTCTGTACATTAGAAACATTAAACCTGTGATGTGGTAGAGTGTCTGTTTGACCATACACCCACTATAGCCTGGGACACCAAGACAAACAGAGCATCCCAAGGAAGCTTGTTGACTTGACTGATCATCCTTCAGTTCTCTGAGCTACCTGCCCAGACAGAAACACTGACTCTGAATACAGATATTCACGCAAAATCCAGCTTTACATTCACTGCACACTCCGGTTCCTTCCCCACCTCAACCCACCAAGAGCGATCTTGGTTGCACACTGCATACAGTCAGGCCTTTACCCGTCTGTAATGTCAGCCAGGGGAAAAACAGGACTGCCACGAACACAGGACCTGTGGCTTTGCTCACCCTTAGCACCAAGGTAAAGGCTTCATTTGTGCTCCAAGGATAGAGTACAGGGACTGCCAAAGACTACAAAAGCTTGGTGCAGTAGCTGAGGACTATGGCAACACCAACTGATTTATACGCAACTTACGGACAGTTGCATGCATTCCTCAAACTGCAAGTTCAACATGGAAAAATAGAAGGTGAGAACAGGGAGCAAGTAGTCTGATTACTAAACCGACAGGAATAAAGGACAGGAGAAAAACAATCTTCTCCTGCTGCTTGTTTAGCTCCTCAAAGCTCCTGCAAATCCACCATAGGTCATCCCGCTAACATCCTCTCTGAACAAGAATACCTCGTAGGCAGAAGTGTCCACCAGATGAGACTGATGGGAAGGGACTTTGCCCTTTCTTCACACTGGATGAAGATTTTAAAAGTTTCTTTTTCTTTAATTATTCCTCACACTGAATTAAGACTTCCTGATGGGTTGGATGAAACCAATTGCTTTATGATTAAAACAAACAAACACAACACCAGCCTGAGCAGATGGATGTTCAAAGGGAATTATTTAGATAGCTGTATGGGACAGGCTGTTTTCAGGGCAATTCCTGGTTCTCCTCACAGAAGATGAGGAGCAAGATTCGCCCGCAGCAGCATCAGGCCACAAGGTTGAGGTCTGGTCTCAACTTTTGGTCAAAGCTCAGCGTAGCTGGTGCTGAAGCCCCCTCAAGAAGAAGGTTAAAGGCTGGTAAAAAGAAGCAAGGCAAAACTACTACAAAAATTTGTACTGTTTAAGGATTTTTGGTCTCATACTGCTGACAAAATACTATTTTAAGCCCTCATTAGTGCCATGTTAGTAAGAAAAGGCCTGAACGTGGAAACCCTCTGCACCTACACACTGCCTAAAAGCAGACCCATGGCACCCACCCGCGCTCCCTCTCCTGAGGCACCCACCAACACCAACACCCCCGTTACACAAACACAGACACCCCCACTACATAAACACCCCAATTACACAAACACCCCCATTACACTTTACCTATAAACTTGGCAGCTCCTTTCTTGTACTCCTCCAGCACCTCATGGAGCTCCGCCCTGTACCCGGACGCGAAAATAAGTAAATTACTCCAAAAAACACCCAACCGCCGAGGAAAACCGGCGGCTCCTGAGCTCCGTCTCCCCCCCTGGGGTACTCACATGAAGGACAGGGTGAGCTGTGCCACGGGGGGGACCCCGGCGACCTCCCCGAGGGTGTCGTAGGTGAGGTGGGGCGCGGAGCCGCCCCGCGTGTACAGCAGGCAGCCGGGCAGCGCCAGGGAGCCCGCCCCGCTCCTGCCCAGCTCTGCCAGCATCCCCAGCCGCCCGCTGCCCACCCCAAACAGCTTCAGCCGCATCCTGAGCCCGAGCAGGAGGAGGAGGAGGAGAAGGAGGAGGAAGAGGAGGAGGAGGAAGAGGAAGGGCGGCCGCCTGCCCTCCTCTCCCCCCTCGCGGTGCACGCCGGGCGGCGGGCGGCCATGTCGCGGCTGTGGAGCTGGCGGCGCCTCAGCGCCCCGGCCCGCCCGCAGGTCTGTGCGCGGCGAAAGGCTGATTTGGTTTATTTTTGTGACTGTAATTCTCTGCTTTTCTTCCAGCCGGGACTCGGCGCTGAGGGCGCTGGGTGAAGGTGCAGCGAGCCCCTCGCAGCTGGCTCCGGAGCGGGGTGCCCCTGAGCCGTGGGTGCAGCACGGGGCTCGCTGCTGGGTTGCCTTTGGTACCTCAGTGCTCCCACCCCAAACCTGCTCCCTGCTGCAGGTGGGAGCCCCTGTCCACCTCCTCATCGCCCCGCTCATGTTGCTGCAGTTGCAGCTCGCTCTGGTTGCCCTACCACCGGGGGAAGATGCCCCACAGTTGTACGCCCTGGCTGGGGTGCGGGTGTTAGGTGCGAAACCACATTGACAAGTCAGGGCTGTCTGCTTCTCAGAGAAATGAATATGGGGCAGAAAATCCTTTGGACGTGCTGGCCAGCCTGGTTGTGACAAAACGCTGATACAACTTTCCTAGTTGGTGGTCACAGGGGACTAACTCAGCGAGTCTCCGTTCAGCCCCCCGCAGGCTGGGTGTTTGCATTCTCCCAGCGTGTTCTCCAATCACTGTGATTGGCAGTAATTACCAAACGAATGCTCATTACTTAATCATTTCTGAGTGAAATTTCTCCAATCAGTCAAGAGCAGTTGGAGAAATGTGTTTCAAAAGAAATCTATTTCTTACAACAGCCGTACTGTCTTGTGTGCCAGCCCCACTGATGTTTGTCCTCTCTCCCCTGAGGAGAAACGTGGATGTAGGAAGTTTAAAAATGAATATACATCAAACATTAGAAATGTTTTTCTTTCTTTAAAGAGAGTGGAGCAAGCCTCTGAGTATGCCATCGCTGAAGCTTTTTCCTTTCAAGAGCCAAGGTATCCACAAGGGCTGTGTGGTCCTGTGACGAGGTTGGAAACTGTGGAACAGCTGCAAGATCATGATGAGGCCTGTAAGGAAGGTGAGATGAAATACTGCTTGCCACAAGCTGCCTAAACAAACTCTTCTTGATCCAGCACTGTGGTTCTGGTCTGAACAGGCTGTTACAAAGCCGCAGACCAAAAGAAACAGTTCGCAGTAACACAGATTGGAGCCTTTCATGTAGGGGACAAAGGCATAAAAGAAAATTTGGTGGAGTTCAGGGGAGATCTTAATTAGCATACCTGAGAGAACGATGAACTCCCTGTCTCCTGGAAGTGTCAGGTCAAGACAAGGATGAATACTGTCTTTGAAGATCTGGTCAAACACAAGTTGCTGGGCATCAGGAAACTGGATGAAATTACCTGACAGATTTTTGACAGCAGGACAGATGTGAAAATAGGGTGACCCTGTGTAATTTTTGCATCTATGAATAATGGTGTGGTTTTCCTTTGATCCTCATGCAAAACTTTCCTTGCCAATTAGCTAACTAAATATTCCCTTTGTAATGTCTGCAGCCACAAGTGCTTACTGAAATTTGAAAGTAAAACTGTAATACATTTTAAAAAATAATTTGATTTCCCATCCATGCAAGAAATACATCTGCAGTGTAGGAGATAGGATTTTAAAAACAGAGTTAACTATTCTTTTATAACTCAACGCTGAGCTGTACAGAAAGAAATGAAGACAAATCTCCCAAGTGCATCCTCTTCAAAACAAGAGGTCAGCTTTTTAACTTGTAAGCAACAGCAGTTCAACTAATAGCACAGAGCACACATATCTGCTTACCGTGCACTGTCTGAATACATTATGCAGCATAGTGGCTCAAAAGGAGCTGTCTTTGCAGTTGCTGGAGAAGTTGCTTGCTTTTTCCTCATGATTCTTTATTATTTTTGTTTGTCCTTTTCTGCTAGTGTTTCCCTTTTCGTATTTGCCAGTCCCTCAGGATTGTTACAAGCACAAATGAAAGTTTTATCTGGAGTCCATTATTATAGTACTTAATGGCATTACCTGCACATATTCCATTTTGCAAAGAAAGGTATGGATAAGAGAAGTGCTAGAACTCATTTATTCCAGTTATGAGAAGCTCACATTTCACAGTCAAAAAAGTAACTCCATTCCCAAGTGATAAGCTGTTTTTCTCTCTTCTTTTTCGTATCAGATATACTTCCTTGCTCCTGAGCTGGCCTGAGAGATTATAGAGAACAAAAGTGATTTGAAGGACAATAAACATCAAATTTATGTTTTCTTAAAAAAAAAAAAAAAAAAAAAAAAAAGGAAGTTTAGAAACGCTTTACTGCCTTAGAAATACCAGGACTCATTGGGAATATCTTAATTTTGTGTTAGAACTAGAGCTTTGAGCAGCTGTTCATCCTGTCTGAAGGCTGTGTGCCTTCACAGGGCTGACTTGCCTTGCAGTGGCTGACGAGATCCCCACTCTTTGCCCATCCTTGCTGCATGGATGCCTCAGCTTCTTGTAGGAGTGCTCCCGATGCCTTGCAGTTTGCAGTGTTCTGCTTCAGGAACAGCTTGGCTACCCATTCAGCAAGTCTAGGTGGGTTGTTGAGGCAGCAGCCACATTAGCTGTCCCTGCTCTTGAGTAAGAGCTCTGAAAAAGGAGTTTTTGCATTTTTCTGCAGAAGAGCATGGAGAATTTGCAAATAAAGTCCACAAAAGGACTTCATATCCAGTTGTGTATTAGGCATCTATCTCACTGAGTAGTAGCAAATCCATCATGGGTGAATTCCTGTAGTTACATCTTCTGACTGCAGGTAGTCCCTGCTGAAGCTTGCCCTGTGGCAGATTTTTAATGTAGGCTTCCCAGTAGTTAGTAGAGCTGTGGTACTTGCAAAGGTTAACCTGTATGCTTGAAGCTAACATTTGGCCAAACTGCTTCTTTTTGTATTGAACATAACGACAACCCTGGCTGTACACGTGGAAAATATCTTAAGTGTCTGCAAGTGCAGTGGTGAAACATTTAAAAGCTATCTGAGTTATGAATTGCTTCCTATGAATTCCATCTCCTAGATAAATGCTTTGATAATCAAGAGCGCTCTAAATGTCCAAAGAATCTTGTGGAAAAAAATTAGGTGGAAAAGAATTCATTTGTGACCTATATGAGAGGGGAAAAGTTTGCCACCTTCTCTTCCTGTTCTTTTATAGATCAGGAAGATGAGAACAGAATTATTACCCCTAGTCCATTTTATGTTGCAGATCAGCTTTCAGTCATTTTAGAACGTCTTTCCTGCATGTGATATAACCATCCCAGAGACAGAGTCATGCTAGTTTACACTTAGACATATATTTTTAAAGCTAGTAAAGTCATCATCAGTCTCTTTCCTTGTGATAGCCCGAGAGCTGCTCAGTAGCTGGATGAAGTCCAAACTGCAACTGGAGCTGATGAGTGATGGAGAAGCGGAAGCTGGCTCTGTCCTCCCAGAAGATCCTTCTCCAGCCACTCCGAAGTACGAGCGGTTTGATGGTGAGAGCACAACAAAGCCCTTCTTGGCTCCCTTTCTGAGCACGTGCTAGGGAAGGGAGACAGGCCTCGTGGCTTGTTGGGCTGACAGGTACGAGTCTCCGAGGCCAGGAGAGTGGGCTCTGTGAAAATAAGATTACAGATGAAGATTTTTGTCCCCGGCTCTGACAGCAGCTTGCTGTAAGGCTGCACAAACATCTGTCGTCTCCCTTTGTAAAAGAAATTTTATTTCTGCTGCTTTTGGGTATGCGTGAGGCCTGTCAAATTTATACAGCAATTTGAGATGCTCAGAGGCAAGGCAGTAAAAAAATGGACAAAATGTCGTTGCTGCTCTAGTGTGTTCAATGAGAGACTGATTAAGACTCTTTGGGGATAAATGGAGTGCAGTCACTGTGTCTGCTTTCATCAGGAATGCATTCACAGGCTGGGAAAGTGATCCCTTTAATTACGTTAGGCTTTGTGATCTGAGACAGGGGTTTATTCATTTCAGACGAGCTTGAGCTGATCTGAGTTCCTCCTTTCAGACTTGTGCAGCTCTCTAGAACATGAGTTGGAAAGTTCTTCTGCCCAAGAATACCTACAGCATCTTTTGCAGAGCGAAGCTGTGAACTGCAGGATACTGGCAGACCTTCGGCTTGAAGACACGAAAGGAAGACAAAAATTTGCAGATCCACGAATAACCATGGAGCTCAGACACAAGCAGGTGTGCAGGCAGGGCAGCACAGTTAAAAGATGTAAGATTGAGGATTATAGGATTAGGGTAAATGCTCAGTGATACCTTCCCGGTGTTCTCTCCCAGCCTGCAGTAATCCCTGACTTGCAGGCAAATACCCTAGGATACTCTTCCAAGGTTTAGCTGAAAAGTTACTGTTCCCACTTGTGTGTTAGCCATTCACAGTAGCTTGCACGGGAAGCTTTTGCTGTTGAGGTGAACTTCCACTCTTTCATCTTTTCAGGTTTTCCCCCTGTCTGAAGACTGACAGGAAAAGCCACCAGGCCCTCAGCTCTGAGTTTGCGCCCACCACATAACATTGGTTTAACCGCGCTCTCCTAACTGGAGTTTTTTGCTGGTCAGAAAACAAAACCAATCCAGTCAGTGACAGCTACGGAGAGGGTTGCATGCTTCCCACCCTGTCAATCTACAACAAACCTCAAATCCTTCAGCTTTTGGCACCTGCATTGACTTTCGCTGATTTCTTCCTTCCCAGGTGAAAGAAAATCGACTGAGGCGTCAGAAGGCGTTAGAGCTGCAGAGGCAAGAAAAGGCCCTGAAGAAATCCATTCTGTCTGAGGCCAAGCTCCAAATACAGGAGGAGGACAGAAGGAAGGCCCTGAAGGCCAAGATGGAGGAGGAGGAGATCCAGAGGGAAATGGTGAAGCTGCGAAAGGAAATGGCTGAGAAAAGGCAAACCATGGCAGAAGCATGGAGAATGTAAGAGGGAGAGAGGGGCATGGAAGGCACCGTGGGGAAGAACAACTTCCTTATTAGCTCCTTTTGGTAAACGTAAGAGGAGTGGTGGTCCCAAAGAAAACATTTCCTCTTCCTGTCTCCAAACTCTCCCCATACCTTTTACTCCTTTGTTGCTGACTTTAGTGGCAGAATTTCATTAGGAAACAGGCTAAAGATGTTAGATTTCCTTCAGCCATTACCAGTAGGTACACGCAGTCACAGAAGTAGGAGCATGCTTGCACTACTGTGTGTTCTCTCCAACTCTGTGGCCACATCCCGCCTTACCAGTGTTTAATGCAGCCTGAAAACCGGTGCACTGAAGAAAATGCATGAAATTACAATGAAAACGCTGGCCAGCTTGGAATAGTCTATGTTGAACGTCTATCACTTAATAGATTTCCTCTCCTGTGGGAGAATAAAGTGCGCCGTTGGCTAAGAATTCTGCAGAGAGATGCTCTTTGCTTCTGCTGAGCTTGGATTGCCAGAGAGATGTGACTTGTAGGGATGCCATTTATTTACTTAGGCAGCCCTAAGATCCTAAATCTTCTCATGCGAGAGGATTTATTGAAATTTATTGAAATGTGGCTGTTCTCTAGGAAGGCTAACTTAAGTAATCAGCAGCTTTCTAGAGGTCATTCTCTGAGGATTGGCAAAAAAAGGGAGTGAGGTCTGAACTACAGTAATTTCCTTATTGCATTAGATCTCGATGTTTGCTTACTTTCCAGGGAGGGGAAGAGACAAGAAGAAAGCCAGAAGGCAGCAGTGCAGGAAGTATCTATTACTGTGTCGCCGCCCCTGCACCTGAAGAAAGAAGAGCAAGAAAAGGAGAAACAGAGAAAGGCTCAGGAGCTGCTGATCAAGATTCACACCAACAAACAGAGAGTAAGCATCACCTTCCTTTTATCTGAGACTCTGAACTTCCTGCCCTCAGGTACTGTTTGCAAAATGGAAGTAAAAAATCCTAGTTTTAATTTTTCTTTTCCTTTTTCTAAGCTCTCCTCGTGATATCAGGAAAGTAGAAAAGCAGGCCAAGAAGTACATTGTAAGACTAGGAGTGAGAAATCTGCAGACACCGTACCCAGGCTGGGTCTCAGGTGTACCTAGTGGAAGATTTCACTTAGAGCTGTGGAGAAGATGTCACTTCCAGTTGCAAACACAAAGGCTTCTGCAGCTGAGGAACAGGCAGACGTACAGAGGCAGCAGCTGTAGAGCAAGATTTGCTTTCCCCTGAGGAAGGAAGTGGGGAGGGAGAGAGTGGCACTGTGTATATGGGAAGATATTTGAAGGTTGCCTTGAAGACCCTGGTACAGGAGCAGGGACAGGAAAGAGAAGTGCTGAGGGCCTGGGCTGACTTCTGAGTTGTCTCCACACGTTGAAGTACGCCAGTATACACACAGCGACAGGTTCCTTGGGCATCCACTCCCACCAGCTACAGGGGAATATTCCATGAGACTGCAACAGCTCAGGACAAACATATAGCCTTTAGTAATTCCTAGTAGGAAGTAAGATCTTTTTCCCTGGATTTTGACTCCCCTAGTTGTGAAAAACAGCACAAGAGCAGTGCTCTGAAGGGAAATAAAAACACAAGTTTCCTGGAGTCCTGAACCCACCTACCTGTTATTGGGAGATTAAGCTGGAGAAGCTGGTTGGGTGAAAACAGTAACTGGTTTTACTGGTAGTTAAATTGTAGGGGAGCTTCCCATCAATCAACTGCTCTCCATGTCTCGCCACTAGGGTATCTAAAGGTGGGGATTTTCCCTTTTTCTCACCCTGAGAGTTTATGAAAGTAAGAGAGATTTCTCCTGCTCATTTCTGATGCTGCAGCCAGCTCTGGGTTAAACGTGTTGCATCAAATCCTTACAGTTAAAAGAGAGATTTTTGTACTGAATGATCCTATATGGGCGGTTTCAGCAAAGGGAATAAACTTCCCTGTGTGCAGTATGTGTACCATCCATCATGTAATGTTTGTAATTAACAGAACAGTCATCATTAACGCCTACTTCTCTACATCTAGATTTTTTTTTCCCCCATCGAAGAATCTCAGCTTGAATGGTGATTCTCCCCTGGCTCACTGCATCTCCCCAGTCTGCTGGATGTGAGCTTGGCTACTGTTTAGCAGCCCACGACCTCTTTCCAGCCCAGTCTAAGCTGTGAAGATAAGCCTAAAGGAAGTCGCGGAACAATTTAGAGCTGGCGTAATGCGAAAAGCCGCAGCTTAGCCGAGCTAAGCAATGGTGACATTGATTATTTTCTTAAAGCAGAAAGAAATAGCTAATGCGTTGACATTTTGTCCTTTTTTGTAAGTTTTCATTTGGAGATTTCAGTGACTGAGAGGAATGCAATTATTACAAGGCATTATCACAAAAGGGGGACAGCTGAGTCCTGTGAGTTGACCCACTTGGAGGATCAAAATGCACAGCGTCTGCAGTGGCAGGGCTAGAATTATGGGGTAGATTAGATAGCAAATTGCTGTTCTGTACAATGTAAATCACTCCCAGAGGCAGCGAGTCTAATTACACAATAGGGGAATAGTTTGGCTTCCTACTGGAACGAAGGTGAGCTCGGGTCACATCATAAATTCACACTGGGAAGTGTCTTGAGTTTTGTCTAAGTTGAAAAAAAATCAACAACTGGTCCACGGAGCTGTTTGTTAACTCTTCTCCACAGAAGTGCCCTTGTTTATAGAATCGTAGGCATTTCCCAAATTTTGAAACACCTTTCTTACCTCTAGAAACTGTTCCTGTATTCCTCACGCATTTTATTCCTTTTTATACTTGGTGAACTGAGCATGTTTCACTCAAAAGCATGGAACCCCATGGTGTTCTCTTTCTAGTCTGCCTTTTGCAGAAGGCTGCCTTTGCTCTGCATTATTTTATTTTACCTTCAAGACATCTATAGAAAGTGGGGATTCTAAAAAGAGCCTCAAAAGCAAAAGTCAGATAAGGGGGATGGTGGAGAGGATTGGCGTTTGTGTTGGACTGTACCTGACTCATTGGTTTTCTGAAACTCTCCCATGCAGTGCCTGCAGCGACATTTCTCTGCTTGGTTCAAACTTGTTCTGGAACACAGAATTCAAATGGGGAAAGCCAGAGCCCTTGCTGACTGGAAATGCCAGCTGAAGGCCCTGCGAGCCTGGAGAAACTATACTTGGACCCAAAAAGTACAGCAGGAGACACAGCAATTGGAAGACCATCTCCAAGACCAAACCAGGTAGTGACCCTGCACTGTGAAGTTCCTCCTGCTGCAGCAGTACTCTGCGTTTGATCAGAGGGTTGTAAAAAAGGGGCTTGCCAGTTAGCCAGCAGGAGGAAAACACAAGCTTTTTGAGAAAATTGCTACATCACCTACAGTTTGATGGAGGCCTTTTGGCACAGATGAAAAGGAGGAAAGAGAAACTAGAGCTTTAGCACTTCCCAACAAGCCTGCAACTCTCTCTCTAGGTATTTTCCCTGGGCATCTCATTTTGGCTTGCTCTGGGCCCCAGATAATAGGAGGGTATCTCCTACTTCAGTAGTATTACAGCCATTCTGACCAGTCCCTTTCATTAAACCTGTTGGATAAATCCCCCGTCTCTGCCTTCCCAATCCTCCTTGTCAAAACACTACAGCTTTGGAGGGCCTCCAGAACTGAACAACAAAAAGACCTGGGAAGTTAAGGGGCCTCATGCTATGGCCTGGATTGCTGTGCTTGATGGAGTTGTTTCAGGCAGGCTTGGACAGAAGCCTCACTCCTATTGTAACGAAAGTGCTTTCTCCTTCAGGAAAATCCAGCTGTCTGCAGAGCATAATCGGCGGCGGCTCCTGCGCTGCTGCTTTCTAGCATGGCAGCGCTGGAGCCAAGCAGAGACAGAGAAGCGAGAGCTGCAGCTCAAGAGGGAGGAGACAAAGAGGAAGATGGCACAGCTGCTGGAGGCGGTGTCACTGGGGAAGGGTGGCCTGGATGGGCCACAGGATGCAGAAGTAAACCAGCATCAAGTTTTGCAGCACAACAAGGTAAAGCCTTCCATGTAGCTTTGTCCATCGGCATCCCAGGAACCTCACAAAGTGCTTTCGTGCCATCCAAAATAAAGAGCAGAGGAAATTTTTTTTTTTTTTTTTGCCCAGGGTGACCCCCAAATATCTGCCTACTGTTCAGGAGGGAAGCTGTTAAAGAGCAGAGGTAACCGTGAAGGACAGTGGATGAGTTTTAAAAATAAAATGATCTCTTACGCTGCCAGAGAACAACCCTTCATGTACTCTTGAGTCGCAATGAGCGTCCCACCCCCAGATCACTTCTGCTGAGAGATTACTTACATCTTTGATGCCTGCTTAGACTGAAAAAGAATAACGTTTGACTGCGTGACGAGATTTTGTCATGGCAGTGCAGCTCTCTGGCTCTTCAGAAGTGGGGGGGGGAAAGCTGTCAGGGGATATCTTGGGATAATGCACATCACAAGGAGGTAGGAGAATCAGGATGCTTCCTGAAATTGTCTCTTGTCAGAGCCTGCCTTTCTTTTCTGTCTATAAAACCTGTAGAACAGCACCCAGTATGAGAGCTCATACATCCTGACATACATATTCCAGTTCAGGCTTTTCATTTGCTTAAGTGTCAGTGAAAGTTGATTTCCTGTTGTGCTTAAATCATCCTAGACAGCCTGTATTTGCCTTCAGCTGTGGGGGAAAAACTCATGCTGGAAGGATGGGACTGAATTTGGAGTTTGACCTGGGAATCAGAAAGCAGAGCTGGCATCTGATGCCTCTTCTGAGAAAAAAAAAAACACAAACGGGGGTGTCTGAGAAGGCACAGCCTGACTGCCCACTGTGAACCAGTTTCATGGTAATACTCGACCTAAGCTGGAGAAGAGGCAAGAAAGCAGCCCTTTGTAGACGGTTCTACCATCTGAAAAGAGACTGTCCAGTAGATCAGCCTTGTAGACCACTTGTATTTCATTTTCAACAACTGCTTTTCTTTTATTCTCAGTCTGAGCATTGCATAGGGACAACAGAGTCCAAAAGGGAGCATGGTAATCCTTGAGAGATGAGCTAACCCCTGAGAAATGAACTGTCCTGTGCTCCCTGACAGAATGGTTGGGATAATATGCCTGCCAGAGCTCTTGCCTGATCAGGATTTTGGTCCTCCCAGGGAAATGGCACACAGCTTCGTAACAGTTTTTTCCCAACACCCTGCCAATTATGTGCATAACTGGGTCCCTCCGCCTTGGCTAGGAACTGGATGAAGATTGTGAAGCTGAGATTGCCCTACTTTTCAGGCCCATCACTAGATTTTTCGTTCAAGAAACACTTATTAATGTGGAAAGGGCAAAAGAGAGCTTGATTTCAATTAATGCCAGATCTTCCTTTTTCTTTTTTTTCTTTCCCAGCCAACTGAAACACGCCTCATACAGGAAGAACCTGACCAGACCAGGGACCGCTCTTGCTGGGATGCTGCTCACACATCTCATTCCAACAGAAAACCCAAATTTGCCTGGCAGATCACCCTAAAACATGCAGCCCTGAATGCCCAGGACCTGGCTACGTACAAGAATCAAACAGCCACACTCCCCCAGCAGTTTCAGGCACCCAGCCCCAGGCCAACCCCTGCTTATGGTAGCTGTTTTGAGCACCGCTACGCCTTCCAGCAACGTCTGATCGAGGAGCAGAGGCAGCAGCTTCAGAAACAGCAAGAGCTGATCCTTGAACTGCAGGAAAATCAGAGGCTGAGCAGAGCAAAAGAAGAGGCAGCACAAGCCATGGCAGTAACCCAGGCACTTAACAACTCTACCTCACAAACCAGGGAGTTAAAAACGGAGAGCGGAAAACAATCCAAGTGCAATGCCACCCCTTTGAGGTATAAGCCCCCTTGGTAGAGCAGGATCAGGTAGTCATCATCTCTCATTTCTACCCAAGTTGAGCCAGAATTTGCCAGGAACCCTTTCAGTCATACTAGTGCTATCTGCTGTGCCTCTTACCTGCGGCCTAGTGTTGGTCTCGCCACAGTTCTCATCCTCTGTGTTTTGCGTTGACTTGACACCACGTGATCCACGCAGAGCCCACTTAGAAACAACAGCACCGGAGTGTTACCCGTAATAGCAGCAGGGATTTAGTTAGGAAAAAAAGAGAGAAACTGTCATACTCCATATTTCACAACATGCAGCAGCTCAGGGTACTCATCTTCTTTGTAAGGATGCATCGTTAATCCTGTTTCAGGCAGAAGAAACATATTTCAGGGGCCCACAATGAAAATGTAGCACAGTGAAGGGTAGAAACTACAAGGCGTGTTTCTCAGTCTCAGGTAGTAGGTGTGAGACATGGTTTGACCGAGCTCACTGATCGATGTCTTCACTCTTCCTTTTCACAGCCTGCCTCTTTCTCACAGGTCCCAGAACACCAGGGCAGCAACACAAGGCAGGAGGCCCTCCACCCAGCTGACCTCAGCTCATCCCGTACTGAAAGGTATTGTTCTTGGTAGCAAAGACCATGCCACACCACTTTCCTCAACAGCTCATCTGGAAACTTCTCTTTCTTCGCCTCTGACCAGTGCTATGAGAGAGTGAGTTGTTTTCATGGCCACGTCAGGCATCTGTACAACCTTGGCCACCACAAGCACCCCAAGTCAATGCTCAGAACGTTGTGGTAGCCGTTACTTCTAACACTTGTGACTGTTTCTGGTGTGACAAGAAGCTCTACAGCTCATTTTGCTGTCAGTTTTACTCCCGTCATTGCCCATCCAATCAACACTTACGCTGACTGCTCATTTTCACCTACCTTTGACAGAGGTATCGAGATTTCCAAGATAATGAAAAGCCTACCCAAGATTTTGTGAGACAACAGCAGGTAGGCTGGGGAAGGAGCTCCAGATCCTTCCCATCTGTGAGGTAGCTCCCCTTCTCTAGCCATGCTAGAACAGCAAATGCACATTAAACATGGAAAGCAGCCTCATCACAGAGTAAATTAGGATCAGGTTCTGCTATATCCCTAGGTTATATTCTTCTCTATCAACCTAGGGGGAATCACAGCCTGCAGAAAAGACTGGTAGGTGATTGTGGTGATGTTTTATGAGTCTTGGGATCACCAGAGCTTGTTGGCCCTGATTGCTGTGCATTAATAGATCACTTTCAGTAACTGACTGTGTTCAGCTCCCACGCTACCTAGTACAAGCCATCACTCACTGATTGCCTGAGCTCTGTACAGCTTGGGGACAGTAAGAGTATTTTCAGAGCACTCAAGTGCTTTTCCTTGAAGATCCCTAAGTAGTTCAGTGCAAAGTCATCTCAAGATGATTTTCCCTTGGCAGAGAATCCTGGCACAGCTGAAGGGGAAAAAGAACTTGAGGAAACCTATTGTGGTCAAAGCAATTAAATACCCCTCCATTTATGGATGGCTCCAGCCTGTGCTTTGTTTGTGACTTCAAGAGAAGCAAGCACAGCTTCTCAGGCCCGCTGCGTGTTCTGTGAGGTCAGACTAACACCTTCAGAGACAGCCAGAAAGACTGCAGCATTGCAACTCGGCTCCCCAAAGCAGCATTAAGTAGTAGTTTCTCGCTAAAAGGACCGAGTTCCTGTGTGTCACCGTGGCAGGGATGTTTTTCATCCTGAAATCGCTCTTTAAATAAACAGCTGGGGCTTCCTGGAGACCTCATTGTGATGGTGGCTAAAACAGGTGCCCTGAGCCTCAGCACTCAATCAAGGGGATGAAGAGATAAAACTTGCGGACACAGCTCCTTTTATAATCCAGGCTGTGACTGTCAACCAAGGAGGGTGGAGTCCTGAGTCTTAAAATTGAGTTTGTGGGTTCCTCATTTGTGAAACTGCCAGCCATAAGAGGCAGCAGAGGGAAGCTGGCAGAAGAGAGAAGGGGTCACCCTTCCCGTTCACCAAGCTTGTGCCGTTATCCTATAGCTCATTTGCACTAAGCCGTATGTCCTTTTGTTGTTTCCACTTCTGTAGCTATGGAGGAGAGAGCGATTCAGCGGGCAGAACGAAGGAGGAAATTAGAAGAAGCCAAACAACAAAGAGAAGAGGAGAAACTGGTAAGGACAGTGGAAAATGAAACAAAGACTCTCTCATGCTATTCCAGTCATAAGAAATGCTATTTTAACACCATGAAGTTGTGAACCGGGAAGAGGCTCTTTAGCCAAATGAGGAGTTTTGTGGCTTGTGAGAAAGCAGATGCCCAGCATACATCAAAAAATGACCCCACTGGCCCTGCCATATCACGGACAGACATTTCTTGTTGATGCTTGCTGCTACAACTCTAGAAGCAGCTTCCCTTACCACCCCCTCCACCACCTCTTTCACGCCTACCTCATGGCTATGACTGTCATTGCCAAGGATGGGAAGAGTGGAATTGAAATCCACCTGCCTGGACCTAGCAAACTGTGTGTTTTCCCTCTTCTCCTTTCCTCTCAGGTCACGTGCAGCTTGAGGACGTGCAGCCTGACCTAGTAAAAATGCTGCATCTCGGTTTCTCGCAAATCTCTTCTGAAAAGGGAAGATATTGACAATATTTGCGTAGTTCATATAGACATTCTGTGATAGGCATCAGGCAGGAGCCTTCTTAGCTTACGGCATTAATCTGTTACTGAGAATATCAATACTAATTTGCATTAGGATTAGAAAGCTCAGAACTGGGGTCCTAAAATAATCAGTATTTCTCCTCCAAGGAAAAAGGATGTGCATGCATACTAGGAAGATTAAACAAACTGTAGAGAACACTTCAACCATAGGGTGGGCAGACAAGCGTTAGGTTAGGTTTCCTCAGCTACTGCTGCCATGATTATAGAGACTGGAAGAAGCACAGTCATTATAATCATGCATAATTGTGTGGGTTTTTGGCCTTTGATGCATACACCAAGAACAAGAACTTTGTGGAACGAAAGCAGGTTGAGGTTTGCAAGGGGAATAGGTGAACGTTCAGAGCAGGATATTGTATTTACACATGTACCACGTATATCCAGTGCTGAAGTAAAACAGCTCCTTTGGTCTTCAGTATTCGGGGAAAAACATGTGAGCACCTGTAATGCTCTTTAACATGCAGATGTAAAACTTCAGAGCAGAGCCCAGTGGTTCAGTACTTATTTAAGCAATCATGTTACCAATAAATAACCTGGGGTATGGTTTTAAGTGTTTTAGTAGAAGAGCAGGTAAGTACTGTAACTTAGGGCAAAGAAAGATGGCCACATACAGGTAGCAGAAAGCACACGCCCTCATCCCCTTCTCTTCCACAGTTCATTGTTCAGTGCAGATCATGTCTAGTATGTGACAGTCTGCTTCCTTCTGAAGTTTCAGGTTCTGGTCAATACTAGAATTCTGCTTGTCTGGGAAAATTTAGAGGCCTGTGTTCTCCAAAAAGGTCACATACACTGGACTAAATTTTATCTTCCTCCATTTTCTCCATTTCAAGGCCCAGATGAAGGCTGAAGAAGAAGCACGTCAGAAGAGGGAGGCTGAGGAAAAGGAAGCTCAGCAGGAGAAAAGACGGGAGGAGAGGAGGCTACAGAAGCAGGTGCCCAAACACCCCAGCTGTCTCCCCCACCTAACAGGGATAGGGAAGAGGAGCCGTTACCTGCTAACACTGAGGCAGCAGCCAGGGCTGTGAACTGAAGGTCCTTGTTAGCAGAGTTCCACTGCACAGCACCAGCTGTATCAGCTCACCACCTCCCCCTTTTTTAGGGACAGTAGTAAAAGGGCTGCGGCCTGAACGTGCTGTGGAGTGTGTGCTGTCCCCATCTCAGCAGCAGGACTAGAGGTCCCAGCTGGTGGACATCCACTGTCGAGCTACAGTAGAGTAGAGTTGAGCTAGAGTACAGTATCCTCTTCCAGCAGACACAGTGATACCAGTCACAAACACACAACTTAGCAGTAAACAAGCCTGAGAGATCTATGCAGGGCAACCTTCCAGATGAAGAATTAGCAGCAGCCTCTCCTTGGAGCTAACAGTATCCAGCAGCCTAGGAATAGCCCCATGTCATTCTTGTTACTTGCAAATGAGCTACACTAATAACCCAAATAGCACCACACTTGAAATCCTACTGGAATTTGACCTACAAGGGCTGTTCTACTTGCACTGAGTGTTTTAGGATGTTTGACCTTCATCTCTGAGTCTCAGTCAAAAATAATATCGTACAGTTATATAATACCCACATACCTTCCCTGCTATTTAAGCTAGATTCCATGCATAAACTCAGAATCATTTCTGTACAGGTTTTCAATCTAATTTTATAGACGTAGAAAGCTACCCTACTTGAGCTCACCAAGGCACCCTTCCTAACGTGGATGAAGGCCCATCAAAAGAAAGTTGTTGCTACATCAGCCCTGCTGGTAGCCACGGATTACAGGGACGATATGATAGTAACACCAAAAACTGTGGTACTGAGGGAAGGCCATACATTCACACAGGGCCTAGGAAAACAGGTTCTAATTCGCTGGGTCATGCCTGATCTGCACTGCTAATGATGATGCAGATCCCCATTTCCCATGAGATCAGGACCTTCAACTCCAATATGAAAAGCTTAATGTTCATTTCATGCAGGCTGAATTAAAAGTGCTGCTCGTTGTATTGCAGAAAGAACTGGAGAAGCAGAGGAGGCTGGAAAGAGAACAGGAGCTCCAGAAGAAGGCCAGAGATCACTATGAAAGCGTCCTGCTGAGAAAATTGGGAATGGTGCCATGGAAGAGGCTGAGGGAGCAAGCCAAGGAAAACTTGGTGGTAAGTGCTGAGGATAAAGGAAAGGACTGCCACCATGGGAGGAAGGGAAAAAGAATGGATGCAGAAGGTAGCACAAACCTTAATGGGCTCTTAAGCTGGGTAGAAATGGCAAAGCAAAAATTCTCCTTGCACACCCTGCCCTACATTAGTGCTTTAAATCAGCTCATCCGACAATAATCATGAAAGGTCATCAAAAACCCACAAGGGTGGCCTCCTCATTTACAGCTGATTAAGCAGGAACCAAGAGGACAGAGAAAGGAATGAATTTCAATCTAATGAGAAGTCATCTTTTGTTAGCCTACACTCGTCTGCAGTATTAACCGCCACTTGACTTGATGCCAGTAACACAGTGGGAGTTAGTTTAGTACGAAACAGCCAAAAAAATAAACTGAAATTTTATGATGTGAGCCTGCCAGTTCTTTTGCATCACAGCGAAGCTAATCAGATAATTCTAAGGTGTTGTAGTTAGTTGTTAACCCCAGGCCATCACTCGGGCCTTCCTTCTGCCTCAAGTCAGTGCTGGAGCACAGTTGGCCACTGCTAGAGGTAAGGTGCCACAGGTGACAATCCAGGGATCTGTTCTGGCCTGGCCACGCCTTCAGTGCAGAGTAGCTAGTAGCTTCTGAGACCGTGACACACAAATATTGCTCCTGAAACATTTCTCTACGTGAATGAGTTGGCATGCCTTATCAGAAGGAGACTAATGGCACTCAACTGTATCCCGAAAATGTAGCCAAAGCCCAAGGCTAAGCTGGCAAGCTTCCATTTAAGTCACTGGAGCTGCAGCTACTGAAGAGCTCAACCGAATGCACGCAGGCACCCGGCTGGGATGAACCAGGGGGAGAGCAGCTGCTCTGTAAGGCTGTCCTGCTGTTCAGCCCTAGGGAGCAGGTTGGACTGAACCATTAGGCCGTGCCTCTGCTCCATTCACAACAGGTCAAACTGCATGTCTAATTCAAAGGGATGGTCTCTAGGAGTTCCCTCTTTGTGGTAACTTAACGCTGTAAGGTATTCCAGCTGTCAGACATCTGCAATTTAGGGGCTCCCAAAAGCTGAGGTAATTTTCTAGCATAGCCAGCATTCAGTAGCTGAGGCTTATGTAGTTGCTAGTCCAGATAATGAGCTGCCTTCTCTCTGCTCTGCTCAGGTGGCCGAGAGGCACCACTGCCTGGGCCTGCAGAGGAAATGCCTGATGACTTGGCTCCAGCACACCCAGAGCAGCCTTTCAGAGAAGGTGTCTCGGGCTGAGAACTTCTATTCCCACACGTTGCTCAGACAAAGCTTCAGGAACTGGCTAAAGGTTTGCCTGCACCCCAGTGGAAAAATGATACCGGGGAGCCAGCCTCTGCCATGCTTTCTCTTCACCACCACCACTCTACACATGTACAGCTCAAACTTTGCTGGCTTGCTCTGTCCTTATTCCAGCACCACCCCATTCCCTTCCTCAGAAGCCTTCTTTCAGCTCTCCACCCTCCATCGTCCTCCGCAACCCAGGACACTCTCCTACATACTGTTCCCCACTTCCACATTCTTCCTTTTCCCTTGCTCCCTGCTGATTTTCCTCCACTATTGTCTGTGTTGTCCCCCACAGGCATCTTCTGTATGTGTTTATTGGGCTGGGGGTGGGAGAAAGAAGCCATTCTCACCTCGTTGTCTTCCTTCCCCAGTACAAGGATTATATGGCCAGTCTAGAAGAGAGAGCGAATACGCTCCGTGCAGCCTGCCTCAAGAGGAAATTCTTCTGGGCATGGTTTGATCTGGTCATGGAGGAAAAAGACACCTTAAGGGAGAAACTGACGACTGCTACTGAACATAGCGACAAGTGAGTGCATTCCCTTGCCAGCAGTTCTTTTTACTTGGGTCTAATTCTACCCCATACAATACTTTAGAGACCCTGCTCTTGACAGAGCAATGATCTGCTCCCCAGGAACATGTGAAATGGGTTATATGCTGCTGGCATTTTGTTTCTGTCATGTGCATAGACAACATCAGCATAGGGTTATGGTAGAAATTTCCAAACAGCCTGGAAAAAGAAGTTCAGTCATATCCTTCACAGGACTTTTAAATCTGCTGAAAGAGAATACAGTGAAAGCTGCTAAGTGGCTGAAACTTTCTAAGCTGATTAGCAGATCTGGCTATGTAGCTTCTGCTAAAAGCTGCCTTAGGAAAACCTTTAAGTGCAATTATAACAAGCAGGAATTGTGCAGGAATTACACCGTATTGTTTTGTCTGCTGTGGGTGATTTGGTTTACAAATCCAAAGTTGATAAACTTAGAAAACCTACTTAGGGAATTTTGTGTTTTCTGCCACCATCAGCCTGGTTTGGCAGGCAGAACTAGAGCAGACAGTTCTATTGATCACAGCCGGAGCTGGATGCACTCGGTTCTTTATCCCATGACTGCATTAGCTGTGCATTTTAACAGGAAGAGCTATTATCAAGGTTCAGCAGAAAACAAACCTGTTCACCTACCTGACCACGAAAGCACGTCAGCTGCACGCAGTCATGAGTAGGCTGTGCCTGTGCTATAGCCCAAACAGGACATGCAGCACCTTGAAGGAAGAATTATATTAAATTCACCTCATGGGCTATAATGAACCTGTTCTAGCTTGCTTAGTCCGTAAGGTCAAAACAGGGCCTGGTTTAATCCAACAAACCAGCAAAGTGGAGGAGGCAGGGAGAATTCAGCCCAGGAAGACTGTTGCTCCCTGTTGCCATATGGGAACCTAGGGCAAGGCACCTTCGGTGGGGTGCTAAAAGTCAGGTAAGAAATAGGGCCCAGCTGCCCGCCTCCCCGAGTAGTTGATCTGAGCCGAGCAAGTCTGCATCTTCCATTTGTGCTTCTCCTGAAGAAACTGTTTTCAGAGACTGCTTATTCTTTAAAAATGAAGCATTTTAGGGGAATTCCCTCTCAAATAGAAGTTATGCTTTGATTACCTGGCATGTTACGTATACATCTTTGCGTCATCACATCGTTCTGTGCTTCCCTCTTTTCATTTAGGAGACTCATGCTGAATGCATTCAAAGCTTGGAGGCAGTACCCGTTACTGATGAGAAAGGAAAGGGAGAGGGAGGAAAGGAGGAACCAGCTACGAAGGAGAGTAGCTGAAATTCTCCCCGACTTCCAAATGTAACAGAAGAAACCAGCCAGACCAACCCAAGCGCATATGGAACCTACTTTGATGATTTCACTTTGACTTGAAGGGGCTCTTGCCCACAACGTCCTCCTGGTGTGAGATCTCCACTGGGGTTTCTGGGACCTTTTTTCGTGCAGAGCTGCGGCACTGACACAAACATTCCTCCATCACAGGAGGCACGGAACTAAAGTGTACCTATTAAGCAGAAACCTGGTGCTTCTCTGGTGCCAGGACTCTGTAGGGCGACAGCTTGATCGTAGAGCAAACAGACTTCACTGTCAGCTGATCCCTGCTAACCCCTGCTGTGAACTTGGCCACCCAGAGAACAGCTTCTGGCTACCTGTGCCAGGGAAGCGCAGATCAGAGAAAGCGAGGGAAGAGCCATTTATGCAAATCGTATTTACTAACAGTCCAGGTTACAGCATCACATACAGACCATCTAAAACCTAGAATCTAAAACCTGGATGCTTTTACACGGCACAGACTAATTTACTGTGCTGGCCAGTTCACAAGCAGAGTGCTTTGATTTTGGGTACAAGTGTTTATTCCAAGTTCACGACCCTCTGGCTTCACGTCCATCAATTAAACATTTCCCATGCTGGTCAACTGTAGTACTTAAAGATGGATTGTGCAAGTCTGTATAAGCCCTTCTACTTGATCCAACACCACAAATAACACCAAAAAAATATATATGTATGTATTTAAAGTGCTTTTACATAAGCTCAAACAGAAAAAGGTTTCTCATGATTCTTGAGCCTTAACCTGCAGCACAGTGCAGATATAGTAATGCAGGGAAGGTACAGTGTGTCTTCTCTCAGCAATAGCATAAGGGAGGAATCTGGAGTCACTTCCCCCTCACAAGATAGGCAAAGTTCTCTCCAAAAATGATTTGGCAGTATGGAGAGTACTTGGGCAATGCGAGGAAGATGACAGTTTACTGTTATCCATTGTACGGGATCATTTTTAAATCCTGTATATGCCTTGAAAGTTTCCAATAAACCCAAATCTGAAACAAGCACGAGTGAGTTTTCAGCACGAAGGCGTCAGAAGCTGAGGCACTGGGCTGAAGTCCTGTACGGAGAGCTCACAGGGATCTGGCCAGAGAGCCTCCCCTCCCACACAATCCAGGCCATCCAGCAGACCCCAAGCATCCTTCTGAACACCGTGTCACACCCAGCTTGCCTCCCACCACAGCACCTGAATGTTTACCCTCTCCCCAGGGCTGCTTTACAGCCCTGACCAGCAGCGGGTCAGCCGAGCGCCTCATCCAAGCGCGGGGAGCTGAAGGTGCTGCATGGCGTGTGGGCGAGCACAGACCATCTGGCTGCGGCAGGAGCAGATTGCGAGAGGAAGCGACAAGCTGAGGAAGGGCTGAGTAACTTGTCTTGCAGGGAAGAACAGGCAGCACAGAAGAGGGGCAGATTTCACAGAAGTATGCGCCAGAGAGGCTAGCAACAGGCTGAACACGGGCTGAAGCTCTGGCTACTCAGCGAGTCGGGGTGCATCAGTGTAATGAGCTGCAGATTCTTCCCCCAACACCACTGCCACAGCTGAGCACTCTGTGCCCACTCACCAGCCACAGAAATAATGCTGCCTCTGTGGAGTGCAGTTCACCCCTAAGGACTTAACACAGTCAGCATTTGCCTTTGAGAATGGGACTTTGTAATGCTTTTAACTTTTAGGGTTTTCTGCTATTCTTAGTACCTTTGACAGATTTTCCTATTAAGTCACTCTTCTGCTGGATGGTTCCAGCAGCAAGAGCTAGAAGATCCAGGAGGAGCTGTGCTCTGACACCCCTTTGCCCTTGCTACGGCTGATCCCATGCTAGCACAAAGCTGAAGCCTCAGCTTAACCCAGCTGAGGGACAGAGATGGTGTTCAGGGATTATTCCTACCAACCCCAGTCCCAATCCAAGGGGAGATGAGAAGCCCCTCGGCTTCCCTGTTTAATCCTTACCTGGTGGAAAAAACTCACCCCTCCTTGGCAGAAGCAAGGCTGTGCCCAGTGATGCTGTTGACAGACTGTTGAGGACACCCCTAAAATCTGCAGCACGATGTTAGAGCTGTGCTAATGAAAGCTCCAGCAAACGGTTCCCAGCAGGAGGGTGACAAGCAAGAGGGTGACACGCGTCAGGCTGAGCAAACAGCTTCGGCCTGCAGCTGCGCTGGAGCATCCCTCCTGCTTGGTTAGACGTGGATGTTGGTGCCTTAGTGCTGGTCATCAGCCCACACGCTCAGCTCAGACCCACTCCTTCCTGTCAGCTCCTTGCTTTTCTTAGCCAGAGAGGGAGGTGGCTGCAGAGCCCGAGCCAGGCGTCCCTTCTCCAGCAGAGCGGGGAGAGGGGGCATTGCCACTGGGGTGGAACAGCAAATTCCAGGGGTGCAAGGAGGTATCACTGCTTTCTGTGGTGGTGAGAACTGCCAACAGGCCTGTTTCTTTCATCCCAACAGGAAAAAACAGACATCAGCATTTGCAGAACAGCTAAAAAAAATTGTCCCCAAGCTTCTCCTTAGCCTGTTGCTCCCTTGTTCCCCATGCCCACGTCACAGTAGCCATGAGATGAGGGCACTTCTCACTCATTTCACCTGGCCAAGCAAGGTGGCATAAATCAACAGGCAACTTCAGGGATGATTTCCAATCATTTATTTTGATTCATAATTGCATCCATTTGAAAACATTGGATAAGATGTAAACTGACACACACACATCAGTCCTTTCAACAAAGCTCATAAATGATTCATGAAGTTTCCTCCTAAAGCTTTGGCTAGGGTGGGGGAACACCCCCCCACACTCCCCAAGGCAGACGGTTCTTCTGGAGCCTGTCATTCATTCTCCACGTTATCATTAAAAGCAGTACCATAAAGACAAAGATTTTGGGAGGCTGATTTCCCACACTTCAGAAAGAACCTCGCCTGTCCAGAGGAAGTTTCACTGTACAAACATCCTGGCAGTGGAAGAAAATCCTAGGAAAATGTGGAATGCTTCGCTGAAAGCAATATAGGAGAACACATCCATAATCACACACGCTTCCTGCCCTACCGAGGCAATATACATTCATATAGAAGGAGAAAGTCGAGCACATTATTAAGACATTAGGCAGTGAGGCTGTATCCATTTTATCTCTAGAAGATATTTTACAGCAAATGGTTTCATCAAGACACTTGAAAGCAACCTACTTAGAAGAAAAAAAAAAGCACCATCATAGCATGAAGGCTGAAATGTGATTAGAAGTCACAAGCAGCACCAGCTCAGGCTCACGAGCGACTTTTGTCATCTGAGGATGGGTTAAATGGAGAAAACAGTCAACAGGAGGGCCTGCCACTTGTCTACAAAGCAGCACAATTTCAGAGAGCACACTCGGAGTGTAAAGCCACCAGTTACACACTATCTAATGGGGTGCAGATCTTAGCACAGTCACCAAACTACAGGGTGTCAGCATTTGCACGTAGAGGGCTTAAAACTACAACAGCAGCAACATCGAGACCCCGGCCCTTCAAGAGTCTCCCTGAAGACCACGTTAATTGTGGAACAAAAATGCCTCACAATGTCACGGTTAAAGCAGGAAAAACTCCTCTCCACCTCTAGGTGGGGAAACATCGAGGCTAGATATCACCCAAATCCTTCCCTGCTTCTTATCGGCTCCAGGTCCTCACTTCCTACACAGGGAAAGTTTGGAAAGGGCCAGCAGCACGCTGTTTGCTTATTGCCATGCAGGTGTCTGCTCTTTTATGGGCAAGGCACTGGTCCCTGCCTTCAGGCCGAACACCTGGCCTGCGATTTGCCTGCCCAGGGTAGTGGGAAAAAGGGAGCCCGAGGACTGACCTGACCCTCCAGCCCTGGCAGGCTGCACTAGGTTTTAATTTTTCAGTGGTCAGTGTTGAGCCCAGCAATAAAATAAAGAAATAAAATAAATAAAAGCCCCTTAGTGCACAAGGGATCCCAACAGTCTGCCCGGACTGGAAAGTGGAAGAGGGAGCGTTACCCTTCAAAGGCTTCTTGCTGCTTCTCAGGGCTATTAAAAGGAGAGCCCCAGAGCGTGCATCCAAAGCCAGCAACTCTTCCGCTCTTCCAGCCAGCAATAGATCGTGTTACTTTGTGTGTGCCTTGGGAGACG
Source organism: Anas platyrhynchos (assembly GCF_047663525.1). Lineage (NCBI taxonomy): Eukaryota > Metazoa > Chordata > Aves > Anseriformes > Anatidae > Anas > Anas platyrhynchos. Next base: position 87,599,228 of record NC_092587.1, read on the forward strand.
GAAAGCACAACACAAATCCTCTCAGGAAGAAGCCAGGAGGGTAAACAAAACAAAAGCCATGTCCTTAAAGAACAGGTCACCACTGCTATGCAGATCGGAGTGACACGAGCTTCCTATTCACTGGGGAATCTCAGCACCAAGCTCTCCTTGTACAAAACCCCAGCCTTACAACTATTTTACTGGCCTGAACGGTTCTGGTTCCCTTTGGAAGGAGGACAAAAATAAAATTTAACTTTGGCACTTTACCCCACTAATTGGAGTGGGCTTGAAAGTCTACGCTACCAGTGCCACTGAGGCAAAGGACAAGGCCATAGTGGCATGTGGGCTGCAAAGTGCTACCAAATACCTGTGGGACAGTGAGCACTACAGGGCCAGGCACTGCCTGGGGAACACATCTGTCAGGGAATTGGTCAGAAGTCTCTTTGTGTGGTCAGGAAGCACAGGAGGCGTCCCCTTTACCTCATACAGGATTGCTCACTGGCTGAAAAGGAGTTTGCTGTTTCTGCACAGCCCCATCCTAAGTGCAGCTGCTCCTCAGTTATCTGGTGGGTATAAAAAGTGCAGACGCCACTCGAGGAAAGCGAACAGCACAAAGAGGGACATGGCCTTCACTTTAAACTGGGACATGTAATCAGGAGCATACACACCAAATACAGCAGGGGTCTCTGGGGACAGCCCTAATTCTGCTGTCTTTTGGCACCATGTGCCATTCGCCTGTTCTTAGGAGAAAAGGTAGTGGGGCTTCTGAATGTGTGACCCCCCAGCTGCTGGCCACCCCTGAACTAACGAGGACGAGGCTCTTCCACTGCTTCTGAATCTTAGGCCTAAGCTCCAATTCTTGTGCCACAGCCGCAGGCTTTTCCAGCCAGACCTTTCTGCAGGGCCAGCGCACAGAAAGGGTTTAAAACAGAAAGCAAAAATCCCACCCACAGAACTAGAAGTCGTCCTCACCAAAGCCTTGTGACTGCAGCTGAAGCTCAAGTCTAGGTAATAATACGGTTGCAGGCTGCTGAGGAACACAACTTTCCTGCAGAACACGTTCAGCACATTCATTCACCTGCCGCCGTGGGTCAGGTGCCCCAAAAGCAGCCAGCTCACACCCCCTCTACCTCCCTACACGTGCAGACACTGAACTGCTCCTCGGCTTCCCGGCCTGAGAAAGCAGAAGCCAGGCAGCGAGGCAGATCCCCCTGACTGGAGCACTTATTAGCAACAAAACCGACCCCACCCAAAACACTGCCTACCAAAGTCGCAGCTACCAGAAGAGTCTATGCTCCCGCAGACTCCCTCCTTTGCAAGGAGGAAGGAGTCATTTCTGTACAGCAACTGTACCATCAGGCAGCGGTCTGTTTTCCCCTCACACACATTACACATTGCTTCGAAACATCTCCTCCTTCCTCGGTATGTTTACCTGCTGTCTCATGTCAGAATCCATAATCAGAGCAGAAACACTTTGAGGGAGATGAGGCGAGCCGTCAACCCAACAGAAACTCAGCTTACAAAAAGAATGACGAGATCAAAGATGACAGCGTCTTCTCACCCAGTCAGAGAGACAGGGCAGGAGCCGAGAGGATCTTACAAAGCCTTACAGGAATGTTGCTCACAAAAGGCACTTAATACAAGCACGAGCATGTATACACAGCTGGATGGAATAGAAAGTGGAAGAAAAAACACACCAGAGAGGAGGGAGCTGCTCAGCAACTGCCTGGACAGTCTCTTTTAGCCAAGGAGCCTGGCTTCAGCAGCAGTGCGTGTTATCTATATTACAAGTTCACCCTCCTGACATCTCCAAAACGCTGCATGTAGGTATGAGCCAGGGATTCCTTAGCCTTTGCAGGAACCAGCACACACACTGAAGTCCAGCAGCAGGTTCCTCTTGATGCCAGAGCTTGCGCCTAACCAAAAGCCAAGTTCTCAAAGCTTTGTGATCTTCTTCCTGCCGAGCTGAGCCACGTGCAGCTTCCAACAGTGCAAAAAGGCAGCAAGCTCCTGCTCTCCGGGTTTGTGCATATGGCTTAGTGCTTTCCGCAACCTATTGCTGGCCGATGGCACGCAAAGAACCATTCTGCCTGGGAAAGCCTCCGATGTCTGTGACGGGGTGGGTAGCCAACACACCGACCACAAAGGAAGGGTGTGGAGGGGGGAGTTCTAGGGGAAGGGGCCGTTTCCCCGCTAAAGAAAGTCAGTCAACGTCATCTGCAGGAAAAGAAGGCTGTCAGACGATGTCTTCGGCAGAGCGCAGCGGAGGGGGAGACCCCAGACTCAGGAAGTGGCCCCAGTTGCATAGAAAGCCCCTGTTGTACTGGCCAGTGTCTATCACTAACCCGCCCAGGAGCCTGCGCCCGGTGTTGTCGCGCAGAGCCAGCCGAGCTTCCCTCTCGGTCACGTTGTAGCTGATGTTCAACAGCTGGATGAGGAGGATGTATCCCATGCCAGCTGTTACAATGGCACAGTACCACACGCAGGTGAACGACAGAGCAGAGCTGGCAGCGGGGAAAGAGACGGGAAGGAAGCCATTTAGTTCTGGAGCAGCTGTTTCAGAGCGACTTTCCCTGGTAATCGCTATCCTTTCAAATCCCCGTCTACATCTGCCGCAGCGATCTCGCCTTGCCGCTTTCATCAGATAATCCTTCAAGGCTTTCTCAAAATTAAAGCTTCATGGCTTACTTACTGACAGCTTTTAGCACTACCAGAGCTACTCCTGCACATTCCTGTCGCGTTACCTAGCTCTTCACTCTCGCTGCTGTAAAAGCTTTACGTGAGGAAGCGATGGTGCTCGCACCTGACAGATGATGGAGTACAGAGGAAGGCAGAGCCACTTGTGCTAGTGTGCTCTGTGCACCGGCAGCACAGCCGGTCTCCGAACACATGTCTGGTGCTTCTCGCCACCCTCCCAGCCAGACAAGGCATATTAATGCTGTCTGTACCGAGCAGATAACTTGGAGCGACAAAGCCACTAGACAAACACCATCTCCTTCCTCAGCGAGGCAGCACGCTGATTCCAGACTGCCAGACTATCGCCCTTCACCGGGAACAACCATCTAAAGGGTGGATCTGTGTAGGACGCAGTAAATAAAGGCTTCAAATCCCAGCTCCTCCAACAGTTTCCTAGACATAAACTCTGAGCTCTCTGAGTCTCAGGCTCCCCACCCTGGGGAAAGCAGAGATGCATCCTTGTTTTCCAGAGCTTTTGAAGGAGTGCTTTTTGATCAGGCTTGACAGCCAACAGCACTGGCCATGAGCACAGAACGAGGAAAGGCAAGGAGCAAAGCTGCCTGCTCAGGCTTGAGATCCCAGCCCAGCCCTCTCCCATGCAGAGGTCTCACCTGTAGTCAGAATAGGCCCCAGGGCAGTAGAACAACGCCACGAACAGGGTTCGTCCCCTACAGACGGTGTCCAGGGTCAGTGTAATCCCGTACACAGAGGTGAGCATGAAGAAGGAGAGCGCAAGGATGAATGCTTGGTGGTTCTGCTCCCCTACACAGCTGTTAATCCTCCAAAAAGGAAAGAAGAAGTTACTTAGCTTGGGAGGAGAAAATACAAAAAGAAAAAAGAAAAGAGCTTGCTTCTTTTTTTCCCCTCCCTCCCCCAACTGTCAGAGAACCTCATCTCCAAGGTCTCACTACAACACAGGCAGCTTCAAAGCAGCTTTACAGCTTTTTATAGAAAGCTTACAGGCACAAGTCAATAGACCAGTACGGTAGGAACGGTACACTATTTGCCTCAGAAACTTATAGGAAGCGTAGTATCCTAAGCTAAGACATTTATACCTGCTGCTCCTTGATTACAGTACTGCGCGCAGGCAGCTTTGGGTTCCCTTGCTCCCAGGTGAGCACTTATGCAAGTTAACTGCGGGCTCGCTAGTGCTCCTCAGACCCAGTGGAAAAAAAAGACAAAAAAGACTTGGAGAACCAGGAGCGATTCTGAAATATGCTGTAGAAATTAGCAGCGGTTGTCCCACTTATACAGCAAATTCACTTTTTGAAAGAGCATCGCTGAACATTTGGAATAGGCTGGGGAAATAAGATGTTAACTTAAAAGAAAAAGGAGAGGAACAAAAAAAAAATACATAGCCTCAGCTGTGCAAAACCTACCAGACACAGTGATGATCCAGTCTCCTCACACACCTGCCACAAAGCCGGCAGTGCCCCGCTCGGGCTGGCCTGACCAGCTGGCATTTCGCACACCAGTCCTTTCTCACACCTTCTGGCCCCTCGGCTGAGGCTCTGGAGTAGCCTTTGGCCTCCCCATTCACAGCACGGCCGCTGGCAGCTCCTGCCGTGGCGACTCCATGGAGCCCGTTGGAGCTCCCTCGAAGGTTCTTGTTGGGAAAATCCTGATGCGATGACTTGGCATCGCCTACTGGGATGGGAAGGTAGCCGGGGTCTTTCTTGGCTCGTAACAAGGCTGCAAGCATGAGAACTAACCCAGAGGTGAGGAGCACCACTTGGGAATGCCCCACCTGGCCTCGGGGAACCACCTCCTGGAGAAAGACATAGTACATGTAGCCCAAGGAGAAGAGTCCCAGGCTCAAGAAGAAGAGAGTCCGCTCCTTCCTCCTGTGGGTGAGGTAGTAATACCACAGCACCACCACGGGAAGAGAAGTCAAGACGACCAGTCCCAGCAGGAAGTGCAGAGCTGCGACGTGGAGGAAGACGGGCAGCAGCACGAGCGGCGGAACGAGGCTGACGTTGATCTTCACGGCCCCCGCAAACCAAGGGACGCGGCAGCGGTCCGCAACGTCGTCGACGATCCTCTCCAGAGCTCCCGGGGGCAGGGACCTGCAGGTCAGCCACCTGTCGGGAGGGAAAACACAGCGAAGGGAATAAACACACGGGGAACACCTGTGGGGATCTCTCTGTGGAGAAAAGGCGGCCACCCCCCTTTAAGTGGGAGCAAGGGGGCTGGAAACTTTCCAAAGAGGAAAAGGGAGGGCAGGAGAGCGGGGATGCGCTGAGGGGGTCCCAACGGGCGGTTCCCTGAGGGAGCCTCAACGGTCGCTGTGCTGTGGGGGGGGGGTCCTAACGGTCGCTTCTCTGAGGGGATTCTGTGAGGGGACCCTAACGGTCGTTTCTGATGGGATTCTCTGAGGGGACCCCAACGGTCACTTCTCTGAGGGGACTCTCTGAGGGGACCCCAACGGTCGCGGGCGGTTTGGGGGGGGGGGTCCTAACGGTCGCTTCTCTGAGGTGATTCTCTGAGGGGACCCCAACGGTCGCTCCCCTGAGGGGACTCTGTGAGGGCAGGGGGTTGCCCCGCAGCCGTTACCTGTCGCAGCCCTCGTCCAGCTCCCGGCAGTCGCAGCAGCACGCCGCCAGGTGGTTCCGCCGGCCCCGCCGGTCCACGTACTCGCAGCAGCACAGCGGCTCCTCCATCGCCGCCGCCGCCTCCCTGCCTCTCTCCTTCCTCCCCTCCCTCCCCGCCGTGCCCCGGCCCTGAGGGGAGGGACGGGACCGGGAAGGGAGGGGGGGGGCGGCCGCACCTCTCCTCCCGCCCCGCCCCCGCCCCCTCCCCTCAGCAGGTGCCTCGCGCCCGCCCCCGCCTCCTCCCCGCAGGCCCCGCCCCCCTCCGCCGGAGCCCGGCTGCTATTGGCCCTCCCGCCCGCCAGGCCCCGCCCACAACGCGGAGGTGTGCCGGGTTTCCCCCCCCCGGCCTCGGGGCCCGAATAACTGACGGCGGGACGAGCCAATGGCTGCGCGGGAGGGGCGGGGCTAAGAGTGACGTAGCGGCACCTGGCGTAAAGGGGCCGCGATTTTCCCACGCGGGTCATTCATTCATTGGCGGCGCGGCCCCACAGCCGCTATGGGGTCGGGATGGGATCGGGGGGACCTCGCCCTTTGCACTCCAGGCCCGTTCCCAGCGGCACAGGGCTCCTAACAAACCCAGCTCGCTGCCTGAAGAGCTGCGTGCTGCTGGGCACAGCCCCCCAAAATATAGGGGTGCCCCTACAGGAGCGCAGCCCCCAAAATAAGGGGGTATCCCCTACACAGGGGCACCCCCCTATAGGAGCGCAGAGCCACGTGCTGCTTCTAGAAAGCTTTATTCCGTGCGGCTGCGGAGCCACCATAGAAAAAGAGTCCGGAGGGGATGAGTAAAGTCCCTGCCCCATGAGTCCTCCTCGAGCACGCGTCTCCTTGGGGCCGAGGCTTGGGGTGGGCATTAGCTGTCGGGCTTGCTGCTCTGGGTCCTGTTCAGGTGATCAAAGCTTCTCTGGAGCATGGAGAGGGAGAGCTTCAGCTGGGGAAATAAATAGTGAATCAATTAAGCCACTGGTAAGGGCCATCAGGAAAATCCCATTCCCCTCCCTCCTCTTCTTAGTGGGATTCCACCCCATTTCCTGCTCCTTTTCTCTATAAAAGGATCACTGTACTCTGCGTTCTTAACAGCTACACTCCGTGCAGTTCATCATACCATACTGTTAGTAATTATTAACTTCATAATTCCTAACATTACAGTATGATTAAGTCCTAACACCCTGCTAGACAACAGCACAGAGAAGTTTCCCCACTCATTTCCAGTCATTGTTGACGTTCACAGCAAATACTTGAAGGAAAATGGCAGCAAGGCATAATCAATCTTTTTCTTTTTTCCAATTTATTTTTTAATACCCAGCCCTCCCAGTGCATTTTCATGCACAAGATGCAATTAGGTTGCTGACAACCCTCAGCAAACACAAGGTGAAAGGACACTTTTGAGGCGTGACTTCCCCACAGAAGCGTTACTTAGGGCGGGAGAGGTGGCTGAGTTCTCACTCCACCTTTTAAAAGTTTTCACACTGCGAGCGTTCAAAAAGGCAGTTTAACACTTCAGCATTCACAATTGTTTGGGTAGGAGGCAAAGAAGCTGAAGAGGGAATGGAAACCAGGGAATTTGTTTCCCCAGTGAAGTCTCCGGCAATTGGAAGCATTTCAAGTTGTGCCCAAAACAGTTAACAAATTAATAGCAGCTTTTTGTGCAGAGACACCTCTAAACAGGGAATATCAAAATTGGCTTTTTTCCACCCTCCTTTAGTGCGTGGGAGAGCACAGAGCAAACTGCTGATGGATAGAGCTACATGTGAACTCCCCCACAGCTTTCCTAATCTAATAATTTCTTCTGTCACATTTTAAGATTTAATAAAAAGAGCTTAAAAGCAGAACATTCAGAGGTTATAAGTAGAAAGTGCTGTATGAATTCACTGTCCTTCACTTGTAGAGTTGTAATTTCAGCCTAGAGGTTTAGCAGTTGTTGACTTCAGGACCAGATCACTAAAGATTAGTGAAGCTCTCACCATCTCGATGGGTAGAGGGGAGCAAAAGCCTAGATAAACCTGTCTCAATAAACCACGGTGAGGTAAGCAAGCACTTAGTTATGAGTCTTCTCAGGAAAGAGGATCTGTTTTGAATCTTTGCTTTGTCACAATTCAAAAATCCATCAACAGATCTCATCAATAAAAGGTACTTGACAGGCTTAAGAAAATTGATATGACCCTTTAATTCTAGCCCAAAGAAAAAAAATCCATCAGAAACATGAGCACTGCCTTTGTACCAAATTCAAGCCGAGGACAAAACTGAGGCCAAGGCGGAATGAAACTTTAGTTAGCACCAGAAAACATTAAACAAAGGTTATCCTGGCATAAGGGAGAAAACTTGAGCTGTTGAAAAACAAAAGTATCACCAGGAAAGACTGGCAGACTTACCTGCTCAAGCATTTCAATTGAGTCTCTTAGTACTCCCTTCACGTGTTTAACCTGTTCCTTATCGTATTGAGGGATCTCCTCTTTTGATACCATTTCTGGGGATATGCTGAAAGAGATTGAGATTGCATCAGGCACATGAAACAAGCACCTCCCTGTGCCTATCCACCAAAAAGCAATTACTCTACCACCACTGCTAAGAACATCCTTTTCCCAAAGCCACATAAAAAGGTGTCTGCAGTTCGATTCTGCTTCCTGTTGACTTGAAGGTACTGTCTCAGACCCTTGTAGTGGCAGTCACCAAGAACAAAATGTGCTCATGTTACATCAACAATTTAAATTCTCACAGCTAAGGTCACAGAATCACAGAATAACTGAGTTGGAAGGGACCCACAAGGGTCATTGAGTCCAACTCCTGGGTCCCCAAAAGACCAAGATGGTGAGATCTTTTAAATCAGTTCTGAGATCTTCATCATGGGAAGTCACCACACTGCCTCCATACTCAAGATTAGGTTATCATTTGTAACTTGCTTGCCTACAACACATCGATGACAGGGAGCAACACCTGAGCCTCTTAAAGAGATCTGAAGATGAAAGGCATCTAACACGTAAGTCTGAGGGGGAGAAGGAATTTTGCAAGAGATGCGCAGAGATGGAAGCTAAAAAGCTAAGTGAATCTTTAACATGATGTTTGAGATCATGCTGGTTCACACAGGATGAAGCGAATACTTCAGTTCTGTGATCAGCACTACAATATTCACAGCAGATGAGTCACAGCAGGGTGATAAATGCAAGCTAAGGTTAACGCTTCCCCAAAAAACAGCTTGTCAAAGGAGAAATTTATTACTGCAAAATGCAGTCAGACATGTCACTGGATATCAGCATAGACCACAGAAGAGCAACGAGCCCTAACAGCGTTTGAAAACGTACCACCAGGTTTCATTGTTTGAAATCTATTTCTTTAAATCAGATTCTGTCACAAGCCGAGGAAGAACAAAAGCAAAGAATGGGCATTCAACTTACTTCAAAGAGCTTTCTTCCTGAAGCTGGACATGATAGAGAGACTGAGCTGCGTGCTCTATCTTTGACAGTTTGAGAAACAGCGTTATGTTCAGCAAAACCAACAGCAGCAAACTGCAGAGAGAACAGAACAAAATTAAGTCAGGCTTTGTCATTACTGTTAGAATGCTACAGAAGTGAGACCTGGGCTACAAACATCTGGGGAAAGTGAATGCTTCTGGGGCAAAAGGGCACAGGGCAGTGCTGTACTGAAAAGAAAGATTTACCTAAACAACTCTTAGCAGTTAGCTTTAAGCTGTGCCATAGCAACCTACATGAAGGGACAGCAGTGCCTCCTCTGGAGCTTTTTGTTTTGTAGGAGCAGATATAGGTAAACCTACAACAGACCAGTTTGTCAAAGCAGCATTTTCATTCCCTCTGTCACTTCTTAAGTCTATCCATTTCCCCTTCAACCCAAGTTTCTATATTTACATTCAAATAAGTTAGGATTTATCATGCTACATGCAATGCTAACATGCAAGTGAGGTAGGTAGAGGCCGATACAGATAAACACCAAGATGAGATTGAGATAAACCATGTTTTAATGCAAGTACTTACAAGACACTCATTACTACAATGATGGTGGTGGTCCTATTTACAGGATCTCTTTTCCTTCCTAGAGGGCATGGAAGAAAAGGAGGTTATAAAGTCCTGAAGAACACCCCTAACAGGTATGTCAGTGCCCAGCATTTCACACAACTGCTCATCAGGTTCTGATGGAAGTAACAGATCACTCAGGTGCACAAGTTTCTCTCCAGTTTCTCTCTGAATGCACCCAGTCATTTCTGCAGTCATCTCAGCCATGTCAGACAGCCAGGCTTTTACATCGGGAGCACTCCCCCGACCCCAGTTTGCTGCAGAGAACACAGCTCTAGGATGTGTCACATTAAACCCGCATAGCCTGAGGATGCTGCAGCCCATGCATTACCACCACTCATTCAGCACACACACCACCAGTCCCGTATTAGCAGTCTGCAACATTGCTGTCTTTTGCTTGTTCTCCTGACCAAATGAGACTTCCTGTCAACAAATGCTAAATCAAATTCCCCTTTAACTCGTCCCATCTGAAACATTTTTGTACTGACTGTTTCAAAAGGGTGAAGAGCATCTGCTAGTTGTCAGGCAGTGACCTACAACTAGTGAAGACAGCAAGCGTGTGCTGCTCAGCTTGGAGAAGACATGCACTCACCTACTACTGTGGGCAGGCTGATATTTAAACTTAATTACCTGTTCCCCTGAACAGCTCCTTAAGCTCACAGTTCCTGTGCTGGACAAGGGGCATACATCAAAGCTGTACTATGCACCAATACAGATACTCGCCCAAAGGCTGGAGCATGAGTGGCTAAATTAAGCTTTCAGGAAGTAATCTCAGATGAGGAAGAGTCCACTACACATGGTGTTGATCCAAATGCTCTCTTGGTGCTATAGTGTTGTCTCCCCCCTCCAAGGAAGGGCATTTACTCCTTCAGTGTTTACAATTCAACTCATGTCATGAAATCACCATTCTCTGGTAAACACAAGTATGTCAGATATTCCTCCTCTCTAAGTGTAGCTAACAGAGTATGCCAGAGTCCAAGTCTCTCATACTCAGTGGCAATAAAACTACAAGAAATGCTTCAGTAACACAGAAGTTACAAAAGCAGACAGAAAATGGACACCAACATTACCAACAAAATCAAGCATGAGGTGATAGGGCCAAGCAGTGAGTGACAGTTAATCATCTCACAACTCAGATGTGCAGTCTGAAGAAATAAACCGAAGCATATTTTCAGGAACTTTGCAAAAATCAGATTACATCTGTTTCTGATCCCATCTCGTTTTCAATCCCACACAGGTTCTGTGCAGCATTTTAGGATTTTATTTTAATTTTTAAAAATGGAAGGGAGGATTAGGTTTGATTGCATCGTGTACTCCCTATAATAGTGACTATGCATGTCCCTAATTTATTTTATGCAAGGTTGAACACACTAAAACATTTGCTATCACACCAATCAGATAAAAACAAGAGCATTATACACACAAGTGTTACTCTGGCACTACTGTAAGATTTAAACTTCCTTGAACACTCCTTATGGAAAATAATGGGTATAAAAGTGTGGATACAAGGACTCCTACCTATTATGCTGCCCTGGGACTCCAGCCCCATGTCACCAGAGGAGTGCTGGGAGGAGCGTTTGGGAAGCGATTCTGCCAGACTCCGGTGTAAAGTGCGTCGTCTGCGTCTCAAGGCAACTAATTTTCCAGTATCTTCTATGGATTGGTTAAGTGCATATTCCTCCATTAGCAGATCTGATTCTGCAGTAAAAAAAAAAGTTCATGAACTTTAAAAAAAAAAAAAAAAGCCAAAAAGGCAAGCACTGAAGACTTAAATTGCAAACAAGCTGTGAAGGGTGGCGGTGAAAAGAGTAAGTACATCTTCTAGTAAATGAACTTAAGTCAGGTAATTGACATAACTCTGCCTTAACCTATACTGGTCACCTTCTTTGCTATATGGCACGTTGTGCACTTGTCGGATCTGATGCACACTCAGGCTATGTAGGATTGTTTATTGTGTTAGACTGCAGTTAGGAGGAACACTTCCAGACACTGTTAAATCGAGATTAGGAATTGTGTTAGACTGAGCCAGCACACGGCTGGCCAGGCTGTTAGCAGCCATAGCCAGGGAGCCTGCCAGGTGCCACTGCTCCTCTTCTCATACCCACAATCAAGGAAATACTTGTGTTAGAGACAGGGATACGCAGTTGAGAGGAAAAGCTTTTCTCCTGCTTCCTTCAGAGAGCAATTGCTGACAAAGCATGCAAGAGCTTTTGGAAGGCATTATGCTGCCAGGCGTCTTTTACACCCCCAGAACTGACAGATGTATTGATAACAAGAGATCCCTTTGGTTGAAACCTTCTTTTCAAACCATTCTTTAAGGAATCAAGCTTGACACAGATGAAAACATGCATAGGGGAGGTAGCCTCCTTACTCCACCAAAGAGAAGAAAATGCCTCACCAAGCTGTTTAAAGTTCTCCTGTATTCCTCCCCAGGTGTTCTTCTCGATTACAGACTTCACCAGGCCCCAAGGCTGCTTTTTGTACTTCACTTCTGCAGAAACCCTAAGAAACAGAACACAACAGTGAAGAAAAAGCGTTCTGCTAGGCAGCACAGTGATAGCAGAAATCTCTTATCAGAGGCAAGCCCCTAGCTTATGTCCATAACCTGAAATACCAACTGGAAGTGCCTTGATTTTCTACCTGAGCAGCACTTACACTGAAGCGAGGCAAGAGACAGACACGGGCAAAGACAACACATCAAGCTAAAAGCCTCAGGAGATCCAAACGTCCAAGTCATTGGAAATGTTCTCAAGTCATTTTGAAGTCTGTTTTCTTCTCAGACTCAGAGCAGCGGGGTATTTCTCTCCCACGAACTGTTCTGACTTTAACAAACATTTAAAATAACCTTACAAATAGTTCTGCTTTTTACTCTGTATACATACACGTGGTATACTACATGGGCACAACAGCAGCAGCAGGTGAAATTCATTACCATGCATCCAGTACTCAGATCCTACCCCGAGGAGACAGAAATTAAACTCACTCTCTGTAAGCATGACAGAGGAAGTGACATTCCTGCCTGGCGTCTCCCAGGTTAACCTAGGCAATAATGCTTCCAGAACGGGAAGGTACTGGAACAGAACCCTGCAGGGGGCTTGTTCAGACAACTGAGTGAATCTTAAAGCTCTTCAAAAAGATAGCTCGTGATCTTTACTTAAATCCATAACGCTGACCTTACTGGAATACTTGCCCAGCTTTTTCAAGTAATCATTCCAAGAAACATGCCCACCAAGTCCCTACTCTAACAAAACAAAAACCTTTCAATTACTTTCTGAGCTGTTTTAAACAGTGTAATATAAAGCCAGCTGTAGCACCAACATGCACTTTGTTCTATACATTCATCCTCTTTACACTGTATTGAAACCCTGGGTTTTGCACTTATCTTAGGGTTGTCATGCACCTCGAAAAAACAAATAGAGCCCTCAAATAGGAAGAATGACTCACTCTAAGTCATCCAGAACAGTTGTTCAAGGACCCTTCTCCCTCCCAGAGGAAGAGGGAGTCTTCAGCACTTTTACAGCCTAAGATAAACCAGAAGGAAATCCAGGCTTGCTTACCTTACCTGTGTTCTGATAAAGTTTGAGATAAAAGGAATTACTAAGGACAACACTAAAAAATGCTACCAAGCATTACATAGTCACACAAATGCAGCCAACAAGGAACTTGATCACTTCAAACGTCTTCAAATGGGAGAGGAAAGGGCCTTACAACACCCCACCTACCTAAAAAGTCTAATAATGAAGTCTAGCAATGATTTGCTCAAGTACCCCCACTGCAACGACAAGTATGCTTCATATTCCTATGAAACTACTCTCCTCTGCAGGCCTTTAAGCAATGATACCTCAGAAACTTTGTCTGAAAACATCTGTCATAGTTCTAATTTATCTCACTCGCACAACTGCACTCAAAAACCCGATGCTGATCAGAACCCAGTCCACAGCCTTGGAGATGAGCTCTGCATCTTGTAACATCAACAACCAAGACTTCATTTCTCACCGAATTAATCATACCCAAGTACAGCATACATATGACAGGAGATAGAACAAGCTTATTTTTCAGAAGAGATCCCCAGCTTCAAGAGAAACCAAGCACCCTTTATGTTGCAGGCAGATCTTTTGATAAGCAGATTTCAGCAGCCTGCACCACAGATGCCTCCGAGTCCTCAGCTCCTGCTGCACATCGCTCAGGCTCACCGTAATCGACATTTGTGGCTGGACGTGCGGCTGATGCAGTATCGGTTCACAGTGTAGAAGTAATCATGGTAGGGGACGTCGTGGGTCAGTACTTCAGCATCCACCTGATAAGACTGACCTTTCTGGCTCTGCTTATGCAGGATCTATGAGAAAAGAAAGCAAAAAGGAGTAAGTATATTCACGGTGTTTGATTATTATTTTTTTTTTTCCAACCCCTTCAGCCTCAATTCTTTAGGTTAGGCCAACCAACTCCAAGCGAACTGGAGTAGGGAGAAAGCCTGAACAACCATGAGAGAAGGCAGTTAAGGATGTCAAGAGATGACACCTCCAGCTAAAGCCAGCTCAGGCTGTGCAGAAGCAGTACACTATCCCTTCTCCACTCAAATATCAAGTACCAAATGCAAGACCGGCCACCGACTCATGACCACACTTCTTTGAGAATGAGCTATGAGACCTTTCCCAAACCAGAACCACAGAAGAGTTAAGGTTGGAAGGGACCTCTGGAGGTTATCTGGTCCAACCACCATGCTCAAGCAGGGCCACCTAGCACAGGCTGCCCTAGAAGATGTCCAGACAGTTTTTGAAGATCTCTTTCAAGGAAGGCTCCACAACCAGGCGAACTGTTCCAGTGCTCTGTCACCCTCACAATACAAAGTGTCTCCTAATGTTCAGAAGAAACCTCTTATGCCTGCTGCCTGTTGTCCCACCACCACTGAAAAGAGCCTGGCTCCATCCTCTTTCCACCCTCCCTTCAGGTATTTTATATGTATCAATAGGATCCCCACCCCAAGCCTTCTCCTCTCCAGGCTGAAGAGTCCCAGCCCTCTCGGCCTTTCCTCATAGGAGAGATGCTCCTGCCCTTCATCTTTGTGGCCCTTCACTGGACTCTCTCCAAAAACACCATCCCTCTTTTACTGGGGAGCCCAGAACTAGACACTGAAAGAAGATTACTCCATCTTTTCTGACTATCCCCCAGGGTATACACAAGATTAACGCTACTCCCCACAGTCTGTGGGAGATCCTCACAGCCACGTGTAAGACCAAAGAAGTCAGAGAAGCTTTCTGCATTTGGTCATTAATGGTGAAAGAGGCAGAAAGACACCCTTCAAGACACTGTATTTAAACTGCAGATCCACATTCAGCTCTCTGAACTCTGAGCCACGGTCAGATCTCTGACAAGACTGTAGAGCTCACCCCTTCCTTGCTTTAAAGGGCACCAAACAGACACACATGAAGACAGTACCTGCTTTTCAGTGGCGGTTGTGAACTTCCCACAGAGAGGATTGTTAATCGTTACAGTGTATGTCAAAGTCCTCAGCTGATTGCCACTGGAATCTCTATTCCAAGGGGTCGACACAGCATCTAGATGAGAAATTATGCAAAATCTCACATGCAGATCACCTGAAAGGCACCATCTCTGCCCTTTCACATCTTAAATCACAGTTTAAAAACAGCACTGGGGAGAGAGACAAAACTGTTTCCAAGTGGTTGTGTGCTTTTTGCATAAAAAGTGAAAATTTTATTTCATTCAATGAGCGAAGGTGAGGCGGTAAGAAGCTGAACCTAAGTCCACTGAAAGAGACTTGGGGATGCAGAGAAGAGTAAGCAAATAAACGAAAATATACCATTTCCTATCTGCTTAAAGTTGAAAGGATTCATCTAGCATTATCAAATTGCTTTTGCCACTTTGCCTTCCAAGCTAACACTGAATAAATATTACCCTTTTCAGCTTAGTTTTCTTACCTTATGATCTCAATGAATAAAGTTTACTCATCCAGAAAATTAAAGCCTGAGAACATCATTTAGGAGGATGCAGCAATTTCATCTGTGTGCCAACTGCACAGACTTCACTATTTCTGGGACACAATGGGACTGGAAATACCTCACAGAATGCAACAATTTAGGCATTAAAGTGCAGTTTTGTTGTGCATTGAAATGAGGTTCTTACTCAGAAACATGACTGATCTACAGAGACAGGCTAGCTTTTAATATTGGCTTTTACAGCAGAACTTGAGAGCTTCAAAATTCTTTTAAAGCAAGGAGAAACCTAAAATTCAAACTCAGCCCTATTTATCATTTCTCAGAGGTGGAACTTTTCAGGATAAGTTGCAACACAGACAGAAGGGAGAAGAGTGCATTACCTACTATACTCCTGGAATTGAGAAACCTCTGCATGAAGTGAGAATTGGTGAAGAGGATTTCAAACATCTTGTCTGCAGTGATGTGGAAAACTCTGTTTATGAAAAGTCTCCCAAAGAGATCATTCTCAGAGACAGTCTCCTTCACAGCTACGGAAAGACAGAGAGATTGGGTTAAAAAATAAAGGATTATTATAAAGTCCTTTTTTGTTTGTTTGTTTGTTAATAGCACTAAGCTTTATTATATCATATCCTTCCCAAGCTTGCGTCAGCAATTATTTCTTACTCTCAGAAACCCAGAAGTGACAGCAGCACATTTTTCTGTAGTAAGGTGGTCTTTGGGAACAAAGTCTAGAGCTGGTTTTCTAGCCCACCTCTCACTATTTCCCTGTACGAGTCGATAAGTCAACATCACAAGATCCTATTGCTTGAATTTTGCCTTCAGAGCTCTACTGATCCTACAGGACACACTGGAGAAGACAGAGCCAGCACAATCCTCATTTAATGTGTGCCTATTAGAGAAAGGACATGTGCGTAGCAAGCAGGACAGTGAGAGCATAAATAGTTTTCGTTTTTGCTTGTGGCTAATATCCAAATTCTGCTTCTAACATCTGTACTGCTGGTACTGTCCACACCAAGAGACCAGGGACAGACCTTTCCTCAAAGTGTTCCTTCCTCCATACCTATTGCAAGGGGAACACAAGGAGTACCCTGCTCCATTTTGCAGGGCTGCAAAGCACACCAGGATGTTTTATCACCCTCCCTATGTCAAACCACCACCAAGCACCCCAAAGGTGTTCTGTGGTCCCAGCACTGAGCTTTGTTTCTGCTGCCTGTTGGTTGCTGGCATGAGTCAGCTTTGTGGCTGTTACAGCCACTCTCTCAATAGATAAGGGACAGAATCATAATCCTGGAGGGACAGCAGTTTCCTGTGCCAACCCCAACTCTGTCTGCTCATGCTTTAGAAACAAGACCGTTCTAGTTTATTACCAAAAAAAAGAAAAAGTGTACAAAAATCCTAAACACCCAACCCCACACACCAAAACCAGGCAAAATGTCTGAAAATAAAGCTTTTGGAAGCAAAACAGAAGTCAGGACGCCTAACCTTTCAACTGATATGAGTGAGTTCTCAGAGCTATCAAAGGTCATTGCCAGCAACCAAAACAAAGGTAGCTTGAATATCATGCTACAGGTCACAAACCGCCTGCAGGCGAAGGTTACAGCCCTTAGAACATGATTTCATAGCAGTCAGTATCAATAAATGCAAGCGTAGCAAATAACCATAACAGGTCTGCAGTGAAACCCAGTTCTGATGCTGCTCCAGCACTGCTTCCAGCCTGTTTAAAGTCCCCACTACACACACGTCTCCAAAAAAGTTCTTGGACCCTAAGCATGACCCCAAAGTGAAGCGTGAGTGATATCTTTATGCTTGCAGGGGAGATGACCTTCCTGTGCTGCTTTCTGCTGATACAATTCCAAGGTGGGACAGGAAGCCAGCAGGCATTCTGAGACCTATTTAACCAACCAACATGCACTCCTTATTTGCTAGAATACAGATTCAGCTGTGTTGAAACATTCTGCAGGAAGCTAGAAATTCAGGTTGGGTTTTCAGTTTACATTCACTGTATTTCCTCTCTGAGGTGAGCCTAGTTCCATCAAAACTCAGTGAACTGTAAGTGACCTCAGCTAGCAAGGCCTCGATGCTGCAGACCTCATCTCAAAATGCACTCCCCACTTCCCCTCTTTTGCTAAGAGAAGGAGAGGAAGCTTCAGGTGTTCTGATGCTGCCATCCCCTTTGACTACTGGGCATCAGCCAGCTTGTATGGAGCCAGGCAGCAGATAACTCAAAGCTCATGCATTATTACTTTAAGGTCTGGACCTTGCTACTGGAATATTTTACTCTTCAAGCATGAAGCCTCTCCTCAAGGCTCAAATCCAACAGCCAGAGTATCCATGGATCTATAATGTTTTAATTTATAGGCAGTTTCCTGTTAGCTGATTTGCCTACACTTTTTCTATCTAGTTATAGCTCTGTAAGGAGCAGTCAGCGAGCTGCCAAGTGCATGAAAGCATCTATTGAGAAGTGTTTTTAGTTACAGTCTCTCAGCTCCTGAAAAATTGGTGTTATCGCAGAAGAGTATTTTCAGAAAACCCAAGCTGAAACTAGGCTGATATAATCAGGCTAATCAGCTACTTTAGATACTACTGTTTAAACAGCTATTTTATCTGAAACGTTTCCAGGCTTTCTGAAAGAGGCCTGGAAAAAACGTGTGTATGAAAGCCTCTGAATTCCACACCTGCAGGAGCCGGTCACTGCATATACCAAGAGCTTGACAAACTTTAAGTCCCTTCCATCTGGGCTTCTCAGTGTTTAGCTGCAGGAATCCCACATGAAGCAGTGAGCACCAACAGCAGCATAGCAAGAATAAATGTACAGATTAAATAAATATTCAGATTATACACTTGCAGTTTGGACAGAATAGAAAGCTTTAAACACTTGACTTTGTTACAAATATACGTATTTGTCTTTTTTGGTTTAATTAAGATGTAGGAAGCTTACCTGTATGAGTTATCACAATTCTAGAGCAACATGGAGTATTTTCTACCTAGAACTAGCTTAGAAATACTGTTTATGAAAAAGTGTTTTTATTCCCAGGCATATATCAGTCTAACTCCTTAACTCTTAGTGCTGTTCTTAGCAGTATGTAATTATCAGCCACTAACTCGCTCAGCCTGAAAACATTTATAGATGAATTGGAGTAACTGATAAGAGAACATGAAATCACTCTGATTTTAGGTTAAGACCCCTAGGGACCCCAAAACCCCAAGCAAATGTTACCCTGAGTGTCCTGGTTCTGCAAGAAGGCAGCAAGTCCGCTCCCTCCCCCACTGCTGCCTTGCACTTTGTAAGGTCATTTTCATCACTGTATGGCAAGCTGTGAAATGCTGTTTGCATATAATACCATTATGCGCCAGTGATTGCAGAGGTTTGAAAACATCTGCAGTGCAAGACAAGAAAGAAAAAAACCTCAAGGAGTTGTAGAGGAGTCAGGAAAAAAAATAAATCTGTTTTTTCAATTCCCATTAACAATCAACAGCTTGCGAAGCTCAACACATACCGTAAGCAAATAAAAAAAGTTAAACCACTAAGAACAGACTATCAAAAAGATTTGAGGTGACTGATTCTTCCACTCCACAGAGCTGGAAGAGGAGCAGGAGAAAAAAAAAAACATACACACAACTCTTGGTGCTGTTTGGGATTTCCATGCCACTGGGGATGGAGGGGGAAATATTGCACGCTGAGAATAATGCACAGGTCAGAGACTTAGAACAGATGCACCTGAAATCAAGTTGTTAAAACTAATTCCTAGAGTGAACATCTTCCAGCCACCATCTATTTAAAGACCGCATCAGCAGTCGTGATTACCAAATAACTCTCCTATACTTTAAAAGGCTAAGTACCAAATTAGCTTTGGGGAAGTACTGAAAAATACTGTGACAGTGCAAGCTTTTTTCCTGATCACAAGGAAAGCTTACGCCTTATGCCTTTAGATAATTCACAACAAATATTCCTTCAAATCCCAAAGCAACAGATTATTGGCAGCCAGATATTTAACAGAGTACGTGCTTTAAATATTGTGATTATAATGTCAGCAAGGTAACAGGGCTATTCTTCTGTACATGCACTGTATATCCACAATTTCAGCTCTTGAAAAAAAAGCAGGCTGAACTCCTTTCAACCCTTCCACATCCTATATCCCTACCAGCAAGAAAAGCCACACCACCACTGCACCCACCTCCCAGCATCAGAGCACAAGCAGTTATGCTCTCCTGCAGACCACGCATTTAGGGTGGTTATTAACGCGCACAGAAACACCACAGTAAGTCAAGCAAGGAGGTCAGGAATTATGAGGCCCCCCATACACAGTAAGGCTTTCTAACAGTATTTTTCAATATTCTACTTCTCCCTTCTTTCTTCGAGGCATTTGATGCTGCTGAGCATTATAGTTGCATATAGAAACCCTACACCCAACGCAGGCAGTCCTTTGAGGAAACTCAGAATCTGATGCTTCTATATTGGGAACGCATTCTGTGCTTGAGCTAAAATTTCTTTTCTGAAATTTATCGTTGAGACTGCAGATATTAACTTCTGTCTCAGCCAAGAGTTTGTCACGGCCCAAGATTTATACTCCAGTTTATGAAACCAAACTAAAACACCAAGGTACAGGTCACTGAGCCAGTGGTGTGTGGTGAGAGACCCCTTCCAGTGTGAATGCAATGTGAAAATCATGAAGGACAAGGAGCTGCCAAGGTTCTGGCACTCCAGCTTTTGGTGTCAGGTGGACATGAAGTTGGAGAACAAGTCTTGAGCTTGCCCCCTCACCTTATTTGCCAGGACACCTCCATGGGCAGCCTGAGCAGGAGCCAGAAGATACAAGAGAGATTAATTGCATGGGTAACCCTTTGCTGTGTGGGAAAGCTAATTTCATCTGAATGAAGGAGCTCACCTTCTAGGAGTGTGGGGCAATCGCAATAGAAAACAGGCAGAGAAGCAGAAGAAAAAAATTCTAAGCATGAGGAGAGTGATCTGCGAGAAAAGATTAATGTTGTGGGACTAGAAAATCCTGCTCCGAATAAAGGAGACTCATCTTGGGGGAGGGAGGAGAAATAAGAGCAGCATGAATTCAGTCCTCTTTTAAAGGGACATCTCCAGTTTAATAGGCTTTGTTTGCTGAGTATCACCAGCACAGGGATGACGGCTGGGATTTGCTTTATCATTTAGGCAAGCAGGACTATTTTCAACCCATTTCACTGGATACCTTCACCATTTAAAAATCCAAGGGTATCCAAAATAGCTAAAACATCAGAAAACTGAAACTTTCTGCAGCTTTAAGAGATATACCTGCGACTGAGTTAACGTGTAAAGCTCGTTCAATGCATAGGGGCATAACCAGAAACTCATTCAAATACGCAGACTCACAAAAATGATACAGCTTGACATCCACCAAGCTGAATCCCAACACCAGCAAGCAGATACAGTACTGGGGAGCAAAGAGAAAGGTAACTGAAACATAAAGTACATCCTCAGGCAAAGCTCACACCTTGCAGATGGCCAGATCAATCCACGGCTTTGAAAGCTTTCCTCACTCCAGCAATCCCAACTTGATAGCACCTGCACACACCTTCCATTGCCAATTCTAACCAAAAAGATGCTACACAAAGTTTCTCAGACAGATTAAGAACCGTCCTCAAATCGATCTGTTCTATTCCTGGCAACAGGCAATGAAAGCAAGGTCTCTCTTTGCATATGAAAGCAAAATAGTGGTGTGTTCAGAAGTAGCTGCCCTGGTGAGGTTTTGTCCTTCATTTGCATGCTACTTCAGACTTTGAAACTGACTCGGGTTGTGTGGGCTTTGTTTTAAAGGCATTCACAGAGTCCAAAATGAGGATATTCAACAGAACACCCACCACAGCTTCTGTGAAATGTTTGTAAAACGATGGGTTTTGCACAGAAGAGCTCCCCATAATAAGGGAAGAGCTCATATTAGAGGGGGAACTTGTCAAGGGCTGCTGTGGGACCAGAGAACAAGCACCCAGTGAAATTTGCACATTACTGTCATCCAGTCTGGGCGCAAGGCATGTTCTGGCCTCACCCTCTCCCCAAGACATAGCAAATACACTCCTACCAAAGCCACAATGAAACACGCAGCCATACTTCTCTCTTCTAGGACAAAAAGAGGAAAGGAAGCATGCAACTGCCAAGTTACAAGGGCTACATTGCTGTGGTAGCCAAGCTCCTGATAGCCTGGTACTAGATAATGAGGTATAAATCAAGAGGATGATGTGTTAGGATCCATCAAAATGCTAGCTTTGCTGGTATGCAGTGTGGTCTACTCCAGGATGTATTTAAGGTTGTTTATCCTCAGACGAGATTCAGAACATGCAGAATAATGCTCCTGAAAACTGGGAAGTTGTCTTGTCTGGACTTTCAACAAGTTCCTCAGTTTACTCCATCAGTAACACTCAAGCCCATAAGCATCAAGAAAGAAATGTAAGGGGGTGGAAAGAAATAGAAGAAGAGCCTGAAATGTTTTCCCTCAGTTCCCAACAAGTGAAAATAAACTGAAAAGCATTTAAAATACCTATGAGAACGTGGAAAGTGAACACCACACTGTCAAGATTTTTTTTTTTAGTCTAAGATATTAGCAACTCTTTGCCCACCAAAAGGTAAGAAGTAAAATATCAATTTGTTTTCATTTTAAACACCCCAATGTTTCTTTCCAGAAACTAGGATACAAAGGTGTTTTTCTTACAACTGTGTGAAACAAAAACGAATTTCACAAAACCAGAAAGTTCTCTAACTTGCTCCACCAAGTGAGAAGGATCACGAGAGTAGGGTTGTCTTACTGCTTCTAACTGTGGAAAGATTTACCTTCTTCACTGTCTGAGGCACTGCTCTTCTCTGGAAGATTTTCATTCTCATTCAGATCCAATGACTTTTCGAAAGATCTGCTCCTGACTAGCTTAACAGATTTTCTTTCTGATGATGGAAGAGGGCTCTTCTTTATTTGCGTCTCAGTCGGGGACTCTTCCACCTGAAACAACCAATAGGAAAAAAAATAAATCTATCAGTAAACACAGGCCCTTTAAAAAAAACAGTTACTTGCAAAGAAAAAGATTTAGAAAGGAAGCCACAAGTTCTGCCAGCTCAGTTACCCCACGGTCAAGCATTAATTTCCTCCCTTGCTCCCCTATAGCAGCCAGCCTCCTTTCTACTTTATCTCAGACTTCACTTTGCCCTAGCAGCAAGGGACAAACTTATCTGCTCCATCTTACGAAGAGCTGCCTAAAAGGGGCAGTTTGTTCCCTGCCCAGTCCCTTTGCATCCACCTGCACAGCTTGGTCCCCTTCCCTGCATCCATGCTAGCATTTATAAACTCATTAACCTAATGTTTAGGTTACAATAATTATTTACTTTTTATTGGTCTTTTTTTTTTTTTGGGGGGCAGTTTAGGAAGAGGTCCAACAACCCTGAGGGGAAGCACAATGAAATGGACAGGATCTCCCTTCTTCACCAGGATTAGATCATCATAACTAGATATTTGAGAGTGTGTTCTTATTTTGTAGGGCTCCAGTAGCCTTTGATAAAGAATAGTTAAAAAATAGTGTCTACAGCCATTCTACGTATAGTGTTACTTTTCTGAAACAAAGCAATGGGATATCATTTGCCATCTGTAATACAGAAGCAGAGCATCCCCCACAGCATCAGTCACTGAATCAATGCAGCTCTGAACCATTAACTACATCAACTGGGGGCTAAACCTACCAGAATGCATCACTGAACACTTCAAGAAGTAACTGCTGGCAAAACCACATGTACAAGGTTTGTACATCTCAGAGTGCCACCCAAAAAGCCTGGCTATGAGCCACAATCTTCATTCTAAGCCTCCCTTCAAAGCTCCCGTTGCCTCCAGTGGAACAGCTGGGATCCAGAATAGCACAGCCCCCACAGGCAGCAGCACGTGGACTGTGATAAACAAGATCAGGTCTCCTCGAGCAAGTAGCTCCAATTCATCTGCAACACCACCATCCTTAAAGATTATTCAGCACTGCCTAAATAAAACAAGAGCATCCGCTGCTTGAATAGTCATCGTGTACTTCCTGTACTCCTTGGCTTTTTTCAAAAAAAATAAAGACCATTTTCCATTTTGTGCAACCGAGGGCCATTAGCAGAAGGTGGGTGGCTGCAGAATAGAGACAGGCATGAATTCAACTGCAGTAGAAGCAAGTAAAAATATTCCCTCAAGGTCAAAAAAAAAAAAAAGGAAAGACTACTGCATCAGCAATGCAGATCGATTAACAAATGCATGCCTATTGAAAGGAGCTACCACGCCTGAAGTTAGGCACACAACAGGAACGAGGACAGTAACTAACACTTCAATGTCAAAACATTCCAGCAGCACAGAGAGAAAGGAGGAGGGAGCTAGGAGTGGTGAAACCTTTATAGATCTGTGTCAGTTTCTAGGTAAATAAGTCCTTCATGATGTCAAGGAAAAAAAATCATGCTGATGCTTTTGGAATATCCTGCAATCAACTCGATTTTCTTGTTTTTATTTTTTATTTTTATAGTAAAGATTACTGATTTTAAGATCTGCGAACCAGAATTAAAGGGAGCATTTCTTCCTTACGCACATTTGCCTCCTGAGCCAGTCCAAGACCACTAAGCTCTGTGCCAATGCATTTTAGTTTTTAACAGAGGGCTCTGAGACAGAGAAACCTTACAGAGCCTTCTAAGGAAGCCTAGAAAGAAGAAGGTGGTTTCCATACAGAGGTGACCTGCACTTGGAGAAGCAGACAAGCCACAAGCGGTGTTACACACCCACCTTCTTTAATCAACTATGAACAGCTGCCTATTGACAACCCTTTTTCCAAGGCAGTCCAAGAAATGCAAGCCAACCCCTCCCTCAGTTCTGATCTCTTTTGGAAAGAGCTTTTGGACTTCCCTTGCCTGTCAGAGCACAAAGGGAGGAGTTAAGCCTCTTCCCCTCCAGCCTTTGGAAGGCAATTGTGTGGTGTGTCATCAGTGCAATCATTTTTGATAAAAGCTTTTTAAGCACTACCATCCCGTCTCCTCCTATTGCTCCTGTGCTTCTGCAACATACGCTGCAATCCAGAGCTGTGGAGAGCCAACATGCTTAAGACACACCAAATGACACATACAGCTCAACACAACCATGACGTGTTTTAGCTACAGTAAAACCATAAACTGAACAGATTTATCGAGACTGACGTTTTACATCACAATTAGAGAACTTTTTAAAGGCAGGCAAGTCAAGGGAGAATCCTAGCACTTTTCCCTGCTTGCTGATCCCATCCCTGGGCATTCCTGCTTACCAACATGTCCAACTAGATTTGGCACCTACAAGAGATCTCCGGGAGTGACACCCAGTAGGTAAACAAAAGCACTTTTCCAAACCGAGCGGTTATTTTAAGAGGGCTTGTACTTGTGCAAACAAGACTCAAGCAAGTCCAAATCAAGGCTACTTGATTTGATTTGGTAGATTTTACTTATCCCAAAGAGCCCAAAGTCCAACAGCATCCACAATTTTTCCAATGTCCCCTACAGCTCTCCATAAATCTTGTTTTATACTCCTAGGATTTCCATGAGGGATACCCATCACCCTAATAACTAAGCTTTTAACATCTGACAAATACCAGTATTGTTTGCTGGGTATAGGTCTCTAGCCATTAACATGGATTTCCACAAAACTATTTAAAGCCTATTTAACCTCAGTTTTAGCAAGCCAAATTAACTACTACATGAAAGTAAGGATTGTTAAAGCATCTTTTTCCCCTTCCTCAATTTTTTCAAAGCAGAAGCAGCAATTAAATAAATTCCCAGCCTGAGCAAAGTGAAACACTTTGGTGCTCTGTTTGCTTTTCCCAGATCATTCCCTTGGGGTACCTATTAACCAAGAGATAATGTCTGTAACCTTTTAGGACTACAACTGCACATAGGAGCCCCAGGAACTGTGCTAAATGCTGCGCACACCTCAGACACCGCTACTAATGCGCCTGCCCTCCCAGGCAGCCAGTCACATTCACAAATACATTTAACACCATGAATGAAACAGCCGTGCCTGTACGGTTTTATTAACCTTCCAAGGGTGCTTTCTCCCCTCCCTTTCTGAAACATTTCAGAAAATTTAATTTAGGGGATATGGGGGAGGAAGGAAGGTTTTAGTCATTCATAGCAACTGACCAACTGATCTCCAAAATGTACAGGATGTACATGAGGATAATAATATCCTCATGTACAAGATATCTTTATGAGGAGATCTATATCTGCATTTTTAAGAATGCAAACAAAAGCATTTCTTTCAAAAAGCACTTATATAAGAATGCATGGGGTCTATAGGAAGGTGGATAAACAGTTTTATTTTTTACAGCTAGGAAGATCAAGGCCAAAACCTCAGCATTCTGGTCAGATTATGCAGTGAATTAGCAACAGGATGCTGCTGAAACTCACACCAACATCTTATACAAGTATTTGTTTCCTGAATATATTCCTGAGATCTGACAATATTCATGTCCAATTTCTGATGTGAAAACCTTTTAAATTGTCATGAACTTCTAGTGAATTTTAGAAATGACAGCCCTATGCATTCCTACCTTTACACGTATGCAAGCATAAATGATTATTGGTTACAAATAGCACAAAGGTCAACACTTACTCCTGACAGTGCATGTCTGCTGAGGGACTCTCCTTCTGTCTGAAGCGCGGGTTCCCGAACTAAACCAATTGTTTTATGTAGTTTGTCATCCCTTTCTCCAGGTTCATCACAAACGCTGGATCTGTCCAAAGGAAAAAGGAAGGTATCTTTGGAGTTGTAAAAGCTGAGAAAATCTGAGAAAGCTTTTCATGTGTGATTTTTGCTCTCAAACCATGGCTGTTCAGCTAACATTAAAAATTACTAACTCATTCCTCCAGCTTATTAATCTCTCAGGCCATGTTCCTCACCCTAACCACCCAAAAATCCAGCTTCTGCCTGTTAGGTTAGCAAAAGTGAGCACTGGTCAATTAGAGAAAGTAAGTACTGTGGGAAAATGGGAAACAGAAGTAACTTATAACAAATTTGGAAAGAAGACATCTGAAGAAAGTTTGAGGTAAGATTTTTCCTGCATCCCTTATTCCTGAGTTGCAAAGTACCGCATTTTTTACAGGTAGAAAACCATGAAGTATTTAATGGGACATCTTTTGAAGCTTGCAGTGAATTTACTTTTCCCAACAAACACACAAAGATAATCAAGGATTGAAAAGGAAATGCATGTTACATTCTTCAGTTTTAGAGAGTCATGCTTATTTAGATAAAGATATCAAACTAAAGCCCTGTTATTAGAATTACACTGACTGTTCATAAGTTAATTCACATTTGTTCTGAGAAATCATTAAAACAGTTCAAAAAACAATCTAGTTTTCTTCTAGCTTCCTAATTCAAACTGAACATCATACAAAAACAAGCTAGGAGCTCAGACATCAGAAGACCAAAGCAAAACAAGCATTTTAGTCTCCATGGAGGAAAGAAAAAGGGTTAAAACACCTGATACAGCTCCATTCCATTCAGCCCTTCCGTATTGTTTAAGGGCATATAGGTCCTGACTAGTATTATCAGGAAAAAAAGTTGATATTTAAGCTATCCTGCCCTCCCCCCAAGCAGATCCAAGGACAGCAAGGTCTACCTATATCTGCCTCCCCTAAGGGGCCTCAGCTGTGCTCCTACTATTTTAAACAATGAGCACAATTAAGTTTTTATGCAGTTCAGTTCATGCACTTCAGGTCTTTACTATAAGTTTATCCTTTCCAGTAAGGCTACAGGAGCAATTTGGAAAAACAATTTCAAAGAAAGAGGACAGTGCTTTTCCACGAGTATTTCAGTAAGCTTTAGAACCTCCTCTTACCGAGACTGCCCATTGTCCTCAGACGATGAGTGGAAACTCTCCATCTCCTCGGTGTTCAGGCCCAGCTCAGAGCCATAGCTCTGGTGCACCAGCTGCCAGAATTCCTGCTTGGTCAGCCTCTGAAAGAAAGCGAGCTAGTCAAGAACTACGGTACGGGGCAGTAAGGCACGGTAGGCAAAACAGTAAGAAGTTTGAATTACGCCACAGCCTTTAACCTCACTTCTGACAAGGTCTGGAAGCATTTAGGTATCACGTTTCAAGATTGGGTTTCAGCATTTTGGGGAACTGTACTCGCGTCTACTCCATCTCCCCAACCCACCACTGTTCAACCAGTAACACTAGACATTAAAAAACCTGGTATTTCAAGGAAAAACATACTTGTAGCTACTACTTGCTTCTTCGTTTGTCACCACTGTTTTCACAGGTACCTTTGAGGCAGCTCCCTCTTGAATTTCACGGGATATAGCACAAGACCAGCAGACAACCGGAGGCTCCCTCTTTGGTCCCAGACAAACTGCTTAATAAATACATGCCTGTTTCCAAGGGATGCTCAGAGCACTTTACCAGCAGCAAGAGGCTAACAGCTCAGTCACTGCAAGCAGTGTCTAGGAGAGCTGGCAGCCCACCTTGCCAAGGCGGGACACTGCTACAACCCCCCTTGAACACTTCCAGAGCACCAGCAGCTATTTTACTCCACCTGACTCACAGCTAGCTCTTCTCTTTCCCCATAAGCCGCTGCCCGCAGCTACCAGGATCTGTTCAGGCTCTCTCTGATCATCAGGAAAATTAGGGAGGTGACAGCGCTGCGACAGACTCCCCTCGGCAAAGCAAGCAACAGGTTTCAAAGTCCACTTTTCCTGGCAGGAAAGGGCTAAAACGAAAGTAGAAGGGAAGGAAAGGAGGGGATGAGGTTTGGAGATTTAGGAGAAAGAGACGAGAGGCATCACACCGGGAAGGGTGCCAGAGCTGCGATCCGTACTGATCGAGGGAGCAGCGGCGTGGCAGCCGGGCAGTAACACAAGTCCTGCTTACTGTTTGCTGCTTACTGCTTGCAGGAGCCGGTCTCGTCAGGCGGCCGTGCATTATTGAAAGCCCTTTGCCGAGGGGATCCTCCCCGCCTCCCGGCTCCCTCCACCCGCCGCCCTTTCTGCAGCACCGCGGCTCTCCTGCCAGCCCCAAGCCGGCCGCCCAGGCTCACCTGCACACACACACACCACCCTGCCGGCTCCTCCCTGGCCTCAGCCCCGGTCCCGGCCCCGGTTCCTCGTCCCGGCTCCTCCCCGCCGCTCCCGGGACACCGGGCCCGGCCCCGCGGCCCTCAGGGGCAGCCGCGGGGAGCTCATGGCGGGCCCGCCGCGCCCCGTCAGGCGCCGGCCCCCTCACGCCCTGCGCCCCTCGGCCTCGGGCAGGGCGACAAAAGTGCATGTTTGGGGAACAAATAAAGCTGTTTCCTGTGGCTTTCTGCCTTCAGACTTGCTAGCTGCTGGGTCTAGAAACACCAGGCTTCTCGCACTCTGCTCGGTTATTATATTGAGCAGGGCTGGGTGTAGTAGGGTCACAGCCCGACACCACAACACCTGGCTCTGTTCTGTCAGATTTTGTGTGTTGAGAGGCTCTGAAGCTTGAACCTAAACCTGGTGGGCTTTGCCCACTCGAGGTGACGGTCTAAGCCAAATTATCCCTCATTTCTTGAGGAAAAGTAAAGCTACATGAAGCAGCTTTTCTCCTTTCATCCTGGAGCATAAAATACCAACACTTTGCTCCACACTAGTCAGAGCAGCATGGAACAAGCAATACTACAAAAATACCCTTGGCAGAAGCAAAGCTGCTGATTTTTACCCACATGGACAGACCAAGACAAGATGCTCCTTGCAGGTTTACTCCAGAGACACCCCAAATATGAACACACTCTGGAGACTGGTGCAAATCTCTACCCAGCAATGCGTAAGAACAATAAGAAAATAAATCCAACTCCAAGGAAAAGGCCTCGAGGGAATTGAAGCCGATTAAGTTAAGATCTTGTTCCATTAGAAATAAGAAACACTGTGTTTGTTTAGGATTTGAATGACCTGCCTAATTAGATTTTAATTTTTTCCTTCTCCCTCAAACTAAGGGATATTTGACACCCATGAACTTCAAGGAAACAAAGCAATCGTATACATGCCATTGCTCTTACCATCATTAATAGCCACTAGTAATGTTGCTTTACCAATCTGGAATGCCTGTTGCAAAGCAGGAATTCTGGCTGATTTTATAAACTGATACATTATTGAAAGCCTCAGTGGATGTGGAAGCAGCTATCTGTTTTATCAAGGTCGGTGTCATGTCTCTTCCAGACCTACATTAATGATTCCTTATTTTCCATGATGCTTCCCCTTCAAGCAGGAGTGTTTAAAAAACAATGGCAAGGTAAAAACCTGAGGGACTTGCTCTGAGTATATTTTGCAATAGGAATGGACAAACAATGGATTCCCCCCCCAAAGGGAAAATATTCACAAGGACATTCCAAAAAGAAATCCTAAAAAGGGACCATCTTAGGAGGAAGGTACCCACTGATTCCCAGCTGAAGAGCTTCGCGTGCAGAGTATTGTACACTGAGCAAGATTCGAAGGAGAAGTGATATGCTAGGTAATCACAACTCAACTAAGGTGAGCCAGAATCCTTACAAGACCAGTGACACAAAGTTGGAGACAGCATCTTGGTGGCCTATAGCATTTACTGCTGTTTGCCATGCATTGTGTAGGATAAGCAAGTAATTTCTAACAGAAAGACAGACCTTACAGAAGGCTACTTGTTCAACTGCCTATGACACGTGATACTTTACAATGCAGAATGGCCACAAGATGGAGATCTGGGAAAGAGCACGCTGACCCCACTGAGAAGTTCTGCAGGGAACAAAAGCTTAGTGCATCTCAAGTAAAGCATGTAGGTCACTCTTCAGAGTGAGACCTCGTAACACAAACTCAAAGCCCAGGAAGAGGCCAGGATCAGTGACTGAAAGCGACCTCTGCACAAACATGATTTGAAGCACATGCTTCTCCAATCCCCTGGATCCAAGTCCTGCAACTCTGGGATCATCTACCATCAGGTGGCGCAAACCAACACTGTGATGGCTGCGTTCAGAGTTTACTTCTGACAAGACATGAATAACTATTTCATAACAGCTGCATGTCAATGCCTAGTCTAGTAGACATACTCTAGAGAATAGCTAAATTATCCACAGTCTTTGAAATATTTAACTGCTAGCAGTAGAAACATCAAAACCAGCTCCTTTTGGAATTGGTTCCAGAGATTCAGTATGTTGTCACAAACCTCACAAATTCTGATGGGATCCCTTTGGCCACTGGATCCCACAAACACCACACTTCACACACTCACAGCGTTGTATACTATGACAGAGATGACAGCTTCAGAGGTTATGAGATACCTTTCAAATGTATGCTATCCCTTGCCATGAGGGTGTGGGGGTTTGCATGTGGAAGCAGCAAAACTACTTGGATGCATCACCAGCTTTCTTCTAGCAAGAGCTCAGTGAACAGCTGTCACTGTAGTGTAACCACTGGATCCAATTCTAGAAACATCAGTTTCCCCCCTCATCCCCTCTATAACTTGATCCAGTTTGGTTAAGCAGTAGAGATTTGCTGTAAACAGATTAATTTTGCCTTAATTGGCACTCTCCTTGATTTTCAGCTTTTGTCTTTTACAAAAAGCATCTCTGGGCTGCCTTAAAATTCATCGAACCAAAAACGTCTGTGGCAACCACATATAAGTATCACAACAGCTTTAAGCCTTTGGGGACCACCACACTACAGAGTTATATATGGATATTTCAGTGTTCAGTTGCAAATGTGTTGGAATTTTTAAACAACAAGAGCCATAAACAGGAAGGAATTGGTTTACGAAAATTGCATTAGTTACATTGATGTTCTGCAAAAGAAAGCGTCAGCATATTTTTAGAAAGAAGATTAGCTTAAGTGCCCACAAATTGCAATATACATCAAGCTAACTAGCAGAGTTGCCAAAATACACTTTTATATCATTCAGCCCGCCTTTGTTGCAGTTATTCAAGGTCAGGGGAATTGTAATGAGTTGGTTGGCAAAGGTTCTGCTAACTTATCTGAGAAGGTGACTTTTGGCTTTTTCCTTAAAAAGGAAAAAAGCTTTCCCTGAAAGAAGTCTCTTGCCCTTTTGGTCACAAATTAGCTACAGAAAACATGAAACAAATGCTTGCCAACATCTGCTCAAGTTGGTAGTTAAGAGAATCATGCAACCTGTCTTCAAATAAAAAAATGCTCCATCAACAGTGAAGTTAATGGATACAAAGTTTATTTGTTATATAAAGTAGGAGGAGGTGAAGGAGAACACCAGGTTAGAATTCTGTGTCAGGAAGGAAAAACTGACTTCTTAAGCAAAGTCTCTCATCCTCTAAAGACACATCTATGTACATTAGAAAAAGATTATGTTGTTACTTAACCTCAGGTACTGGCACTTACAAGCTTACCTTATCCAACAACACATTCTGCCATAAGCGGAAGATACTGAGGTAGCTTCTGTCTCTTGCACTGAACGACGTGAAGAAGAACTGCAGAAGAAAACAAAGGTACAAAAATAATAATACCTGCAAGCAAGTTTTAAGAAAGCCAAAATGTTTCCTTATACCTGAAGTATCCTAAGATTTCCGCCAATGGCATGTTCCTCTCATATTCCTCACACTCCACACTTTTTAATCACTTCTAATAAGCAAGTTAGTTCCCCAACGTCCAAAGTGTATAAAGACCCTTCCTCCCCCTCAGCTACATACAGAGTTAAATCTTTCTCCCACTTCCAAATGAGGGGTGGAACAAATTAGAGATGCACATGCCTATTTCTTACAGGCCACATACTAACTCCACATACTCCTTTCATTATTTTTTTTTCATGAGATGTGAAATTACAATAATCAAAATAGGGGATCAAATTAGATCCATCATTTGTAGTTTTAAAATCTGTCTCACTTGAAAGTCTGTTTACCAGTGGAAGAAATATCTTCCTTAATGAAGGAAGTTAGTAATTTTAGAAGATTAGTATTTTTAGAAGAAATTGAAGGAGCAGCCAAATATGAAGCAACAGGAAATGTCAACCCCTTCACAGACTACAGCTCCAGATTTACCATGGATAACTACAACTGCTGCCTGTACCCAGCAAAGAATTATTCTTATTTTCAAGGCATTGACATAAGAGGTATCATGAAGTACATTGCACATAAGAGCATTCTGAATCATGCTTTTCAGCTTTTTGTAAATGCGCCCTCAAGAAAACTGCACTTCCCAACATATAAAATTGGGTGGTTTATGGGTAGATTTCTCCATGACTCAAAACCTGTGGTAACAGTTGTTTTGCTTTCAGCACTTTTCTTCTGGGACACTTAAATCCAAGAAGAACACAAATCTCCAATTCAAAGACACATTCTGAATTTGTCCTAAACTTCTGGTTTTTGAGCAGATTTCCTTTGATGATCAGTAAGACAAAAACCCCCTTTAGGTTACTGCATCAACACTAGTTTGATTACAGACTCCACTACTAAAAGTTGAATTACCAAGCCAATGTGCACAGGGACCAAACTACCAAGTCCGTTGTCTAGTCCTAGTCACATTTAAAGATTTGACAGTGAAAGTTACTTATTCAAATGAAAAACTAAAGTGCTCTGTTCTGGAAATTATCACTTAAAAGAAGAGTATTTAAATACAGTTTTTCACCTTCTCTCCCTTTGTTGCTATCTGTATAGCATTTGGAATGAGCCGAGCAGTCTTCTCCTTTGTCATGAAAGTGATATCCTTCAAGGCAATAGAAATCTAAGCAGAAAAGAGATTTAATAAGATAATTTTATTTTATGTTTCACTGTTATTTTAATTTACAGAGTCAGAGAATTTGCAAGAGGAACTCTAACCCCAAACACTTGAATGAAATACAGATGAGATTACGAAGGCAACTGCTGTCTTCATTTGACAACCGTAACAGTAAGCATTCCAAAGTATGAGCAAGTTAAGATGATTTAAGATTAATTCCCTCTTATTTCATACTAGGACTTGGGAAGCAAGTAGTTTTCTTTTCTTCCACGTCTGCAGCAGCACTCCAGGATCAAGGGCATAACCCCAACCACATACAAACCATACAGACCCCAAAACCAATCTCACTCTGTACATCATACAGACAAGGAATAGATCAGATAGTAGACTATCTTGTCTATGTTATCTCACAAAAAGTTTGTAGTATAGTCCATTTGCACACAGGTTTATCTGCAATCCAGACACTGGAAATCTTCCTACTTGTGTGCATTCGCCTTATATATTAGTACTTGAAATGCTTCCATTTAAAAGTGTGGCAAGAAGCATTTCTACTTTGACCAGCCTTTCCTTGAAGGTAAGATTGTGCTGCTGTTCAGTCTCGATAAAGGAAGAACACACAGCTGGATCTTGCTTTCTCCTGTGTGTGCAGAAGGCCTTCTACTTACTCTCTCTCCCCGTATTAGCACCCTGCTAAGGAGGCCTCAAAATTTGGCTCTACCAATATAGCTGATGAGCTCAGATTGCCTTAAGATATTGCTCAAAATATCACACTGCTAGGCAAGCAGGAGCAGGTTACTAAGATGTATGCTGTTTTGGCTGTAAAATAGTCTTTGACTAGATCATATATTCAAGGCTGTGATTTCTAGAGTTTTTTTTTTTTTTAAATAAAGAGTCTGCAATAAGAAAGATTTGATTATCAAATCCATCTGACAAAACTAAGCTTGGATTTTAGTTAAGCATTTCTACACCTCCTCTGTCTTAAGTACATGGCCTATTTGTTGCCTGTCCTATGTACTTCAGAGCATACAGAGTAGAATTCAAGAGGTTAGCCTAAGATACAAGCATTCTCACAGCTATAAAATGGTTTTGACATCTCCCTCACCTATTAACTAGGCTGTCTTACCTTTCTCATTCAACGATTCAGGTTTTTTCTACAGCGAGTGCAACAACTGCTTTAATGAACACTTAACTCATTCTAATTTGACAGACAGAGCATGAGACTGACAGGATAAGAGTCCCTCAAAAAAGTCCTGTATCCAGATAGCCCAGGATAAAGAGGTGGGATTCAACTGCACCAAGAGATCTTACTGTGGTCTCCCATCGGAAAATGTTGCTGTGGAAGCAGAGCCAGTTTTCAGAGAGGTACAAACGTCCTTGCAGGAGGATATCCTTCTGGAGTGCACAGGCGTAATCTACGTGTAAAGAGAAAGAACAAGTTTACTCATTTGCCACAGCTCAATAGTCCCAAATGTGTTAACTTAAAATGAGATAAGGTTGTTGCAATACAAACAAAAAGCCATTTCTTTCCCTCTTCTCAAGTCTGTCAAGTTCTCAAGTCTATCAAGGCAGGCTTGTATTGGGTTGCATCCAGACCATGGTTCTGTGAACACCCTAATACCAGAGTCAATGGAAATATCTGTGCAAGGACAATACTCCATGTACTGATCCCCCCATACATTATCCTATATTTTCAGAGAAGAGGTATCAGGCAAGATTAAGAATACATGGATGAAATATTCACAAGTCAAACTTCAGAGTGCCTAAATAAAACAGAATACACAGCCATTTTATAGTACAACAGATTATACTGTCAACTCCTACATAACAGTAGTTCATATGTTGTAGTAAGTTAATTTTTCACTAGACAGATCCTATCACTAGCTAAAACTATCTGCAGAGTGAGACACTAGAAGACAGCTTGAAGCAATCCAGTTCTTCAGGCAAGAGATATTTTCAGCAGTTGACTCTCATTTTTATTACAATACTGTCTCCGGTTAAAACATTCCTATTAAATAATATTTTTTTAAATCTAGAAATTACCCATCATCAGATATCTGCTAATCAAAATCAAGAGCAGAGGACTTGGTTGCACTTTTTAAGAATTCTTGAGGAAAACCTTCATAACTTAAGAGCCTGAAGAGTCAAACAAAATGAATTTTCAGAAGTACTCAGCACTAAGCTGAGCCTATGGAAATAAATATCAAAGCTCCCTTTAGTCATACAGCAAGAAACTAAGACAGACTTGTCCCTTTTGGAAGTTCTGACCTAAAGGTTACCTAACATATAGAAAACACAGAGAATACATCTATTCACACAGGATGTTAACAACTTCAACTGCAGAGGTATCAGAGTTCTACCTTTTATTTTGAGAAGCGTTTTATCTGATATTTTCTCTGCTAGAATTTTGATTTTCTATACACCACAATGAAGAAAATAGCTCTTGTCCAAGTTGCAAGAGGTTCAGAAGTCCCTCACCATCCTAACTTCACAGGAAGTCTGCATCTACAGGAGCCTTTACTACAATTTTAAGAATTCTCTCAGATTTCTCCTTCAAATAATCAAGTGAAAATAAAATTTCTTGCAACAAGCACGAGGCATGTATAAAAACCCTTGGAGACATAACTCCAAACAATTAAAATCATTCATTTTTCCAGTGTATG
This sequence comes from Anas platyrhynchos, assembly GCF_047663525.1. Taxonomy (NCBI): domain Eukaryota; kingdom Metazoa; phylum Chordata; class Aves; order Anseriformes; family Anatidae; genus Anas; species Anas platyrhynchos. Next base: position 87,634,836 of record NC_092587.1, read on the forward strand.
TAAGTGCACAGTTAAAATTTAACAAGTCGAATACCAAAATGCTAGAGGAGTGGGGAGGTGAATGCAGTAGGAGTTTGAGGTTAAGGACTTTAGAAAAAACAGTACTAAAAAGTTTTCATCCAATTTCTATGTTTGGAGGATAGAGACTGATTCTGACCTTTTAGGTACTGCCTAGTATTACGTGACCATTTAATTCCTTTTTCCTGATCCACATACTAGCCAGATATCCATACTAGGTTTGACATCCATAAAAAAGAAAATACTCTTCCTCTTTTCTTGCAGAACTAGCATAAAAAGACTCCCCGGAGAACATTGGGCAAGTGACAAGCAACACCTACAAAAGAGGATGTCAAAACAAGAAGGAAAAATGCTAATCTCTTCCTTTAAGTTATCAGATCCAGTAACTTAAGATGCTGCCTGTAAACAATATTTTCAGACAAATTTAAGTTAGTGGCACTCCTTTAAATTCCCATTTTGGGAGTCTAAGTCATTTCTTTCATTGTAATAGACAAAAAAAATCATATAATCTTCGTTTATAGTGTTTATTATGGTGGAATAATTGTGTGTGTGTTTTTAAGCAGTTACAAACAGGAGCAGTTATTCTTTTGATGAACTGCAGCAAGTAATTGCTTTTTTGAGCACTGTAAAGCCTGTGAAAAGTTCTGCATCAAGAGGAGGAACAGTTCTTTATTTGGAAGATGCAAGGAGCCTTTGCAAAGGAGCACTATTTTTTATGAGGATAAAAAAAATATATATAAGGTAATGACTTTGTTTCTGATGGAACAGATGCTGCTACATTGTTGAGACTAGCCCTTTACCAAATCATTCTTCAAGTCCTAGGTGGTCTGGTCATTGAAACTGTGTTTCAGATTTTGCTCCACTGCTTTTAAATCTGTCCCGTGCAAGGAGAAACATCAAACCAAAGCTTTGAAGTAATATCCTTTTCTATTGACTTACTCCTGTACTTAGCTCAACTATTTGAAAAATGTGGAAGGCATTTCGGAGGATAACTGCCTCCTTCTAAGGCTGCAAAAGGATGGAGGGATGTGACTGTTTCTGCACAAGTTCCAGTTCCTCTTTCATTAACCTGGAAGGAACTTGGCACACTACAAACATACACAGACAGCCTCTCAATATTCAGTGCCGTGAAGGTTGCATAAGATGAGAAAGAACTTAGAAAATACTCACAATGCCACTTTTGTATAAAAACAATGCCCGATTCTTAGACAGCGCATTTGTTATTCAATACTCAGGCAGCACTGCTAGACTTACCTGCAAGGCAAGTAATAAAAGAGGGAATAGGATGTAGCACTGCAGACATAGGAGGTTGGGTTTTATACTTGCATTATTTGGATTTTGCTCTGGAGCAACACTGGTGGTCAGAGTTCAAATGGAACATTCAGGTGGCAAGAAGCTATGCACCACAGTCAGAAGTTCTGCCACTTGCCTCACTTCCCCCACATCCCCATGCACTTCTCACCACCTCTGCTCTTCAAGTTGATTTGTCCTTCTGCTCCTGCAGCCACCTCATCAGAACCACAGAACAGTTATGGCTGGAAGGGATCTCTTGAGGTCCAACTGCCCCTGCTCACGCAGGACCACCTAGAGCAGGCTGCTCAGGACCATGTCCAGACAGCTTCTGAAGATCTCCAAGGAGGGAGAGTCCACAACCAAGCCATTACAACTATGGAATACTTACCTTCTCCTCCAACATCTACAGCAACTGACTCAATCATAACTGGTTCCCTCTTCAAAGAAAAAATGGAGAACTCTTTAAACACTCATAGGACAGGAAACTAACAGTTGTAGCAAGAGGTACCATATTCAGCAGGTGTTTTGTCACCCACTAAAAAGTAGCAGCAAAAAAAAGACATGAAGAAGCTCTCATCCAATATACAGATGAACCAAAGGATTCTGTATTGGTTCAACTTCTCAACCCTAAAAAGGAGCCTGTCTTTTGATAAAGCAGGCAGTGCAAGAGAGGAGCTTAAACCTGACTTTCCCTGCAGATACATCCCGCTGGCTCAGAGACAAGAGAACAGGAAGTTCTCAGCTACAGTTAGAATATGCTACTTAAAAATAAAAAAAAAAAGAAGAAAGAAAAAAAGCCTCAGCACTGCTACAGTCTGGAATTGTCAGTCATCAGAGAAGCAGTTTTGGTGTGATTATGTCTTACCTACTATGAGTCTCTCCGAATCTGGCAGATGAGAAAACTGCCTCTTGAATTCCTCGCTCCTATATTTGTACGTGGAACTTGAGAGCTGCAACAGAGAGTGGTAAAAGGTTAAGCAAACAGATTTATTTTCAACCATCAACTGTCTTCATTCTAGACCTGTAACTTTATCTTGAAGAACAAATGGACATCAAACGAGGAATAAAGAATAGGTGGCATCTAAATGGGATTGTCACCATAACATTATGCTCTTAAGCAAGAGTGTTCTCCCAGCATTTAAGATAAAAGGGTCCAAACTGTTCCCTTCATCAGGCCAGATGCTACTTATGAAGCATTACAACTACATGACAGCAATCTGCTTCACTCAGAAGCACACCACAGCCCTTCACAGAGCTAAACCTCTTCCAGCACAGACTCAAAGAGGCAGCAAAGCCACAGCCCAGGAGGTGACAGAGATCCGGTCCTCACACAGGCCACTAGCTGGACAAGAAACCATCACTGAGAACACTGATTTCTAATTGGAGTGCCACTGGGGGAAAATGTTACTACGGAAGGGATTTTTGCCAGTTACTATAATTAGGCCTGCAGGAATAAAGGCCAAAGTTTCCTCCTGCAAACACAAATAGCAGCACCACCATCACCTCTTGATCTCCTGATCTATTTGAAGGTTCACCCCATGTTTAAGGGGATCACAACCTGGGACTCATTTAAGATTAAAATCGGGTAGTAAACTCAGAGGAGAGAAGACCAATCTTGGTGGTAATTTTGCAGTAGTAACAAGGTCTCATTTGTTTTTCACAACAGCTTTTGGCCACTTAGTTTAGGGGCCTTCCTGTAGTCTAAAAGCTGGGAAAAAAAATAAGAAAACCTTGAAGAAAATACTGTACAAGACAATGACTGACAGAGCCAAATTACAGCTAAAACAGGAATAAGCCACTTTCAGGTGGTACCAAAGCCAGATATACCATAATAAGCTTCTTTCACAGCCTGGATTTTTTGGGGTTTTGTTGGTGGTAGTGTTTTTTTTTTTCTTGAACACCCTTCTAAAAAACTTAACAGCGTATAGCTGCTATATGTCCTTGAGGACTTGAATCCTTCCAAAACTGGACACACATCTTAAACCCATTTCTAGCATGAGACCAGTGGCTATTTACTTTCAAGGCTGGGGGAAGAAGGAAAGAGGCAAAAGAACCACTTTTAACCGTAAGACCTTGCAGCACGTTTACTGAAAAAAAATAGCACATTTTAGCACATTCTTGCAGCACATCAGCTGGTCAGTACCATTTCAGCACGTCTGTGGTTGTTTCCCAAAAGAACTTTAATAAACCACCTCATCACCATTTTCACATTTTGCCATTTCCTACATTCCTGTGTCTTGTGGGGACATTTTTGAACCACATATGTCTTATGATGATCTCTCTGCTACCTACACTTGAGAATACCACAAGAATATAGGAAGTGCAACTTCAAGGCCAGGTGTTTAATAAGTGAATATAACACAGCAAGGGCAAAGTCTGACTCTGCTCAGCTTTAAAAAGATGACAAGTTCCTAAACATTACCTTCTGTCACCTCCAATAGCAGAAAGCCTCGGTGTCTGTCCACTAATACTAAGCTCTGGAGTGTAAAAGGCATTGAGGGAAGGAGAGAAGAGTAAGATTTAGGTGCAACCAGCAGGGCAATGTTAGACATGTCCTCTGAGCTGTATGCTTCCACAGCTGTACTTCAGCTACTTCTAGTCATGCTTTTAAGAGAAAGTACTTCTTGAAACACGCTGTATACAAGAGACACCTATATTTAGCTGAACAGAATCTGAGCATTTCTGGGATTATAACACAAAATGAATCAAAAAGAGAGAACAGGAGCATTACAGAATCACAGACACTTTTACACTAATGCCCACATCAGCCAGTTCAACAGCTCCAAGAATAAAAACTCAAGATATCTTGAGTTTTACATAGGAAAAAAAAATAATTCTCTGGAGCATAAAACCTGCTATAGCTTGTCTGAGAATCCCTTGCTGGCATTTAAGTGTTCTTTGTCACATGATTGGCAAATAGGCAATAAGAAATGCTCTTATTAATTGTAGATTTCTATGGGGCTCTTAGGACGTTTATGAAGAGCCTGCTTTGAATCCTTATCTAATCAGAAGAAGAAAAATGAGCACACTGAAGCTTTTTAACCTTATCTTTTCCTTATTTTGTATGAAAATGAGCTTACTTAGATCCATAATTATTATGCACTCAGTATGGGGCTTGGTGATTAAGACATCAGTCAATGGACTCTGGAAACAACAGAGACAATTTTAATACTACTGGCAACATCAATTTCCTTCAAACAAAGGAGAGGAGACATTTCCATTTCTATGAATCCAGCATCTCTCCTATCACCATTATAGCGTCCAATACGTGGCAGGATTTGGGCAGGTTGCCACCTCCAGGTTACAGAACTTACCATCAGCTACTAAAAGAAGAAATCACGAGACAGGCTGCACTAGGGAGCTTAGGAGATGAAAACAGCAGTTTTTAAACACACGCGTATTTCCAAGTCTACTTATAAGTCATCAGGCAAACACGTTGCCTCGGGATCATCTTAGGCATTTATGGGCATGCTATATTTAAGCACTAGGCAAACCATTAAGTCCAGTGACAACGTATTAACGTTCTTTATCTGAGGCCACAAAACACAGACATCTACAAAGCAAGAGAAGCAGAAAAACCTCTTCAGCGTTGTCCAGGAATTTTTAAAGACAGCCAAGTAGGAATCAGAAACAACTTGAAGACACTGAATCAGGACACTGTTGTACCTTGTTTAGAAATCGACTGAGTTCATCTATATAAAGTCAATTTTCCAGAAATAATGTCAATTTAAATAGGACTAACCTGAGTTATTTCTATGATGAAAGCCTGTTAAAGTTCCCTTCACATCTATATCTTCAAAGCATGGACACTGCAAAGAATTTGAGCCACTTAGCAAACTGTGGAGGAAAATTAAGCTACACCTTCTCCCAAGGGTACAGCAAAAACGCTAATTGTTTAGAAATTATTCAATTGCATATATAAACAAGCATGCAAATAGTCAATCAGCCTCCGTAGATCTGTGTGCACATTTTTAGAGTTTGCTAATGGCAGTTCCTAATTTTGCATTTGCTTTGTTAGTGCATCGTCCTCGTTTTGAGACAAACCCACATGCCACACGACAATTTGCATTCTGTATTTTTTGACATGCAGAAATAAATACAAAAAGCTGAGAGCAGAGGTAAGATGACCTCTCTGAGTAATAAAACTTGGAGTTCACCTGATTTTAAGAGATCCACACAAGTCTCCCACTGAGCTTCACAGTCTTGGTATCAGTCATGACCACGTGCTTGGGGTCCCAGATTCCAACAAGCCTATGAACAAGCTGCCTGGCTTTTTCCTCACATATATTTGAAAGCTTTACTTAAATATCACAACATGGACTACTGCTCTTGCTCCTCAGTTCACAAGTAAGAAGATCCACACCATCCACCCCTCTAAATAAAGACCTCCTGATGTGCTGTTCCTCAGACACAGAGGAACTTGACCTGTAGTTTCCAATTAAGTTTCTAGGCACGGTTGAAAACAAATTACTTTTTAATCCTAGCCTAGCACATTAAAATAAACATTAATTACCCTTGGGAAAATTGTTGCATTTCTAATGAAGAATGGATTGTTTTCCCTTATTCAAATACATCTAAAAACCTGCTTAGCATCAAAAGAAAAGTCTCCAGAAGAACAACACAGTCAGAGGGGAGTCTGATTTTATACAAAAGGACAGACTTAGAACAAAAGTATTCTTGAGACTTATTTGTACAGGCAGAAATATAAAAAACAAGGCACCACCACACTTTCAGGGAGTCTAAACCCTCGTTAGGCTACGAGAGAGCCTTAACAGCCCTGAACAAGTTATTTGGCAGTATTGGGCAAGCAAATTGAAGACTTCTCTTACTCCAAAGTAGATACAGGCCAACTTATGTATAAATATAAGAACAAATCCCACAGCACAGTGTGGGTAGCCCCTCTGCTGATGCTACCTGTACAGCATGTCCACTCTGACAAGCCTTTTCAGGAGCAAGACACAAATCCCTCCGCAGTCATTTCTTCAGCCCAGAAGCTTCCACTAGAACCATCCTATCTAACCCATAATGCTCAATGTTGTGACTTACATCCTGCTTTAAAACCAGAGCTATGACAACCAAGTTCTCCCTTGGAAAATAAAATATATACAGAGATAGACATTTATATCTTCTTGATTTCAGAGTCACCACTGATGGAAAATCCATCCTAGCTATGGATAGTTCTATCTGTCTGTTGATTAATGTGATTTTCACCTTGTGAACTACCTCCAGATTGTGAGCAGGTAACCCTCTATCTTCTTTTAGAAGGCATTAAGTTTCTCGTGTCTATTAGCAAGACTTGTTGCGGACTTATTGTGAATCCCCTCATCTTCTGAATCCCCTCCTACATGTATTTTCAGTGTGGTTCTTCAGCTGTGAGCTCCAGAGATAGACATAACATTGCAGGAATCACTGCAAACACACAAGTTCAGGGCTCACATTTGCTTGTAGGCAGAGAAACACAGTAAAAGCTCACATTCACGTGACTATCAGTCTCCCTTATCTTATCAAGACACTGGGACACTTTTTCCTATTTCTTCTGAAAACAAGTCTGAGACCATGTTTTAAATATGTCAGACTTGTTCTGTGTTAAGTTAACCCTCTCATGAGGAAACAGAATGGATCCACCCCTCCAGTGGTTTATTTATTTTATTTTTTTAAAAAGGTTAGTGAAAAAGAAAAGAAAAATCAGAGAAATTTTGGGTTAGAACTCCAATTATTGGCTACTCTTAAGTTTTACTAGCAGTATCTTACTGTTCTTTCCTTTGTCTCAAAGCATAAAAACATGAAACTTCCACAGGGAAAGAAGGAGTCACAAGACACCTCCTCACTCCAGGTGACTTACTGTGGTGTGTACGGCACACCGTGCAGTTTCCACTTTTTTTTGTTTTAAATAAAGAGCTATTTGATCTCACCTCCTTGTCCACACAGTTGTGTTTAATTAATAGGTCATATGATTCATTGCAAATAAAAAGAGAGAGAAAGCAAGCAATTGTTGCTAGGGTCAGTTTAGCCACCATAATCCGCAGGAACCTGCTCTCCAAAAGTAAATTTTATTCCCTTAAGTAAATGGAAGCCAGCTCATAGCCGCAGTGGGAAAGGGGAAGAGTTTAAGGAGCCAGGACCATTTTACTTACATTCATTTTATGCTCTTCTTCAACCACCCTTAACTTCTCCGGAGAGGGGAGGCTCCTAAGCACAGGGCACTCTTCCAGTGGGCCACTGGCAGGCACAGGGCTGCACACTGGGGTCATTACGTCCCCTTCTGCAGCCCAGCCCTGCTCTTATTTGCGCAGGCTGAAGGAGAAACAGATTTTAACATTTCTTAGTGACCGAGCAGAGAACAAACCACTGGCAGTTTTGTCCTTCAGGGGCATCTGTGGACAGGCAGAACAGCATCCAGTAAGAATTTTAGGGTAAGTGGGCCTCTCTTCTGTTGGAAATACAGCATGTAAAATGTCAATGGATATTATATTAGAAGAGACCATGAGCAAATACTCAAGTTATTGTATTTTCTAGTTTTTTTTATTATTATTATTTAAATCCACAGGATACCACAAGCAAGGCTGGAGACTGTACTTAGTCCCCCTAAAATGAGGGGGAGTATTAAGTAGTTCCTACAGATGCATGGACAGGCACAATAAAAAAAAATTAAGACAGACCATTAATTTCCTCCATCTAACACAAGTAGCTTCCAGAAATCCATGTAGCAAGAAACCTCTCACATATTTCTTTATGGAGAGCTTCTGAAATATCAGACACACTCTTAAAAAGTATTTGAAAAACCCAGTTTCATGAAACTGACTAAATTAGGTATTTAAGGGACTAAAGACTGGTGGGTCAAGTATATCAAAAGCAGGTGTCACATACTCCCAAGCCTTCATGTGTTCATCCCCTTTCCCACTTGCACCACCTCAACAGCCGTCCAGCCCTCACCAGCTCCACTGCAGACCCTCATCCTCACCAACCCTTGTTGACCTGACAAGGACAAAGGGCGTCCACAGAAGAGGATCAAACCCTTGTGTTTCAGAAAAGCAGCTCCGTTTGGCTACTGATCAGAAAGGCTGTACCACAAGCGTTTACCACGTGGTGCCACATGAGCACGGCTGGCCTCGAATCCTGCTCACAAAGGCCCGATCGTCTCCTGCACTTCACCAGCCACCTTCTCCCTCTGAGGGCAGGACAGAAAGTCTCATGCTTGAGCGGTGCCTACACAAGTATAAACATCAAGTCACGTTGCAGCACAGCCTGGAAAACAGCCTCCAGTCCGCAACCAAAGTTGTCACAAGTACAATCCTAACAGACAAGAAAAATGAGCACTGTGTGAAATACCGGGAGCTCTGCTGCTAAAACTGGGTTATACCATTCGGAATAAGGCATGAACACCATTTTTGTGGAGAAAAGATTGAAATTTGGCTTCCCACCCAAGCAGAAAGGGAACTCGAAAGACTTGGTGCTCAGAAGATGAAAGTTGGGAACGGTCTTCACAGTTCCAAAGTTCTTCACAGAACTTCAATCTTCAGCTGGCTGTGCAACAATTTTCATTGAAAAAAAAATAGGGAAGAGTAGGAAGAATTTAGAAATAAAACATTTCAGTTCAGAACATGTGAAGACCCCTCCAAAGTTTCTCCTTCAGGACTCCCACCAGAATCAGCTCCATTTCCCAAGCCACTACATTTCAGTGACACAGGACTCAGCTGAAGCTATTCCAACGAGGTCTGTATTTAACCTCATGAGGCTCTACAGTCCACTCAGAGGTGCAATTTAACTATGCACATTACTAAATGACAGCTCAGGATACAGTTTTCGTGTGTCCTCTATCCAGAGGGAACAGCACCTAATGAATAATGCATCTTGCAAACACAAAAGGAAACACACTTCAGGCACACACAAACTGAGCCCTCTGGAAATGCGTTGCAGCTGAAGACGCGTTCTTATCAGTGATAAGAAAGCCTCTTATCAGAAAGAGCATTATAAGCTTCTCTGGAAAAAGAAGTTTGGATTGAATATATCCCCTGCTTATTCTGAAGCAATTGCTTTGCAGTGTTTACTGTTTTCTCCTTGCGAGTGAGTGTCCTAACCACTTCTAAACAGCGATGCACTTTCCTAAGCTGACTTACTTTCATAACGACTCTGATTTGGATGCAGAAAAAACGAAGTCTGACATGCACAGCGAGGAGCAAAGCATATGCTCAATCTCAGAAATAAAACCGGCTGAGGCATGAAGCTAATGTAAAGACAGAAGATGCACGTAGCCTACACATACCTCCTCCTCCTCTAGCTGGCTGCAGTCTGTTCCAGTCCACGCAAGTCCCTGGCCAGCACTCCGGCAGTCTCTGCAGCTCCCCTCTCCTCACCCACTCATTCAGAGCCAGCGCTGGACGCCATCCAGCAGCACTAGCTAGCTTTCTGCCAGCCTCTGCTTGCTTGCCAGCACGGAAAACAGGCAGAAACACTCTGGTCTTGCAGAACGAGCACACAGATCCCACAAGAAGTAGTTAAATAAGAAGTACGGGGACCAGGGAGGAGCTCCAGCCTAAAATGACCATAACCTAAACAGAGTGGGGGAGGCAGGCCAAACCAAGCAGCACAGGTCACTCGGAGTTCACAGAAGTCCCAAAGGGGACAGCAGAGGAAACTACTGTCACCAGGGAAACACCAGCTCAGAAAGGAGCACTTGGTCCCCACTGCTCCTCCTCTCTGCATCGCTGAAGGCTGCAGCCCATGCTGAGACACTTCCTCAGGCTGAGCTCCAGAAGTTCGGGGACTGGGGTGTGCTTCACGCAGAGCCAAGCGGCCAAAATAAGCACACCACTGCCCAGAGCTCCATCCTTCACAGGCACAGAGGATGCAGGGCTCTGCATGCCTGCCAGACCTCTGTCTGCCCTCGGAGGGGAGTAGTAGGCACACAACTACTCTGTTTTCTTTGTGCTGTCTGTGCCTTCCCACCTGTCTCACCTGGGACCTGTCTGCTGCATTTCTGTGAGTGACTACAATTTGTGTTTGGGGACGTTGTGGGAGCACAACCAGCCCGGGAGGAAACAACGGGCTGCTGACAAGCATCTCCCAGCGCTGAAGCGTGCATGGGCACAGCATTACCCGTGCATCCCCAGCTGCAACGCTGGCCAAAAAGCTGCCACAACACACGTGAGGTTTCAAAGCCGCAGGAGAGGAGGCAGGTGACTGTGCTACAGCCACTTGGAGGTGTAGGAGGCTGGGCTGGGAGCGAGCAGATCCCCTTGGGCACTTGGCTGAAGACGCAGCTAGTGACTCACAGGGAAGAGAAATCCCTCTCCTACTACATACAGCCCTGCTGAGGAAGCTGAGAGAAGGGAAAAAAGAGAAAAATGGATTTCAAAGCATTTTAGTCACTCATATAATCAGATCTAAATCTGAACACCTCAAGGAGAGAGGCAATTGAATACAATGAGGCCATATTTACAGGCAGTTTAGCAGCCACAGCTGCTCACTGCTATTAAGCACTTGGGTGGTGGCACTTCAGATGCCCCACAGTTCTTCTGCCAAGATCAGCAGCACGGGTAAATAACACCAACTGGTTTCACCAGAAAAACGAGGCAACTCTCCTGCCTTCCTGAGACAAAGCTGAGATACACCACAGGGAATCTCGGTGTGCTAAAAGGAGCCACAAGATATCAAGAGGCTATCCATAGGGAAAAAAGATTGTTGATGATTTCCTTCTACCAGAAGGACAGCAGAAAGACCCAAAGTGATCTCAGAAAGGCACCACCAAAGCCTGGGTACCACCGGTGTGGTTCCAGCCTCAGAAGTGACAGGAGTGTGAAGTGGTTCAGGGGATTTCCTGTTTATAAGATAAAGTCATCTTCAACTGGTTAAGCACACCTGAGTATGGAAGCCTGAGCCACTCTGCAACAAGGCTGACGATTTCAGTTTCAGCTATAATTACTTACATAACTGCTACAAAGTACCTCTGAGGTCAGGCAAAACAAACACTTTGATTTTAAACAAGAAGGTTAAGCAAAAACATTCAAGAGATTCGGTCACTTTCATAGTGAAAATACCTTTTAGGTGGCAAAATGGTCCAGCCTCAGACTTACTCAACATCCTCAAAACCATCCATAGCTGGCAATAACTTCTTCACACCTAGTAGTAAAGTTATGCCCACAGTGCCTCTACCAGAGACCACGTTTCACACCAGCTTCCCAAGACACCAATAAAGGTCAAATTGACAAGGGTCTTAGGGTGCCCAGCTCCTTTTCATTTTAGGGAACATTTGCAAGCCTGTACACACTTTGCTCATTTCAAGGATATAATCAGAAGATCCAAGTCATCCTTTCTTCCTCCTTCTCAACACAAATTTTATCTAATGTACAAAGATCTTAAAAAAAAAAAATAAGATCTAAAAGACCAAGTTCTAAATCAGACTTAATACAAACAAACCAAGTGTGTTTGGATGAACTCTGGAGTTACTATTTTAACATCATGTAATTTCATATCAATGTGATGGAAGAGAGCTCGTCACCCTCCCTGAACAGAGTTATCCTCTAGCTCACACAATTTCTCTGCTCCCCAGTTAACTTCAAGCCCTGTAACCACATTGTCAGGTTCCAATAGACATCAGCATGCTAACTAATATGATGCAGTCGCAATTAAAAAGCTCAGTCAGGATGACTTCTTTTTGGATAAATACAGACTTTCTGAACAACAGTTTCATCTGACTCATATTTCTTCCTACAACATGTGTGAAACAATTAGCCAATGTTACTTGTTAATAGCATCTGTTCCTTCACCTGATCTTTCACTGAAGACAACATATTGGAAAAAAAAACAAAAACAAAAAAAAACAACTGCTTTTCTTTAGACTTGTTCAATCCTTTTAACAAGTAGGGGAAAAAGCTTGTAAGTAGCCCTACTGGATCTGAAGTTACATGGAAAATAGCACTTGCCAAAGATTTGCCCCAAAAGTACATCTTATGAAATATCTAATTTGAGCTCTTCCCTTTCTACCTTAGAAACCAAATGCAGATTTTACTCTTAGTCATTCCTACATTAAATCTGCTCCCAGACTCGACTGAACCATTGGCACCAAGAAAGAAAATGTGAAATTTTTCTTCACCTTTACATAAAAATTGTATGCAAGGGGTCAGCTACTGGGGGACATTTCTATCAGTGTGAGCTAAGCAGAGCTGCATATGCACCACAGTTCACTATCCCAGACCTCCACTCACTCTGCAAGCATTGGTATTTTAGTCCTGCTGGGTAGGAAGAGAACTTCCCAGCTTCTCCTGTTTTCTGCTATGAGCAAGCTGCAGTCCTGAATAACTTTGTCATTTCCTTTGGGGTGGGTTGCAGTAACAAATACGTAAACTGAACACATCACCAAACCTAAAACTCATGAAAGAACACCTCACTTGTAGGCTTTACTGACTCCACAATCAATTTCAACAACAACAACAAAAGCACTACCCAAGAAGCCCACTTATTCCATGCAGCTTCTAAAATGCTGATATCACTAAGGAATCTTTACATAACTTAATTAGAGCAGAACCATCTGTTACTTGAAATGAGACAGAAGATGACTTTGAGAGTAAGCACTAACAGAAAAGTCATATACTCGTCTGTACCGTTCTCGTGTTTTTGAAGAGACAAGCATGTGTCCCACATCATCTAACCATCCACAGGAAATTTCAGATTTTGAAAAGATTTCACTCAACCAACACTAACTGCACTGAGTTTCAAAGTTATATTGCACATCCAGTGTTTCTATTTGCAGCGTCCAAATAAATAAACCACACGAATCTGAAGCATTTTCCTCCTGATCTGTTAGCTATCAGGTTCTGGGCTAATTCTTTAGCGGTGTGTAATAATGCACGTTAGATACAGCTTCAAGTCGCTGCAGCTGGGGAAAGCATATTTGCACAGGGCACTAACTGCTGCCTTCAAGTTCCAGCCTGTTCTGAGCAGTCAGATCTCCTCCAGTGCTCAGTTTGGAGCTGTATCAACAACAACAAGGGATTCCCAGAGCGAAAACAAGTGAGGGGAGAGGGAAAAACTAACAAAAACAGCCACTAACCAAATAAACTGTGTTCAAGGGATAGTCAGAAATACAATTGGCCTTTTCCTCACCCTCTCAAAATGCTGCATCTGTATACACAGGGCCAAAGAGCACCTATTCTGGAGATTCCAGATAGGTCAACAAATGACATACCAGAGCTAGAAGTACAGCAAGAGCTTGCTTAGGAATTTTATTCTCTTTGGAGACCTGCAGCTAATTCTTCTCCTTAGCTGGCTGCTTCATACCAGCAAACAAGGAGGCAGCTGGAAATCCTCCTGACGTCACAAGCCGTGATGTTTCTCCCTCAGAAGCCAAGTATTTGGAGGTAACAGATGAGAAGAAAGCTTTCTTTGGAAGAAGTAGCATACCAAGTGCACAATACTGGAGATGAAGCAGCTGACCAAAGGTCTTAAATATTGGTCTGTCAAAAATATAGTCAGTGATACAAGTCGCCCAATAATCCATCCTTGGAGTAAACCTGAGTGTTCACAGAAAGGAGCATTCAAACAACTACAGATGCATGAAATATTTCATCAAGCCCTTAGTAGTCTTAAGCCCCAGAGCATGTCAGCTTATACCTGTGCCATAAAGCTACCACCTGAATTGTGATGGATAGATCTGCATCCCTCCTGTGCGGGTTTGAGCCATATATTTATCACAGCCTTGTTGTACATACTTACACTCTCCCACAGATTAGCTGTCTCTCATAATCCATACCCATGTTTTCCAAATTTCAAAACCCTTTTCCAAGTCTTGTGTAACCTCACAGGTTCTAGTATTACAAAAAAAAGGCCTCACATTTTACTTTTCCCTGTATAATTTGTTTGCTTCTGTTGCCATACTCCTTGAAACCGACATTACATTGCATTCAAGTTTTCTTCTATAAAGCATCTTTCATTATTTCTCTTCCAAGACCTTCTCGGCACCTCCATTTCCAAACTCTTAAACAACTCTCTCAGATAAAAACAGCTTTCTGAGATGCCCATTTGATTTCAACAGCTCTTTCCACCTACCGTTTCATGACGAGATAAGGACTTACTTTTTTATTCCTTCTTTCCACTGGCATTCTTCTTATTACAGACATCTATGAACTTTGGCTGTTTGCTAATAGACAACAGTTCCCAGACAAAATATCCTCACTTTTGATGTAAGGATCCTTTTCACTAGCTTCCTCATTCACCTTTATCCTTTTATTCATTACAACAGGAGAACAGTCGAGATTTTCACAGGTTTCTTCTTCCAAAGATAATAAATTTAATTATATTTCAGTGTGAAGAATGTAAAAAGAGTAAAAAAAAAAAAAAAAAAACAGAATCTTGAGATAAAGCTTCCAGATGTAACTTAATTTCCAAAGCATCTTTGATTTTCATTATTTCTATTTGCAGATGCCAAAATCAGAACCATATAATCAAGAGTAGGTGCAAGCCTTACAGGTTCCAGTAAGGTGGTCAAGTTTGCAAGAGAGTTTTTTTCTTCCTCCATGAGGACAAAGTCTGGCTTTGTCCACCTCCAGGGAACAGTCTTCAAAAAAAAAAAAAAAAAAAGAAACAAACAAAAAACCAACACCTCAAAAATATCCCCAAAACAACACTTTTAAGGGTATTAATGAAAACATCCTCAAAGAAGCGTAAGTCTCATAACAACAGTTTGTACTGCTATAATTTAAGAATTGCTTACACTAGAACAGAAAATTAATTCTCACAATTTTCCAGCAAAGCTGTCCACAGTATTCTTGCTTTAGAGATGGGGGAAAAAAAAAAGTCAAGCATAGGATGACATTTTTCTCTTCTTTCTTCTGCTGCTACTCTTCGTTCTCCCCACTCACCATAGTCAGGAAAGAGATTATAACCCAGAGGCTCCCAATCTGAGTCTGCTGTTAATTGCATTTGCTCATAGCACCTATAGAGCATTAGTGATACTTAGCATGACTTTCAGAGGCATGGCACAACTGCCTACTCCCACTCAAATCCATGAAAAATTGAAGACAAACCAGTCAGACTTTAACCTCTGCCTTTGGTTTCCATCATTAGGGAAGCAACAGGACATACTCAGAAAAAAAATGAATCCTTGGAGCGAACAAAAGTCAGACACTTACAGGCTCTTAAAGCAAATAAGCCAGGCAACAAAGCTGATATCCAGGTGCTCCCGCAGGCTGCTCTTGCTGTTGTAAGAGCTCCTGAGTTTTACCAACTTAAAAGTAGGAATGAGCGTTAACAAATCCACACCTGCCACGGGACACTAAGATCATCCTTGGTCAAGTGCTCATGACACATGCTTTATGCACTGCAACAAGCTGCCTTCCGTGTTATCACCTACACATCGACTGTGACTCAGTATTCAGGGAGTTCTAATGATTTGTTTATATCCTTAGCAGCTGATCATCAGCCATGAAAGTTATTAAAACACATTTTCTGTCTAGAAGAGCAGGGAAAGATGCCAATGACATAATGTTTTAATTAGAAGATGCAAGCACCTTTTTTTTTCTTTGCCTTGAATTTGCAACATTCAGCTTCTTGATGCTTCTAAGTTCAGTCCTCCTGAGGCTGAGAAAAGGAGTAGCACAGCCTCCTACAAACAGACCCATAGAAGTATTTTTTAAAACTAATCAGCACCATAAGCCGCATAGCTGGAACTTCAAAGCCACAGCACTGTCTTAAAAGAGGCAAGTATTTACACAATTCTCTTAAGAACAAGGTCATATTTGCCGAGCCAGATAAACACAAACTTCAAACAAATACTGAAGTCTTTGAGTATAAACCATACGCAGAAGGCAACCGCTAAGTACTAGAGGATGCTTCTCACTTGTTTAGTAGCTGTCACAGCGCAGAAGAATCCCAGTACCCATAGAAGTTATGGACAGGCAAAAAATGCTGCTGTGAGGACATGCAGTATACTGCACACACACTGCCTGAGGCCCTGCTCAGAGAAACTTCTAACCTTAGGCATGCATCTCCAAGCTAAAAATGCACAGCCAGTAGCACAGTTATGAACTTCATACTTCACTATTTCAGACTGTCAAGCTTAGCAAATCCTTACCAAGTCCAACAAACTGACCCTGAGATCTCAACAGGTTTCTTTCCCACATAAAATACCAACTGTGCTAACGATTGTGCAAACTAACTCTCAGCGGTACATAAACAATCTAATTTATTATCTAATGAGAGCTCAGCTGACAGGTACAGTGCCTACGCAACATTATTTGCTACCAGCTCAAGTACAGAGGTACAGCTGGGCACAGGCAGGATGCCCTATATCATCTTTGTTGTTGTAGGCACAATGAAGAAAACACTGAATGATCTAAGCACTCTAGCAGTGTAATTCTCAGACCTACTTGGATTCAGCCTTTCCCATTTGTATTGGCTCCAGATGGCTGTTGTTCAGTTTAAAAGTATATACGCATTTCAAGGGAAATGTATGTTAGCACCCAAGATGTGAAGTCAATGTTCTGACCAGGAGGGATAAAGAGACATGCAAATTAGATTTATAAATATAGTAAGATTCAAACAAGAAGCTGGGAAATCTGATCCCACAGTTCTGCTCACAGCTCTGCCACCAATTCCCTGTGGCCTTTGTGAGTTACTTCATCTTTCAGCTGCTTAGCACAATGAACACTCTGGTGACCTCATCAGGACAAGGCCACGGCCATCCAGATGATGTTCCTATGGAAGCACAAGCTAAGGCACGCCAATTTACTGGGGCCACCTGATGCAGATCCTGAGTCACACCATCAGAGCTCTGAGGAATCCAAGTCTTTCATGAGATCAGGTGTTTCCCCACCTGTTGCTGGGCACCCAAGTGTGCCACCTTCCTAACAGGGTAACCCATCCACTAAACTAACAGCAACACACACACTAAGCCCACACTCATAAGCTTACCTTGTCAAGGTAATGAAAAAAAAAATACAGATCTAAAAATTAAGAGTGTTAAAAAAGTGTTTATTTTTTTTACACTCTCCATTTTTGGTGAGGCAACACCCTGGGGAAGAGCAGAATGAACACATGCACACTCCTTCTGCCCTTCCTAGTCACAAATACCTATTCTTTACACCAAACAAAGAAGGCTTACTTTTGTGGAAAACACATATGCTCACCTGACCAAAAAAAACAAAAAATAGATGCCAGGAAAGCACATCTTATCCAAGATTAAGAACCAAACTCAGCCCTTACTGTTAGAAAGCATCAGTGACTTTCTAGAGGCATAAAGAGACATTGGACGGGTCAGTGCAAGGAACTGGGAGACAGGCCTGGGCACAGAAGCCAGAAGTCCTGTCACTAACTTGATACGTGACATCAGGTAAACAATTTCATCCCCTCTCAGTCTCAGCTTACACTTTAGTAAGCCGATAATGATAAATTACCTACCTCGCTACATGGGTGGAGAGCGCTTTACTAATTCATGACAGCAAAGCAACCTGAGAAGAGTGGATATAAAGCTAGTCCACGTACACACACACAGATGGAGATAGATAAACAAATTGGAAGAAAAGACACGTTACCCAAAAGCTCCAGTCAGCACTCCAACTGTACTGGGCAGGAACCTGCATCTTCTCTGAGCACGAACCAAGAGCCTCCTCGGAGTCCGCAAGCAGCTGGCTGATAAGACCATGATCCACCTCATGAACTTCCTGCGAACAAGGAAGGGAGGTTATGTCACTTGAGAAAGGTGCTGAAATAAGATGGTTAAGCCATTTAAGAACTGAGTATTAAATTAAACTTGACGTGCTAGGTTTACCCAGGTGAGCGGCATGGAAACACTTCCCACTGGCAGCGTTTTCATCGATTTTTTTTTTATAGCGTATGCTCTATTTAATTTTTACCTACCTTGTTATCAGAGTACATTATTTCCACAGCAACACCTCCACCTGGGCATTGAAGCCACACAGATGTTTAGAGCTGGGCTAACCCGAACAGGAGACACCTGTGCTCCACTTGCAGGACACCTCTGGGCACCCAGGGACCTTTCAGAAAGCGAGTCTGCACTTCCCAGAGACACAACATACTTTATGATGATACTAATATGTATCTTCTATACCTATTATTTGCACCACAAGGTTTATTTGTACAAGACACACCACTACAGAGGCCAGCAGCTCTGCTTGCATTCCTCGTTAGGAAAATAAGCACGCTTCTGGAGCACTTTCCCTCGACACCGCTATTCGCCTGGGAGCTCGGCTGAGCTTCAGGAGGGGCAAGGGAGCCACAGCACAGGGGGACACTTGTCCCAAATCGCACAGCAAGCCGGGCCAGCACCCTACCAGCCCCCAGCCCACCCAGAAGATCCCAAACCCGGCTTCTCGCCCAGCGGGACCCGCAGCCGGGGCGGCACCGCCACGGCTCCCCCCATCCCCGGCGGGCCCTGCCCCGCTCGCCGCCCCCCAAAACTTTCCGAACCGGCGGTGGAGACGTCCGGGACCCCCCCCCTTTTTCCTTTTTTTCCCCTTTTCCCTCCTCCCGGGGCCGGGGCACGGAGCTCACCGGCGGGGAGCGCGCAGAGCCCGGCGGCAGCGGCGGCGCTTACCATGGAGGGGGGCGAGGGCGGCGCGGCGCCCGCCAAGCGCCTCAGCGGGGCCGCGGCCGCCATTTAAAGGGGCAGGCGCGGAGCCGAAGGCGGGAGGCGCTTGCCGAGGGCCAGCGGCTCATGAGGAGGCCGGGCCGGGGAGAGGAGGAGAGGAGAAGAAGGGAGAGGGGCCGCCCGCCCACGGCTGGGGGCTGCCGGGCAGCCCCGAGGGGGAGCCGGGCTGGGCGGAGGGGGTTTGGCGATCCTCCCCCCTCTCCTCACCCTATACACGCGGGGGGAGCCCCTGTGAGGCTTTGGGAGAGCTCGGTGAGGACGGCGAGGAGTTGGTGGAAAGTTTGGGGAGGAAAAAGTGATGACAGAGCCTCCCCCCTCCTTTCCTCCCTCCCTCCCTCACAGCGGGAGGCGGTGGGGCTGGGCACAGCCTGCCCAGCGCCGCTCCACGGGGACCCCTAGAGGGGGGAGAGCGAAACCCCACAGCCCTGTGGGGTTAGCCGGGGGGGGGGGGGGAAGCTTCACGTTCAGCTGGTGGCTGCCAGCGACGCTAAAACAACAAAAACACTGCACTAAAACACTGAAAACCTCCTTCTGTGTTCCTTTGGTTTGAAGCCGGCTGCCCGACAGCTTTTCTTGAGCACACCGGGTTTCATGGGGGATTCACAGCACAGGTACTGCTACAGGATGAAACGGACACACTGCACATCACAACACAATTTTTTTTGTTTTAGAAATGCATCAGATACTTGGGTTTACATCAGATAGTGTTTGGAATGCCTTTGATCCAGCCCCATCTTCCCACACTGACTCCTCTGCCACCCAGCCACGGCCACTGTCTCAGTCCCAACTCCTCTCGATGTGCCAGCTGCCTCTGACTTCGCTGGTTATTCACTCCTCAAATTCTTGGTTGCTTTTCATTCCCATGACTTGTTCCTTTCATAGGTATTTTCTATGCTTTCTAGCACTTTGGCAATACTCCCCTGAGAAGAGCCTCGTGACTTACCTTTCAGCTTTCCACCGAAGCACCATGTTGTCCCGTGCTTGGTCCCAGCTCCCTTCTTAATAAATATTTTCTTCAGAGTAATTCCTTTAGATAATCCCAGGTTGGATCTTCCCACAATCCCAACCCATTTAAATACTTGCCTTCTAGGTTCCTCAGCCATAACCCTGCTTTCACTGATCCAGGTGTCACCACATCAAAGCTAGATATCGTTCCTCTTGACATCGTTCGGTCAGCAGGCTTTTGCGAGTCAAATGTGGAATTTCTTAAAACAGTTATTGCAGTCCTTCCACCTGCAAAGATGCACATCAAAGAATTTGTCAGAGTATTCACAAAAGCTGTAACATCAGGACAGTTGTCCTCATGGTGTACAGGGTTTTCTCTTTGTTTTGTTTGGGGGGAGGGGGGGTGGTCCTTTTTGCTTCTAAATACCAAGAAAAGCAGAAATACTGATGCTTCCCTTAGAAGTGTGTGGCACATATGTTTTAACAGGTGTGGAATTGAGTCTCTACTGGATAATCAAGCAAAATTCCGTTATCTGAAGAGTCCTAAAGATAAGCAAAGCCCTTAGATAAGGCCAGCAGGCTGCTGGACAGGTGCACTGGGAGAGGTGTCAGCCAGCCAGCTGGGCTGGCACGTGCTCCGTACGGCTGCAGCGTACAGCTCCCTACTTTGAAGAATATATTTTACCTATACACGCAGTGTGTGTACAGCCATATGTATAATAAAGTCCTGTAACTTCCCTAGGATGCTAGGAATCGAGTTTGCTTTCTCATCTCACCTCCACTAGGAAGGGGTTCAGCAGAAGAGAGGTCTCCTTTTGAACACCTGGATATTCTGTGCTCGGCCCAAAGTTCTGGTTTATACAAGGCCAAAACAAAACAAAACAAACAAACAAAAAAATTGTCTTCCCTCTGCTCTCAGAGCACTTTTGGCATCTTCCATGGGATAGATGAGAACAGCCCCCGGGAAGTCATTGTTGTGACTTCAGATGTGGCTGTCATCCAGGCAGCAGGCGGTAACTTTAGTGTGACATTCACCGGGCAGAATGCGAGGTCCTGTTGCAACAATGCACACGTATTTTGTCCCGCCTGTACCACCCGCACTACTTTTTTTGCTTGTGCTACTGGTGAGGGTGAGACCACACACTTCAGCAGCAATGAGGCAGCATGTTGGGAAGCTCTATGCATCTGCAGTGTCTTCATTTCTCTTCTTCTTACTGGTGGGTGAGTACTACAACACCTTCCTTAACGAGAAGAAATATAGTTTATTCCTAGAATTTGGCTTGGGAGGTTCTCTTTTTTTTCTTTCTTTTTTTTCTTTCTTTTTTTTTTTTTTTTTCAAAAAAAATTCTCTCCCGAGGGCTTCCCCAGGATGCAGAAAAACTATATTCAGCGTTGTACACTGCATTAAAACATTTTTTTTCTTTATACATATGCTCCTTTTTAGTTAATAGCAATACGTGTTTGGACTTGATCCCCAGGGTGGAATTTATCTTTCCAGAAAGCGTGAGTTTGCTTGGCTTTTTTCAAGAAGAAGGGCTGTGTATCATCATTGCTAGGACCTTCATTTCTATTTTAGTTCTCTGATGTATTAGCAAGCAGTTATCCACACAGGGTAGTTACTCACATCCATCTGTAAAAGCCAAACTTAACCCAGGGCAAAAGTCATATAAATTGAGATAAGCGATGAGCAGTCATTGATCACTTAATCACAGGCCAACTGGGAGCAGGGTAGAGCTTGCAAAGCACTCTCACAGCACCAGCTGGGTGTGAAGTTGAGCCTGAAAGCCAAGAAAACCACCTGAAAGACGGTCATTCCAGCACGTGAGGATTTTTAGGTGGGTTGGAAATTGAGTCCTCGACCTCTGCTCCGTTTATTGAGCTCGAACAAAGGAAAGGAGGCACAGCAAGAGAGGGCACATTTGGCACCGACCTCCAGCCTCCGCTCTGGTTCCCCGATGCTGTTGGCCACTGGAAAATGAAGCTTGTAGGGCTGCTGTGGTGAACTCCAGGGACCAACAGGGAAATATGAGGTCCCAGAAGTAGGAATCGTTTTTATGCTGGCACATTTTATTCTTTCCTTTTGTCCTCTCGCCTGCCACGGGTATTTCTCAGGCACAGCCAATGAGATGGCCTTACATGGGAAAGGACCAACCTGCAGATGGAGCAAAGGGTAGGCTGACAGGTTAGCAGGTGCCCTGCGGGTACTGGGAAACGTGGAGCACGTTGTCACATTACAGGGAGCCCCAGAGAGCTTTCTCCCCTCATGGCTGAAAAACGGCCACGAACGAGCGACTTTATGTGACAGTGACCTATTAGATCATCTAATAATTTCTCCAGGTCAAGACAAGATCATCCACGCTGTCTGTCTCTGTGCTCTGTCTAGCCTAAGAGCTTTCACCAAAAAGCTTCGCATTCCTCTCCAGAGGGACTGAGCCCTACAACCCACTGAAGGGGGAGCCGCACATCACTCTCCTAATGAAGCGATTGACATAAAAAGAGCTTTGAAGCAGAGTCAACAGAGCATTTGGCACTGGTACACTGCCAAATGCCAGTATGATAAGGGCATTGTGTATTTAAATACCAGTAAGCTAGCAGGTTCCAGTTTTGCAACCTTACCAAAAAGGAAAAAAAAAAAAAAAAAAAAGGAAGGAAGAAAGAAAGAAAAATAGAGGCTGTGCTGTGACCTTCTCAGTGAGAACCCCAAACAGAGCCGGGACTAAACGACACAGCCTACTCCTCTTGCATTTTGATGTTCCTAATTAGCTGTAAGCTAGGTCTAGTGAATCAAAGATGTGGGGTAACGCAGATGACAAGGCCAGTTATTTCCTGATAGGCAGTGCAAATGAAACTCGTGATGAACAGGAGGCAACATCAAAGCACATTGTCCCTGCTCTGTTATGATCTCTGTGCCACTACGTGACTGTGTAAAAATGATGCCTTTTTCTTCACTAAAAGGAACACAAATTACAATTGTGTTGCGGGGAGCGTGTGTGGTAAGGCAGGAATACCTCTAGCAGAGAAGAAATTCTGTTCCCTTTCCTTGACAAGAAGGTAGCAGCAGCACACACTGCCCTTGCTAAAGCAGCATCATCCAGCAAAGATGATTGATGGACAGAGATTTTAAAAGAACATTCGAGACAAAACTGCTCTAACAAACAATCAAATGCATCACATCCGAATACGCACAGAACCAAAATATGCCAAGCTACCTTCAGCGTTGTCACACATTTGTCAAAGTATTTGCACTTCAAGATTAAAACTTCAAGATTACTTGTACTTCAAGATTAAACTTGAGTTTTCACAAGGTTTTCACGAGGTGTATAAAAATAGGAGACTCCTTGTGAACTTTTTTTTTTTTTCTTCCAACCACTCAGAAATTTGGTGATGTAGAGCTTTTTAAAGCTGCTTCTCGTCTGATTGAAAAGTACCTGTTGCCTGTCAGTGTCTCCACACAGGAGCTGAAACGGGGTTATTAACAGAACAGGGAAGGAAATAAGAAAAAGGGAATAAAACTCTGGAAAATCTCCATGTGTCCTGCTTCCCAGGCCTTCTTCGTTGTGTTGTTGGACTGCTGGCAGACACAGCTTGCTCGCACAAACCTCTGTCCGCTGCATGCAGTGACTTGCTTCTGTTTCATCCTGTTGCAGGGGCGGGGGGGAAAGTCACAAGCTAACCAGCTCTTCTCTTTCCTCCCTCATCTTCCTGTTTTGACCAACTTCACAGCCTGGAACTGGAAATTCATTCCTGACAAAAGGGTGGTGGAAGCTGTTACCGGGAGGATGCACATGATGTTCTGGATTTGTATTTATTTATTTATTCATCTATTTAGTGATTTATTTTCTGGGTTTTGGTCACGCTACGTATCACCTTCTGTGGGCACCACTTGTGAGCCATTTGGGGACAGCAGACATGATGCATGCTGTGTGGTTGCCCAGTTTCATAGCCAGCTTTTGCTTTCCGTGTATTTGTGCATCCATGTGTTATCTCTTGTCTGGCACTTAAACTGTAAACTCTGTGCTTCATCCTTTTGTGAGACACCTAGAAAAACAAGGCCCGGCTTTCCGACAGAAACTGTCAGTGCTGCTGCCATACAAGTCATAAATAATAATAGCTTATGAATACAACTGTGATTTCGTACACAAGCTTGCCTGGAGGAGCATTCAAGTAACTCCCAAACCCATCATCAAGCGAGCGGGTTGGTTTTCCATTGCCACGAGACATTTGTCCCTGATGCACAGAGGGACACTATTGTCACTGGGAAGCTTCAGCTGGCCCAGACAATAGCAGCTCACACCCTGCGAGCTGCGGTGAAAGGCTGAAGACAATAGGAGATCAAAACCTTCCCTGAATGATCCGCAGCCCTTGAGAGGGCATCGGCTTGTAAAAAGGGAGACCAATTTTTTTACTTGAAGAAAATTAAACAGTGGAAGAAAGTTTTTGCAAAGATTGCTTTGAACTCTTGCTTGGAGGTAGCTGTCGGGTTATTTTTAAGTTTGTTTCCCCCTCTTTTTGTTCCAGCGGGGGATTTGAGACAGCAACTATTCCTCTCATCTTCTCAGCCCAGGCTTGTTTCCAGAAATGAGATACACTGCATTACTCCTAGCTCCAGGCTGCTCGCTGCTATGATTAGCAGTTGCGTGAGGGAAGGCAGCTTTAAATCTCTGGTCCAGGCATATTGTCTGTATGTTCCTAACAGAGAGCAGCGGGATAATGGGATCCCTTTGCAGAGGATAAATGTCACCCAGTGACAGGAGTCCTCTTAATTAAAAATAAGGTAGTGTGACAGTGTCTTCAGGTGCATCTTCTCTGTGTTTCAGGATGTTGGTTGTCAAAATGGAGCTGGCTATTTCATATGCTGAGTGTTTTCACAACAACTCAAGTTATCAAATGTGTATGTTGAAATCTACGTGTTGAAACCCACAGGAACTCTAACTTGTTGAAAACAGTTCCAGAAAGGGGGCTGCCCAGGCAGGATGACTTAACTAACTTTCTGCTAGGCAAGCAGAAAATCAAGTCCCATCTTTGTGCTTACCTGCTCTGTTTGTAAAACAGATACAGAACATCCTGCAGTCAGTGCCTCTCACCACCTTCCCTTGGCTCACCAGGTTCTCTCTTCTCCCTTTCCTTTTCCCTCTGGCATTAAGCTTTTATATCCCTGGATATAGAGCATGAACTTTATTTTTACATTTACCAAGAGCCTGCTAACTCCTCAATTTCAGCCTCGTTGAACATCAGATCTGCTCCTCAGATAGATTAGGCATCATCTTTAGGAACTCCTGTGCTAGAAAATCTCTCTCTTGAGTAGAGCGTCACCACACTAGAGAAACACTCACATCAGTATTCTCAGTATCAATACCTGCAGCAAGCTAAGATGCTGTCCCCCTGTTTGCAGATAATATCTTCTGGGTGTTCAGTCTGTGGCAATGGAGATTTCTTCTCAGGATCCCAAGATTTCCTATCCTGAAACTGGAAGTGCATGCCAAACCCCATAAGAAGCCAACACATTATGTTTCGGGATGCAGGCAGTTGTGTTCAGATGCTCTCATGTTCACTGTACTTGTCAGAGCAGAGCTGCCTGTGTGCAAGGGGACATGCATTTTTTGCTGTGCCTTGAAAATGGTTGAGACCCTGAGACTTTTTGGAGTGGAAAGAAAGAGGTTAGAGTTCCAGGAGGAAATGTGTCTGAATGTGGCAGAGAACCAATCTGCACACATGAACATAACCTAAGCAGGAACCAGGAAAAAAATCCCTCAAATCCTAATTCCAGGAGCCGTTCTGTGCTGTGGTTACAGGTCAGAAAGAGCCAAAAAGTTTATTTTTCATTATTTTGCCCTCAACCTTCCTTTTCTCTCTCTCTTTTTCTGGTACAGATGTTGGTGTTAGTGGTGGAAATCCAAGCACGGAGAGAGCAGCTGTATCTCACAGGGCAGCACAGCCTCCACTGTTGACAACGCCTGAGCCATGGCACCTTTTAGTGACTCAAACACCAGCCAAGGAAAAAGCCAAAGAGGGGGAAACTGTGGTCTTAAATTGCCACTTTAGCAGTCCACAACGTCTTTCCCTGGCTGACCTGACGGTGAAGTGGTACAAAGAAGATGAAAAGGGGCAGATGGACCTGCTGGAAAATAACGTGACCATCTTGCCAAATAACTCTAGGATTTTCCTGAGTGGAGACTTGTCCCAGGGGGATGCCTCCCTGGTGATCCTCAATGTGACGACCGGTGACCATGGTATCTATTACTGTGAGGTTACGCTTCCAGACGGGAAGGTGGTGACAGGAGATGGCACAAAGCTGAGGATCAGGAGGGCTCTGGGTAATATTTGGTGTTATTTATTATATTCTTTTCTCCCTCTTCCTCCATCAAAACTGGTCTACATGCTTGCAGAAGGAGGGAAGTTAGTCCGCTTGGCCTCTAGCAGCTATGGGCTGGCGTCATGAGGTGTGATTGCTAGGTAGCATTTCTCATTCTTTTTGTTAGGCTAGGTAATTTCAATTGGCTTGCCCCGAGAAACAATCACACAGGTGTTACTATAGCAAGAGACATTTACAACCAAAAAGGGAAGAAAAAATTTGCTCACTGGAACCAGTGAGTGCCAAAAATGAAACTGCCAGACCAGTTCTCTTGTGTTCAAGGCTTTGTTCAGCTGAACCCCTACGAGTGGCAGGTGTCAAGATACTTTCTCCCTTTTTTTGGACATCATTTCTCTCCAACCCACTAATCTGCATATTCATTCCTTAACTCTGGATGACGTAAGTAATCCCACGATAAAACACGAGGATCATATTATGATCCATATTATGTTCTGCTTAATTTCAGCCACATTAAAATCAAAGTAGCATTAAAACTGCCATGCTGTTTTCTTAGCCTCACAAATAGACACCAGGCATATTAAGTATGGAGATAACTTGCTTTGCCTTTATCAACTGGGATTGTCAAAGCAGCTTTCCTTTTTATATAGGCCAAACACATTCCAATCCCAATGAATCAAAACATCAAAAGGTTTATTATCTTATTATCTAACTTGGAAAAAGTAGCACTTTCTTTGTCAGGAGTAAATCATGCAAGTGCTGTTCATTATCAAAGCTTCTCGCTCACTGAGTTTCACTAGGCCTTTGCCCTTTTGAGCCTGATTCCTTCCCTTTCTAATTTTTATACAACTACTCAATTTAAACCATGGCTCTGACAAGGCAAGAAAATCATGCCCCTGCAAGGACTTGGCCATGTATCTTATGAGGTCTCCCACTGGCTTGATCTCATAGTCTCAGTAGTGCGTGTTACTCGTGCAGTGTCTGCTCCCTGGCCGATATAATTGCCTTTCTGTGTTCCTGAGAAGATGAAATACATCATTTCTGTGCTATGCCTGAATTAAAGGGACAAGAGAACATCAGAAATATAACTCACAAAGAAATGAAGTGTGCCACAAATCCAGACTGTCCAAAAACTTATCTAAAATTAAAAGGAAAAATTAGATGACAGCGTTGACTTGTCCATTACACGAAGCAGATGATGTATGTTTTGAAGTGAGGTAAGTAATGGTTCTGCAGCACCTTCATTGCCTTTTTGATGAACGAGCAGCCCCCCAAATCAATTTCAACTACAGGACACATCCCGGCATGTGGGAAGATCAGGTTGGATTTTTACTGATGAGCTACAGCTCGTTGACTGGTGAGTGACTGCATGTCCATCTATTCGGCAAGGTAGCAGCTTCTCCTGTGACCAAGTGACCACATGTTTGGAAATCTGTCTATGAATTCCTCAGCTCCTGTGCAATTGGTTTGACTTCTGATTGTGAATGATGACTGAGCATGGAGCCAGAGGTATTGGTGGGGCTGTCTTAAGCACCTACGTTAAGAGAAAAAGAGAAGGTAAACGAGGGAGCAGAACAGCTGCTGATGTACAGAAGGTACAGACCTTTTCTTCCTTTCCTCAGTGAATTGCCTCAGTGCAGTTCAGTGGTAGATGTCCTGGGTTAAACTCATTGTGATTAAGGGCCGATTAAAACTGAGATAAGATTTCAGGATTTATCTTGTAGCCAACAGAGTAGCAACAGCATCCAGATCTTCTAGCGAAGCTTAAATGCAACCCCTTAGAGATATGTAATGAATGCCTGATCGTACTGTAATTGTAGATGAAACTGGAAGGCTTTTAAAGTATTCTTTTATTATCCTTTCTGGATGAGTCACATGGCAGAATGCCTACCACGGGGCAGTCACATAAGATCTGTTCAGATCAATCTTCTGCCTCTGCCCGCCCAGGTCGCTCTCTACAGAGAGGTTCCTTCTCTGGCAGGCTGTTCTGCAGGGCAGGTGCTCTCTGTGATGCATCCCATAACTAGGTGGGTCTAGTGTCCCCACCTAACCAAAGGTTCTTCCTGAATCATCCTTCAGTCACAATAAATAATGCAGCCAGGGGGCCAACTTATCTCAAAGAAAATGGGATCATCCCATCTTGACCATGCAACAGCCCCAAAGAGCAACAAGTCAAAGAAAGGGCTTCAGTGGAGCTCTGCCCGCCTCTGGGTGCTGCTCCATAACAGCGCCAGGTTGTTAAGGGAGACTGATAGGCAGATGAGGCTATTTTGTACCTAAATCCCCAGAAACCATAGCAGCTTCATGCAAAGGAATGAAAAAAATTGCTCCATCATGCAATACATTCCCTTGTGGAAGCCAATGACTTCATGCCAGACAAGACATCGTTATAATCACTCTCATGGCAAGTAGCTTCCCCACAGACACTGCAGCAAATGTGATAACCGCATTGCATACACGTGCCTGAAAGGTATCTTATGCTGCTCTCTCTGCCTTTCTTTCTCCCCCAGGCCTGTTCGGTATCGAAGAATCCATTGGGACGATCATCGGAGTTGTGGCGGCGGGTATCGGAGGCTTGGTGATTCTGATAATTGTTCTAACCCCGCAGCTAAGGAGGTGTGCCCTCTGCATGAAGCAAGGCTCTCACCAAGGTATGGAGCACAGAACAAAACCTGGCATTACCTGGTAGGAAGATGACCCTGGTCACCTGTTTCCTTTTTTTTTTTTTTTCCAAAATTAAGTAGGAATTAGCCAGTTACTTACCTTTGGTCAAAGCAGGTGTCTGGAAGTATGCAGTGTGGACGAAACTCTGCCAGGGCTGGTCCTCTGTTCCATTTCTTTTTCACATAGTTCCTTGTTCATATTGGAAAGACCTTCATGTATGGGCCCAACGAGTTACCTATAAATAAAATAGTATCTTCTTTAATTGCCACCTTCAGCAAAGAGTTGTTCCATGAGACACTCTTTCTCCTTTTAACCAAGTCCTCCTGGATCTGCTTGTGTTCTTTGGGGTTTATTCTGAAGGATTGTTCTTTCTCCCACTGACTACACACTTGTATCAGTAGTCTTGTCATGCTTGCATACAGAAAGCCTGTAATGGACCAAGTACACACACGAGATGTGGTTTGTAAAGCCCAGTAATATCTTTTATTAGATCAGCTGCTCAGATAAGGTAAAACAGACATTTTCATCACATAAAGAAATGACCCAGGGAGAGGCTGATGTATCCAAAAATGCAACTGCCTCTTTTTTTTTTCTAGCTCTGGCAGCTGTTCTAGTAACAGTAAGCTGACACCAAAGGCTGGCCACAAGTTTAGTTCCCCTTTGGTGCAGCCCAAGACGCAGCCTGCATTTCAGGATGAGCGCAGCTGACTGGAAGCTTTGCTAGATGAGACTCTTTCAAAAAGTTCGTTTTGTTTCTCTCTTCTCCGGAACTCAAAAATCTTACCCAAGTTAACTTCCAACCCAACCCATTCCGTGATTCTGTGAAATCAAACATGAGGAGCTGTTTGCTCTTCACTGGAGCGCTGCCGCCACCTGATGGCCAGCTTTGCGGGGACAGGGACAGGGACAGAGCCTGCTCCCTCTTACCCTCCCAGTCTTGCTGCATAATCATATACACAGCACAAGCCCTTTGCAAACCCTCTGAGTGAACAGAGTTTACAACCTCTCACCTTGCCAGATAGCCTGGGGAGAGTTTTTTGTGCCGTACTAACGTTGTATCACTCACTTGCTCTATTTTTTCCTTCTTGCAACGTAGCTTGACCTGCAGTGCTACAGGAATCACTGGAAGATGCAAAGGCTAAACGTGGAACAACTTGTAAGCCAAAAAGGAAGCTCTAGATGTAATAAACGTTTTTGCATCCATACATGTTGCCTTTGGCATTTTTTCTTTTTCTAGTATGTTTCTTCTTCCTGCAGCTTTGACAGGTACAGTGGCATATTCAACATCCTCCTGCAGCGAGGAGCAAAACAACTGTTCAAAAAGGAATTTGTGCCGTCACCTGCTGAGGGCCCACTTGGTCTGGCCACATCTCTCTGAATCTAGGCTCTGATGAGGTACCTTGGGTCTTTCCCTGCCATTACATCTTATTTGGAGATTCTCCAAGTCTGCCAGCACTGCTTCAAAGTGGACAGAAGGAAGGCTTCCAGCCACAAACACCTGCCTGAGGGAAGCACCATGCATTTGCCCAGAATGTGTCACTTTTTGGGTGCAGCCAGCGTTCCCATCTGCCTGGGAATGCCCCCCTCTCAGTATAGAGGGTCTTGTCCCAAGGGCTTGCTCCAGCCTATTGTCCTGCAACAAAGGGGCAAAGGCGGCCCACTTGAATGCTACCCCTGCCTGAAAAAAATGGGGTTTGGTTTTACTCTTCCAGAAGGAAATACAGTGCTTCTATCTAAGCTTCAAATAGCTTGAAGAAAAAGGAGAGATTTGTAAGATTTGCTTGTTATGAGTAATGTTCTCCACTGCCCTGGTCTCTTGATGTGACAGTAATTGATCCCCAGGCGGTCAGTGGCAGGGGACTGAGCCAACACCGGTACAGGAGAGCAGCACATCAGGGTTTGAAACATGTGTGGCAGGCAAGGAACGTGCTCTTCTGCCTCGGCTAGGTGTGCCTACTGGCTGAAGTCAGAAATATTCGCTGGTCTTGCACCAGTAATGTCCCAGTGCAACTCTGCGTACCTTTGAATGCTCCCCAGGAGCATCCCCAGTGTTATGAGGCAAGAACATGAGGTAGATGGCTCAGAAACACACACACACTGTCTGCAAGAAGGGTTGGAGCCCTGCCTAGGGTAAGAGCTCTGCTCTTCCTTTCAGGAGCAAGCAGCTCGGCCAGCAGAACTCCTCCCAGTGCAAGTAAGGCATAAGGAGGCTTCCTCCCGTTGTGATTGATGCTCCTGCTCCTCCTACAGCCCAAGGAAAATAGAGGGGGTCACTGTACTTCAACGTGCATGATTCAGGTCTTCAGAAACCAGCCTCTCTTTTCTCAGAGATTTTTGTTTGTTTGTTTTGTTTTTAATACAACAGACACACACACACACACAAAAAAAAAAAGTCCAGCAGAAGTCTCTACATATTTTCCAGATTATGTGCAGTTGTGTGGGAGCTGAAGGTCAGGCTGTGTGAAAGGACAAAAAAGCCATTTGGTGATTGGCAATGTGCTCTAGCTACACTACAGACAACACTCAGTTTCAGTGCAGATCTGCTTGGAGTGTCACAGGGGTCCTTACCTTTTGCACAGAAGTGGACAGAGCAGGATTTTATCCTTCCTTCAGTATTTGGAAGAGGCACACATTTTGCTCTGTCTTTCTTCCCCATAAACCCTTACCTGCCAGAAATTCTCTCACACCGTCGTTAGCTCAGGGAAAAGAGGTACAATTTTTATTCCAGTGCCTTCAGATTAGAAGAAAGCTTCTAACAAGACTATTTTTCCCCCCCATAGCTGAAGTGGCAGGTGGGATGAGTCTGTCCGCACAGAAAGTTTGGCCAGAGGATGAAGTGCGGGTTGTAAGGGGCCTCTCCCCAGCACTTGGCTGCCTCTTGGTCACACTGGCACACCATTTTTTCACATCGATCTGTCACTTTATCTGCAAAAGAAAACATGAACGGAAAATGAGGGATGCTGTGCTGGAACAAGGGGAGAAACACTTTGAAGAGTGAGCAAGTCCCTAACAAAGTGGTTCGTGGGGAACACAGGCTGTGGGAGGAGGCAGAAGAGGCTACTCAGCTGCTGCACAGAAAATCCCCATCTGCGTGAGCAGGAGAGCAGGACCAACGTGTTGTGTTGTGTGCGGATCCGATCCTCCCCATCCCCTCTCTGTCAGTGGGTCTGACCTTAACAGTGGCCAGGAGCATGAGAAAGTGGCAGCTAAATGTAAAGTGGCAATGCCTATAAGATGTGCCCGGCACAGAGCACTCATTTGGGGTTAATGAAGCCCATCCCACCTCCAGGCAGATTAAACGCAGCTGTTAGGCTAATATTACTTAAAAGCACAGTGCCTTGTTTATATGATGCTGCTCCTGTGGATTTTCTATCT
Source organism: Anas platyrhynchos (assembly GCF_047663525.1). Taxonomy (NCBI): domain Eukaryota; kingdom Metazoa; phylum Chordata; class Aves; order Anseriformes; family Anatidae; genus Anas; species Anas platyrhynchos. The sequence goes on from NC_092587.1 coordinate 87,667,043, forward strand.
CCCTTCAAACCCTGCGCTAGGCAAAGTTTAAAGCATTATTTCATGTCAGCGCACACAGGCTTTGATCCAAAACCAGCTGCCATGCATACAAATCTTTCCACATTTAACTGGACTTTGCTGGACCAACCCTACATCTGATAAATAAGAAGAGCCCAAATGTCTCAAGCTATTCTGAAGAGAATCACAGATCTACCAGTAACGTTTCAAGGGCCCCCTTCACAAGGACTCAGTAATAAGTCCATTTTTTGCTTAGCTACCATTCAGCTTTTCTCCCTGCCCTCTGCTCCCTGAGTTCTCCCTATGCCATGCCAACCACTCTCAGCCTAATGTCAGGACAGGAGTCTGGCTTGGCAGCCAGTCCTGGGAGAGCACAAAGATTTTTTTTGACCAGCCCCAGCAGCTTACGGCCTTTCCTATATTCCGGATATTTGCTGAACGGAATTCACCTACATGTGATGGTGTATCTGGACTGAAACATAAAGTTTTGCCACATTTTTCTTCCGTTATACAAACAAAACTGCATAGCAGTAGCAAAAGATGTGAGAGGTCCCAGGTAAAATGAGTTTCTGTTTCATTTCCCTGAAAATACCTGTGTTTATGACATAGTGCCAGGCCGCAGGCATACGATTTCCTCTTGCATAGCATGGACAGTGAAAGCAGCTGTGCTTGTAATTTCTCCGGACATCTATCCTCTAGGCCCAGCAAACATGCCTTGAAATCTCTCTATTCCTTTAGTTTGAATGCAACCAGACATTACACCTTCCCAGCTCAGTAAAACCTGCTGTGCTGCAGCCTAGGAAATTTGTCTTCAGGGCACATTTCTGTTGTTCTTCCCTGTGGTGGATGTAAGAGGAAGTGAAGCTTGCTGAAGTCTCATGGAGAATAGATGCTGGATGCTTCTGAGGTCCTCCCAGGACATCAGCTAAGGAATTAATGGCTTTTGTTTAACAAACACTTGTTACCCAGGTTGGAACAAGCGCAGCCCTGTGCATTTTTATGGGGCAAGCATCGCAGGTCTCATGGACTCTTTAAGTCTTACATCTGCAGCTGGGATTGTTCCTTCGCAGCAAAAAGAAATAGTCACACATCGAAACAGATAGCAGAAAATATCAGACAGCAATGGAAATATGGATAAATGAGAGGGAGAGCAGTTATGACTTCAGCAAAATATTCCTCAGCCAGCACTCTCTATTTAATAGGTTGTTTTGGCACTTGGACAGGAGCTACTGTGGATATGTTGTGCCACATCCTGTATCTGCTGGCAGGTTTTCAGCTGCTGGAGAGGTTGAGGATTGCACTACAAGGATATGATCTTCTAGCAAAGTATAAATAATCATTTAGTCTTCAAGCAATAGCTTTGATGGTATGGGGACAGGTTTTACTCTCACATTTCTTTTCAAACTTCCAAAGAGCTCCACAATAGATTTTACCATCAGGGACTTTTGGAAGACTTCGAAATAGAAGTGACAAATTCTGAGACTGGAGTCATCTGGTGGATGTCAAAACAAACTGGTGTGAGCCACTGACGGGCTGTGACTGTGCAATTCAAGACCTTCCTGACTGGGTACCAGCTGCAGAGCTGAGCAGAGCCTACACACGCTGTATGTGCCTGCGGCACTCGAGAGCGCTCAAATCTGCAAGCTTCAAAATCCTGATGGAACCTGAGGGCTTCAGGCTGGGGTCCCACACAAGGCTGCACCCTACCTGACCTGTCCAGGAATGGGAAGAGAGCTCAGAGGAGAATGAAGGATACCCAAAGCAGTTTTAAAAGCAGCTTGGCGTGCACAGACCCACCTCCGAGGCACTCAGAGCTTTTGTCAGCCTGTGCTCCCCTGGAGGAGGGAGGGAACTGAACCCGATGCGGGTGACGACCTCCTTACCACACTGCACGGCCTTCTCCTCGCACTCCCACTGGTAGCTCTGCACCTTGGGGCTGCAGCCCTGTTTCTCCGCCATGTCGTAGCAGCAGTCGTGCCTGTGGCAGCACCTTAGGGAGAAGAAAAGGCAGAGTCTGGGCTCAGGCACCCTGCAAGGTTTTGTTCGGGGGGGTTTCCATGTGCCACAAGGGTGTTCCACTCATGCACTGCTAATGACAGCTCTGTCAGTAAATTGATAATGAGCAGAGTGTCCTGGCATCTCTGTGAAAACTCAGGAGCTTGCTAATGCCGTATTTGCTCCCAAGACCATGATGTTTCTTCTTGCCCTGTGGTTTTGTCCCCAGAAAGGCAGGTGTGGTCAATACCCAGGACATGGTAATCCCGCTCACTGCAAGCATTACGATGAGGTGTGTGACCATGGCTCACCAATTTAGACTTGGACCCAACTCAGAATCAGGAGTCAGGATGGTTTTTCCCTTCCTTGGAATCAATGAGCAGCTGGCTACAGAACCATCAGCCTGCAAGGTGGGATTCAGACTCTCAAAGGTGGGATTCAGACTTTACACGCCTAGGTGAGTAGCCCAGCTGTAGATATCTGCACTACAGACTACACTTAGAGAGATAATTCCCACTATTGAATACTTCAGGGTATATAGGAAAACTTCACCCCACTTAAATTTTATTCTGGTAGTTTAGTGAATTAAAATACACTAATTAAAAAAAAAAAAAAAAAAAAAAAAAAAAAAAAAAAAAAAAAAGACTGATTAAAATCATTAAAAGAAATGATTTAGCACTTCAAGAGGTCCTATGGTAGATAACAAAGGTTGTTAGAGCAAGAGGGAGAGGTCAGAGGCTGGAGCTCTGGTGGAGTGATCTCCTGTGCTTCCAGAAGCTGTCCCTGCAAGGGACACCACGGAGGAACTGTTCTGGTAATTGGGAAGTGCTGAAGGAGGTTGGCCTCGGGGGGAAATGAGGAGCAGAAGGCTTTCAGAGAAGCTCTTAAGTCCTAAATGTGCACCTCTTCAAGATGTTGACAAAGTCTAACTGAAGACCTTGTTTGTCACCTGTAAGGCCTGAGGCCAACGCACCTGAAAAGCCAATAAAAAGCTCTGTGATGCACTCTGAGACCCACCATCATCTATCCCTCTGGAAAAACAGAACAATGCTGCAAGAAGGATGAAGATCCCTTGTGCAGGTAGTGGGGCTTCTCCAGGGACCCACTGAGATCTGTCAACACTTTACCTGAGAACTCAGGAACATCACAGACTTCATCACCATCTGCTGCAGAGCCATTCTTGCCCTTTTAGAAATCGGTTTATGGATATAAGGGACAGTGGGCTGCATGAAGTGATGCCAAGAAGAAAAAGCCAAGAAGAAAAAGATCTGAAGTGCAAAAACCAAAACCCACCACTGATACAAATCCTAATAAAATCACTGCAACTAGATCAGGTAAGTCATGTAAAAGAAACATGAGAATTAGGCCAGCCAGATGAAATGTAGCTTTTGTGTAAGCCCTGTGCTTATCCACATCCTGAATTTAGACTGGTGTGCTTTCCCTACTGACTGACAGATTTAGTAGTTAAAGTAGCAATTTCATCCCACAGATGAGTCTGCAAACCAAACACCATTCTTCTTCTCAGCCTGCAAAGATGAAACCAGTGAGATGATCACAACCAGACTACTCACAACACTGTGAAATGGAAGTTAACATAGCAGACAAGTATCTACCTCCACACCACCTCCTCAAAGGACTTAAGAATGGGAATAAACCCCATGGGATATACATATCTAAGGTTTCCTGTGAGGAGAGAAAGATCTGTGGGAACAGATCTTGGAAGAGGTGAAAGACGGTCTGCAAATCAGGCAAAGACGACCAAATGTGCACGGAAGAGGTGTGATAGCTCTTTAAGATGCTCCTTAGCTGGCTTTGTGAAGTCAGGGGGATTGCATAAACTCTGCAGGACCACAGGATTTGGGGCACAGTTCTCCTTCCACTTATGTGTTCCTCCTGATACCCGTAACTGCAGCAGGGTGACATGTGGCTGACACCAACACAGAGAAAGAAGGCTTTCGCTCATATTTTACAAGCATCTTTCAGATGCTCTGAAAGACTTGCCAAGGAATGAAGAGCGAGGAAACCTACCATCCTATTGCCACCTTCAGATGGCCCTTCCTGTCCGGAAAAGCTCTTTTCTGCACCTGGGTCAAAATGTGGTGTTAAAGCTCTTAAAAACCTGCTAATGCTTTGCCAGACCAGCACAAACAGTGCCAATCAACAGCATGGCAGAGCATTGGTCAACAAGTATGAAAAACAAACTCAGCCGTATTAGTAAGCAACCCACCCGTCACGCCTGTGTGAAGGGACAGCCCTAATGGCTACAGACAGCTTTGGCTGGCCCGACCCCACAGTGAGCAAATGCTGCTAAGGTAAGAATTTGTCATCTTGTGTTTGTCATGATAACAGCACAGCCACCCCTGTGCTTTGCTTTAAACCGGTAGCTGAAGAAATATCTTACTCTTCTGCATGGTTTTGCCAAGACTTTGATGAGCCACATTTGCACCTTGACTTTCATGGTGTCAGTGTTTCAAGGGAGATGCTGAGCACCTTTAGGTCCTGCTTTACAAAACGCTGCTCAGTACAAGCTGACCATTGCCTAAATGCCTTTGCTTGGGCTTTCGATAGTTTGGCTTCACATAAACGTGGGTGCCCATGCTTCCTTCTGGAAATCCCAGGCAGAAGTATGGGGGCAACATTTCCAGGATGATAAAATAAACAAATAAATAAAAATACAACTACAAGTCCAGGGAAATGCAGGCATTACAGCAGCTCTCCTTTCAGTTGTGGTGCAAAAATCCAGGGAACAGAACCGGGAAGGAGAAACAAACCTATTGACTTTATGGAGGAGAGATGCCATTATGTCTTGAAGTGAAGGGACTGTAAGAGTGGAACAAAAGGGAAAAGGTAATTACTGGCAACACCACATCAAAGTCAGTGTGTGGAATAAACCTCATAAAAGGATTACCTACTTGACACACTTTTTTTTTTTTTTTTCCACCATGAAAGAGAGGTGCTTAGAAACACTCTAGCCCCGTCTAGACAGATTGAATTACTCACAAGAAAAATCACTCCTCGTTTTTTTACTGAGACCCTAACAAAAGAAGTGTCAAGGGGTGAGTCATTTCCACCAGTATTTGTCACTCAAAGCCTGTAGCTTTACCACTCCACATCTCTCCTTTTCAGAATGGAAAATACGGAAAATAACGTGGTCCCTAACTGGCATGGGATACCCAGCCACGCTGATTTTTGCAGCAGTTTGCACTAACAGGTATCGGAAGTGAACATAAATTATAAATTTTTAGGGCTAAATCTAGTGTGTCATTGCCAACTCTTCTGAACTAAGAACCTAACTAAAACAAAATATATATTTTTCTTGTTTTCGCAACTAAACATTTCAGCTAAGCAACAGTAATGAATGTACTTAAATTATTGAGATTCCTTTTTACACATTATCTAGTATCTTGAGTCATTTCCAGTTGCAGAGTCCCCATTTTCTGCCATTAGGACAAAATCCACATCCCATAGAAATCAAACAGCAGCAGAAACTCACACTGATGAATACCAGACCAGATTTTACTCTGTTTTTCGGGAGCACTGAGTACTTTCATCTCCCACAGTCACCTAAATTTGGAGTCACCGAACATCTGTGGTAAACAGTTTCTAGGTGACTCCACTCAGGCCTTCAGCTAATGAAGTACTCCAAATTAATGAAGTCATATTTTATGTTAAAACCTTGATTTTAAGAGTTGGTAAAGGGATAATGAAAATAATAAACAGGTTTACAGGCATAGTTCTAGATGGTTACAAGCAGATCAAGAGATATAACCAAGAATGAAAAGAAATCTCTAGACCTGAGACCTATGACACTTTGTGGCCGGCCGTTCATTATTTGTAAGTCCCATATCCACTGTTTCATAGATGCCATGCACATATAAACCAGGGATATGAAGAGAGGGTTTATGGCAGGGAAATTCCCACTGCATTAATGAAAAGAGCTCTACTGGCTTAAATGGCTACTTGCTGCTTTATACTCACCGAGGAGCTGGCCTTTAGACTTGGCATCTTTTCTCTCCCCCTCACCTCCTCTTTTTTGTTTTTCTCCTCCTTCTTCTGTCCTGCCACTTCCCTATTCAAAGTTTGATTTGGTAGAAATTTGCAATGTCTCCAAGAGCTGGGTACACTGGAAAACTCAGCCAGCTTCCTTCCCAGTGAGCTACACTGTCTTCCCTCCTGCAATAAGCAGCACTTATGTATGGGTAACACCTGGCTTGATGACTGCAGATAAAAGCAGATAGAGCTGTGTGCTCTGCCTTTGAGGTTTTAAACCAAACAAGATTGCAAATCAAGGGCTCAGAGAACCCCAGAGTCCATCATGCTAAAGATTTACATGTACGCTGGCTGCAAAGTACAAGAACACCTTACAGGCTCATTGTTTTTAGCCTTGGAAATACAAAGCACAGTGTATCCCCCACTAAAAAAGAGAAGAGAAAATAACACCCTGCTCTACGCCATTGTTCTTGCTTGATTTAGTGCAAACTACCAGGTGATGAAGGCAACAGGTTTGACCACCCTTCCCAAAGATCTGGATTCCTCCAGAAGGTAACCAGCAAAGTTCCCATCACTGTCATTTTCAGGACCAGGTGAAACAACTGTCCAAACAATCTTGGTCACTGCCCTCTCTGTGCATAAAGACTCAGCTAGTTCAGGAACTCTCATCCTGGTTCCTCCTTTGCCCTCCACCCCGTGGGGCCAGCTCCCAGGAGCAAAGTTCTCATCCAGGAGGCGTCTGAATCCTCATTCATACACCAGGTGGTACCTGGCTCCTCACTCCTCCTCTGCCCAGTGCTGTTGACATAAACTAACTCCCTCTGTAGCAAGTCCTTGGAGGCACAGGAGTACAGGCAGAGAAGAGCGAGGAGATCTGCTGCTTTTGGACACAGAGCTGAGGTTCTTCTTACCAGTCTGTTTTATCTTTGGGCCAGCCTTGTCCTCCCAGTCCGCAGTAGCATCCATAGCCAATATAAGCCAAGGGAGACCGCCCCGTGCCACAGGTGATAGCTCCTGCCAGTTCAATGATTCCTCGGGTGTGCAGCGAATGGGATTTTCCCAGAGCGCCTTTCCAAACTGCAAAGACAGGACAAGGATTCACACAAGGATTAAACACGCCGGATGCTGATCTTAAAATCCTCACAGGGAGATTTTGGGTCTTGACTGGTTGTTGAGCGGTGTCCCCAGGCTGGGAAAACTCACTGGATGAGCTGCGGTGTCCCGGGTTGGACCTGCACGCAGACCTGGAATCTGCAGAAAGAGGTGAAGTTTCTCTGTTGGCCAACATATCCTGTGTTATCCAAGTCTTCCCTACTATCCAGGAGATTTTAACCTGTTCTCCAGACCACAAAGAGGTGACACTGCTGTAAATTTACATACAGGAATAGCTGCAAGACCCCAGGCCTGTAAGGTATGCCATGATATCATTTACATCCACTTCTGTTACTATGTTCCATTTAAGTTGTAGCAGTATGTTGTCTGCATGAATTTGAATAAATAAATTTTAAAAAATAATAAAACAACAAAAGGAGTTCTGTGTCTGTGTGCAGACAGCTACCTAAACTGCTCTGGAGCTCTTTGAGCTACAGGTCTTTCAAAAAACATTATGATGATTTCAGATGTTAATTTGAAAGACTTTTTTTTTTTTTTTTAAAGAAACCACAGAGTCTCAGTTCCAGCAACTGTTGCAGAAAGCAAGGGTACCCTGCCCCTAATACTCAAACAGCTTTGAAGTTCACGGCACGGCCTCTGATGCTTATCGCGTTACCGATGGCAGTGCAGGTGGTTAGCAATTACTGCCCGCGCTCACCGTGAAGAACCGGGCGCTTTGCACGACTCCGGCTGCCCTGCTCACCTGAGTGCCCTGATGGGTGAGCTCTCAGCCCGGGATGAAGGAGAAGCCGTAGCAGGGAACCCTTGCCATGCTGAACAGCCCCTGGTATTTCAGCACTCCAGACCTCTGCAAAGCCCTACATATATGTGGGCTAATTAACCCCCTAAACAACCTGGGGATGCAATACTGTTATTAAAACTTGCTTTCCCTTCAAAACCCAGCCAGCTAATCCCCCCGCTTGGGCCTCTCCCCTCTTGCACTCCGGCCCGTGCCCTGGGCTTGATCCAAAACCCTGCTGAAGGCAACCTGTGTCTGTCCCCATTAACAACAAGCCAGCCATTGGCTTCCTCTCTGCTGAATGTGGGGCCACAGCCCATCCCACAGCACTTTCCCCAATCCTTTTCCCCCTGGCAATCCCAGCTCCGAAGGGAGCAGAGCCTCACGCTCCTCATCTCGGGGTTTCACACAGCCTCCTTATGCTTCTCAGGGCGCTCCGCGGGGATTAAGTGCACATTCCTGAAAAAGTAACAGATCCGCTCACCCAAACACTACTCGAGTGTTCAGATTTCCTGGTAAAAGCACATCAGACCCGTGTTATTCAGAAAACGAAGAGGCGACCTATTTCCCTTGTCCAAACAGTGGGCACTCCGGAGTTAGCAGCAGGCTTGGCTCTCAGGAGCCCCAGGGACATCGCAGGTAACGCCACTGGAACAGGTCAAATGCCCTGGATTTGGGGCAAAAAATAATAATTTTGAGGTCTGCAGACTGAAGCAGGCTGTAAACGTTCCAATGGAAACAAAACCGTCTTTGTCGACGTTCAAGCCTCCTGACAAGGAGCTTGGTTTATTTTTTATTTTTTGCTGGTTTTCTCTTGGACAGGACCTCCGGACTGGCCGCTGGCTGAGCACAGCTGAGGCTGGGGTGAAATCTCGGTGCCTCACCCAGAAAAAGAAAGGCCGCTCTTCTTTCAGGGCCATCTCTGAGGATCAAGGGACTGTAATTACAGCGCAGAGCTACTCATGAAAGCGGAGAAAAGGACCCAGGGGGAACTGCGTCCAAAAGAAACGCTTAAGGCTGTGTGCTCTGCGAGAGCTCGAAATAATTCAAGCATCCAGGCAGTGTCTGATGTTTCTGCTTCATTCTTTGAGAGCCGGCTGGGGTTCGAGCCGACAGCGCACTGCCGCAGCTCGGGGTCAGCCCATCAAGTACACCTCGCTACCCAGGCGCACGGCTAATAACTGGACCAAGAGCTGCAGCTGGTTTTAATGTGCTGGGCAGCCGAGCCAACGTGGCCGTGGAAGCCTTGAAAGAGTCCGAGGCTCGCCAGCAGCCTGAACTGGGCCACATCCCCCGTGAGCGTGGCCGGTCATTACGGGCACTTCAGCAGAGAACATACCTGCAGGGACATGAGCGGTGCTGGATCTGACAGCTTAAACTTGCCATTGCCCGTGGACACAAGCTGAAGATTAAGGCAACGTTTCAGGGTTAATTTTAAATCTGTACTGCAGGAGGAACCTCAGACCTGTCTGATTTAGAGTCACGTTGCTGCGGTGTGTAGGGGCTTTATGTCAGCAGACATTTATGGCTTTTCAAAAAGGATTTTTTTTCTTCCTTTTGAATTCAATATGAAGTGAAATCAGCTCTCTTCATAGTCATTAGTATAAAAAGAAGATAGCTCTGGAAAGAAACACAAACTCCAACAACTTTGTAGCAGAAAACTATTCTAAAAAAAAAAAAGACCTGTGTTTATACGGCACTGGCTCTGTAAACCACCATGGAAATGAAGCAGGCACGCGGTTGCTTACACTGCCCTGCGCTATAAAGCTGAAAAAAAAAAAAAAAAAAAAAAGGAAAGAAAGAAAGAAAGAAAGAAAAAAAGAAAGACAAGCAATACTTTATATTCAGCCAAAAGATACGGATAACCCAGGTAAATCTGCCAGCAAGAGGAGAAGCTGCCCGGGGCAGGGGGGCTGCAGGGGCAGAGGGATGGGGCACGGCCGTGGCACTCACCTGCCTGCAGCAGCAGCAGCAGCAGCAGCGAGCCCATGGGCGACCTCCCCGCTACCCGCACGCTCCCTGACGCTGGTGTTTGGCTGTCGGGACGCCCAGAGCGCTGCCCGGCGAACCAAGGTGTGGGTGTGTTTGCCAACCCTCCCGGGCTCCGTCTGCAGGGTTTTTATATATATACATCTGCGTGCATGTGCCTGTAAAGCCAAACACCCCCCTCCTGCAACTTCCCTCAGTCGCAGCCCTGCCCAAAGGGCTCCTTGCTGGGCTGGAGAGGGCGCGGGCTGCCCCTGTTTGCTTGCCATCGCCTCCTGGGACAGCCCTGGGCGCTAAGCTGGGCTCTTTCTCTAAGCTGTTTGCTCACAGACCCTGGTTAACCTCTGAGTAGCTTCGGAAAAGGGAAGCCGGCCACTGCGCCGCCTGCGGCTTGGGCTTTCTGCTGCGGTGTCCACCTGGCAGGGATTTTCTCTTTTTATAGATCATTCTTTTCAGGGTGTGTGCGTGTCTGTATATATATATATATATATATATATTATTTTAAGACTGATTATTTTTCACATTTTAAAAAGAAGAGACAAAACTAGAAACATCTAACAGGAAAAAAAAATACAGTTAGATGCAAGCATCTAATTATAAACTGACCAACAGAGCTAATTCTGGGCCACTCCAGAGGGAAAAATATCCTCTAGGTGCAGCCTGTTGCTGCACCTGACAGAGACTAATTAATTTTTTTGAACACTCCTCAGTATGTGGGTCTGTGGTCAGGGCTGGTTAACTGAGGCCAGCACATGCCCCGGTCACACCAGTAGCTGTGGGCAGCTGAACTGGTGAGGGGGTGGCCCCATCGCACGGCCGCTGCTGGTGGCCACGGCTGGATGCTCTGCCAGAGAGGAAGAGGAGGGGAGGAAGGCTGTTTGGGTCTGTCTCAGCTGCACCCCTCGCTGGAGGTTCCCATGTAAAAGCCGTGCCTTCCTACTTAATGGCGCGCCTTTAAATATTTGCTTGCTAAATATTGGCACTTGAATCAAAGGTCAGCAGTGAGGGGTTTACTGGGCTGCCTTCTGCTGAGAGCAGTCCAGCTGCAGCAGCTGGCGATCTTTGGGGAGCAAGTTTTCAAGAAACGGTACATATTGGGCATCTTCGGTGATACAGGGCAACCAGACCACAGAGCTGGGCAAAGCAGCCTCAGTGATGGGATACGGAGCTGTGGCTTCGGCAGCTGCACAGCTCTGATGTTTGCTGTTTCCAAGGGCTCCAGTGGATGAGCACAACCCTACCGTAACTGTGAGCCTGAAATCCCCAACCCACCACTGCCACAGCCCTGTGCTCGCAGCAGGAGGAGGAAGAAGGCGAAGGCAGCAGAGTGCACAGCCGCAGGCTCACATGCGCTCCTCTGCTGCCTCTCAGGGGCCCAGGAGGAGCTGCGTGGCTGATTTCTCCTCCCTCGGGAGCTCCCTCCAGTAATTATTCTGAAGTGGTGATTGCAAGTCTCATTTGAGCCATTACTGGCTAATATTTAACCTGAATAGTATAACTTTGCAGAAGGAGGATGCTGGAGGGTGGGTGTGCCTTCCTCTAGGGCTCTGGGGATGCAGGCGATCAAAATGGGAAGTGCGAGCAGGGTGACAAGCTTTAAAGCACCACCTGGGGACCAACTGAATGAGACCCCCACTGGAGCAAACTCCACCTCTGACAGACACTTGATGGGTCCCTTTCCCAAGCGGGCACCAAAAGAGAGGTGTGAGGGACTTTTGCAGATGTTTTACTGGCTTGTCAGTGTCCCTGAGCCAGGGGACAAACTGGGAATAGCGCAGTGCCTGAAGGACTGAGAGGCAAGCAGCCTGAATGCTGCATCTTGTCCCAGTAACTTGAGGATCAAGGTCAGGGGCTCCTTGTCTACATGGCCTAGTATTTAGCTTGCAATCCGCCCTCCAGTCTGTAACACAGCACCCAACTCTCTAAAGAAGGAAATTAGGGACCAGGGCAAGAAGTAGCCAACGTTCACTTGTGGAAACAGCAATCCACAGCTAAGGAAACCTCACCGAGTCTCCGGCAGGAAAATGAGCTCTGATACAGTGACCATAACCTGCTGCCTAACTTTGACAGGTTGTCCATCACTATAAGCAATCCCCAAAGCCAGTCTGAGTGCTCAAAGCATCTACTCTACAGGTTGGATTTATCATGGTCATTCAGGTTTGAATACCTATATTTAGCATCTTTATTTCAAAGACTGCCTGAATTCCAAACCTAATAAAAAAAAAAAGGCATTATAAATGTTCAGACTACAATTTGATTCTATTGCTTTTCTTTCTCACTTTTCCCTCCCCTGAAGATAACATTTGTTTCCCCAGTTCAGCAATAAACACAAAATGAAGAAACACAGACTCTTCTGATAGCCAAATGTGTCTGCAATGCTTGAAGAAGAATGCTGTAGGATGATAGGGAAGTACGCCCAAATTTAGACTTGGAAATGAACTGAAAAATTTAAACGTGGAAATTCTGAAAGCAGAATTAATGTATTGTTTTCTTGGGATTATTTCCAACTGCTGACTGGTTGAGTCTCTTATTTATCTCTGCAATTACTGATTGCTGTTGCCTAAGTTAACACTTTAATAAATATACTAAGTGCTAATAGTGGTTTTACTACGCTACAGTAAATGCACTGGGATCATAAGGACATTGTCATTACTGTTTAGGGAAAACAAATGAATTCCTTGGTTTCACCTTCTTCACTTGCATTGTGCATATTGCCCTGCTTGAGCTTCACTTTTCACTAGTAATGACAGGCAGCACATGAGGATATTGGAATGTAAAGAAGTGTGTTCATAGCTACTGCTCAGAAACTAGACTGGGAGACAGAGGTGTCCTGAGTGAGAAAGTGTAATAGAAATCAGGAGCACATAAAGTTAAGTTCTTCTTCCAGCTTTGAAGATACATTTCAACCCTGACTATTCTAGACCATCGTTCTCTCTCAGCTCTGCCAGTATATTTCAGACTCCAAGGCTCCATTATTGCAGCAGTGCTTATCTCTGTAGTCTACTGCGCATTTAGTCATCTCCAAACGCTGTCTGCTTTCACTTCTCATTTTCCCCATTGTTCAGGCTCCATTACCCTTTTTTTCCTCCCCATCAATTGCTAGATTTCCTGCTGCTGCACTTTCTGCACTTGCCACCTTGCACTTCTCTCCTTCCACATTTTGTCCCAACCTATTACTTTCACCTCCATCATGAACAGCTTCAAGGTTCACACATCCTGTCTCAAGTCTCAGGTGCCAGAATACCTGGAAAAGGGCTCTCATTTATTAAAAGGCTCCATTCATAACACCAGTTGGTCCTGGCTAGATCATGAAGCACATGGAAGTTCACACAGACTTCCTGAAGAAAAGGGGATGTGTTACACCATCTCCCCTCTGTTATCCAGATTGCTTTACTAGGCTGCATCCAGCGTACAGGCTTGTGTCTTTTATGTTTGATATCCAAATAAATACAGAAAAAGCCAACAGTAGGCTAAATCTTAGGTGGTATTCCTGCTCCTACAGGAAACAGGGAATCACACATTCCCTGGAGGTGCTACTATGATTATTCATGATGTGCTTTCCTGTAGCCCTTTTGAAGGATAGCTGAGCTCAAGGTTACTACTGTAGATTTATTAGGAGGGACACTAGAAAACAAGGGTTTAGCTGTTCTTTCCTTGACATCAACCAGTGCTACACATGGCAAGTTTTTAAGGATTCCTGGAACCCCTCTGCTTTTAGTCAGGCCAGGCTTTTCTAAACATCTACACCTCCTATTGGGAAACTCTTCTTTACCATTTCCCCAATCACAATCTGAATTATCAATCCCAGATTCAAACACTGTACTCTGCTTACATCATGAATATCCTTTCGCAGGCCCTTCAAAAACTCTTTTTTATACATGCATTCACCACAGCAGCAACACTCATATTTGCTACCACTACCTTGTTTTTGTTTCATGACTCATCACCTCTTCACTGCTGTGGAAACTGTTGTCTTCTGTGTTTCCTATTTAGTATATAAAAAGATTTGGGAAAGGGAAAAAAACAGGGCAGCCAGAAGAGCTCCACCTTTCAGGAGAAAGGGAGGAGACATCTCTACAATTTGTTCTGCTGGAAAGACAATGTTCTGAGCTAGGCATTGCGGTCACCTAGTGGTTTTGTTTCATTCCTGTCTGACCAGCCACTGGTTGAGAGCATGTCGCGTTAAAGGGGTGTAGCTGATTAACCGTCACGGGCCCGTTTGGATTCAGAGTACTGAACCAGTCGGACATTCACCAAAACTGGGGGTCCGTTCGGACAATCACCAAAAACGTAATAACCGCCTGGGGGTCCACTCAGACATTCACCAAAAACGTATTAACCACCTGGGGGTCCGTTCAGACATTCACCAACAATGCATTAACCGTCTGGGGGTCTGGTTAGATTCAGAACACTGAATTATCACGGATAATCACCCTCACCCAAGTCGCATTAATGAAAGCTATCACAATGCAATCAAGTATGGTTTATTACAGCAACAGATAATCAGGTTCTTTTGGATTGCCGGTGATAGTGACTGTCTGCAAAAGCAAGCTAGTATGCATGAAATACACGGGTGTTATAGGTGTTACAGATGTCACAGATGTTACAGATGTTATAGATGTTATAGATGTTACAGATGTTATAGGTGTTATAGGTGTTATGGGTGCACAGCCTAGAAATAAACGCGTTGAAAGGATCAAAGACTCTATATATAGAGATTTATAAGCAAATATTCAGATCTCACCCAAAGGCGTCCCAATGGGGGGGGAAGAGAGGCTCAGCCTGTCGACTGATCCCAGGAGTCAGGAGGTCCTAAGGATGCTGTATGTCCTCGGGATGGTATCTCCCCTGACGGTGGTATCTTCCCTAACATCCCCTCTCTCTTGGGCCAATTTATATTATTTTCTATCTTTTAGGTGGAGCTTGAGTGGCTCTAGTCAAGCATATCTTAGTTATGATTGGTGTAAAGTTTTCCCGTTTCCGTTTAAAGTAATAGGCTCCGAGAAATTCAGAGCGCATGCTCAGTGAGGGGTGGTTGCACCTTGGAGGCGGGTAGCTTTTGGGATGGAGGTGTGTTTTGGTATTATAATGATATTATAATGAGCAAAAAGAACACTAGGGTACAGCATTTGTCAAAACATGACAGGTCTTTGGCTTAGGGTGGCAAAAAGTGCAGCTTTGTGCACAAGAACAATCGAGGCCCCACCTGATTACAGAGCCTAGCCGTGGTGTCTCCACTCCACTCCACGCTCCGTGGTGTTCCTTAGAGCTAGCACACCAAGTTTCCCCAGCGCGATAGCATCTAAGGTTGGGAGCCTAGGGAACGCTCAGATAATGCAGTTATGCCCTACCCTGAAAGCCTCTTCAATGCTGTACCTTTTCCTTAAAAGTGTGAATGTTAATTTTATTTTCCTAGTTACTTCAGGCATTTACACCACAGAGCATACTCCATGTATTACGTCTTCACATTTTGTGCTTGTAATGGGTAACTGACCACACGTGCAGTCCCATTGCCAGCCCTTTTCTCCCTTACATGACAAGGATTTACCAAACCAAACCCTGTACCTTTTGCATCCAACGAGTGGTTAGGCAAGGGCTTGATGCTAGTGTGGTCTGAATGTTGATTAGCTTAGTACATTGGCCAACAACCCTCATGCCATGTTAAGTGCTAAGAGTGGAGACTCCAAGCCCTACAGATATCTGCTCAACTCCCAGTAAAACTACCTCTTTATGCTAAAAAAATCTTAATCTTGACAAGAATGTATTTTCCTGTAGCTTTTTCCTCATTAGTATAGAAAGATTTTAACCTTTACCTGGCTCTCCTGCCTCTCTCAAACCAGTTCTGGTACTGGTAACCATAAGACCACACTTAAATAAAGTATAATTATAATTTTAAGTGCTAACTTCGCATGCTGTTGGCTGTGACTCTATGGAATGAGATATCAAGCTGCACCTCCTGAAGTGCCTCACCGCTTCTTTGATGCCAGTCATTGCTTAATAGTTGAAAATTCCATGAAAATTCCTAACTGCTGCTTCCAGGGTTCGTATATTCCCTAAACCAGGTCTCTACAAGCATTCTCAACTCCCCTCTCCAGTTCTAGTCTTTTAGCATGGTGAAAGAACACTGTGCAAGTGGTTGATACTAATCTCTGGCACTAAACTGCAAGAATATTGTGCTTTTTTTCCCCAGTCAGATATTATTTCTGTCATTGCATCCATCTGACAGTCATCTCTTTAGGGAGTTTTCTTCAGGTTTTTGGGGGCCAGGAAAACATGCGTCTTGGCTGAGTTTTCTAGGGCTATCAGAGCTAGCTATCTGGCTTCATGTACTTCAGGGATATGGATTCTGTCTACTTGCTTAATTTCTTCTGTTATTTTAGAAATACAGATTTTGTTTTCTTTCAAAAAGTACTCTGTAAAAATCTCTGTTGGGTTGAGTGAAACGAGAAGTCTACTTCTTGGGGTAATTTACACAGAAGATATTTTTCCAAAAACACTTTTAACACTTGTTTTGTCCATAGTATTGAAGTGCATCACTTGGAAATGGTTTTACAAGCCTCTATTTGTCCCTAGTTTAACTTAATAAATACATTTCATCAATCAAAAGGTATTTTTCAATAATCTCTATAGTTACTGATACTTTAGCCTTCACACTTCCTCAGTTTGCCTTTTCCTAGCAGAACAACAGGCCACTGTTGAGTTCAAGTTTGCCTTTACATTTTTCCCATCCTGTCTTGCATAACGACAAGCAAGGCTTCACACATTCAACCAACACCAAATTGTGTCTTTGGTGCTTTGTTTCCTGTTTGTATGAGGAGAGATTTTTTCCCTGAGATTACTACAGAATTGATTTGTGCTGATCTGCTTTATGCTAATCCCAGATAAACAAAAAAGCTTAGAAAAACAAGTCACCACCTTTTTTAAAAAAAAAGAAAAAGGATATTATTCTTTCATGTTCCTCTTACCATACCTTTCCTGGCTACAATTACTTTACCCATATTTACAGGGAAAAAAGAACAGTAATTTACATGTCTTACTTCCAACACTGGGGAGAAGGAGTCAAGTCTGAGTTTTTACTCATCACCATAGTTCTGTACTTGTGCATTCATCTTTCCTTGTATATTCATGGCTCCCTTGTGCTGTTTCCTGAAGTATCTCTGTACAGAGAATGAAGTATCATTGTACAGAGCTTTGAGTGCAAGTTTGTTATCAACAGGCTAATGGCAGGACGCATTTGGGAAAAAGGACTGGAAACATCTTACTGGCTGACTCTCTCCCTCCAACCATTATTGTCCTAAGTCTTCGTAGTATAAATCCTCAGAAAAGGTAATTTGTCGGCCTCAATGCACTACACTAAGACAAAAAAACAATGTAATTCTAGACTTTAAATGTATTGGTGCAGTGATTTCTGGGGAGACATTTCTTTCTTAGAATCATGTGCTAAGGTTCTTTGCCTCAGAAACAATCAGAAATTTAAAGATTCTGATTTCTGAGTTTCTATTTTTTCTGTAAGTCTTGTAAGTCTTTAAGTTCTGTAAGTCTATGATGAGACTATGAGACAGAATTAATATATAATACTAAAATCTTAAATTTATAATTGTAGCCCGTAAGTGTGAAATGTAGTCATACTGGAGTTGAACTCTCAGCATTTCCTTGTAATTTCTGAATATGAGTTACTTACATCATCTCCTCAATGTCACATATCCACAAAGCACCATAGCATTAAGATCCTAGAAACGATTTTCAGACCGGATCATTTCCTGTTGAATCTGGCTCTTGTCTTTCTGGGTTTAACTGCTCATGATTTGAACGTATTTACCTCTTCATTAGTCCTTCCTTTTTTTTTTTCCCCCCACCGTGAGATTTGTGTAGTATTCAGTAACAGGAAAATTTTCAAAGTGCTCTTCTGGAAGGAACCAGGTGAAGATTAGACAGAACGTTACCTAAAAAAAAAGTCATACAGAAGTGGAGCTCAAGAATGAAGCAACACTGGTAACAGAATGAATTCAGGTATTGCAGAATCTATCATTAGAAAAACAGTATGATAAGAAACAAATATTCCCTATTTGAAAGATGATTTTGTCTTAGCAATCAGTATCAAGGAAGAAGTCTCACTTAAATCTCATTTTCAGAAGAAAAACTCAAAATTTCTTTGGAAACCAGCTGACAAGTGCTTCTGTGTGAATAAGCTGAAGAAGAATACTATCTCAGGACAGGCATCATTGTATCACTAATATGAAAGTATCTTCTTTTCTGCAGGACCAGAAAGAATATCAGCTTTATTATTTGCAATTCGGATTTCTTTTCCAAACCTTGGTTTTGTAAAGTCCTATGTTATCTCTAACTTCCGATGTTTTCCTTTGATCACCTTCGTTTTAGCCTGACACGGCATTATAAACATCAAAAAATTCCCATTGCATATCAAAAACCTGCTCTTATTCTGTTTATGACAATCTCTAATGCCACTCCATATGAACCAATTAATCAATACCTAAAACACATCAGTCTGGGACTACAAATATTATGTATGTGCATACTTACTGACTACAAAAACACCATAAATGGGACAGGAATCTATTGAGAGATGTATTGCGAAGACAGAAACAGTGAGAGACTGCTTCTTCTACACCAAGTGACTACTGATTGAAGACGCTGCACGGAGATTCAAAACAGTCACATACAGGTGACGGTGAATTTCAGAGTGGCATCACATAATGTATCTACAAGATTTCAAGATTAGTCTTGTCATTGTAAAACCAAGAGGAACATTTCTCATTATATTTTGCTCATCCCTTGCAAAATCCACCTCAGGAATTCTCAGTACATAATACCTCTTTTCATTTTATAGCAGTGCCTTCTGTGGTTAAAACAAACTGTAGTCTAGACAAAGGCCTAGGTGGTGATGCTCCCTTCAGCAGTGACACTAACAGAGTCCCTGTCCTCTATGAGGTCTATTTAGATTAAAATTATAAGAATTACTATTTCAGCAACTCTGGCTTGAGTTGATCAATAGATTCTGAAGTTATGAAGAAGGAAAGACAATAATCATAAATAGATAGATATCAGTTTTCTTAAGCTTGTCTCACTTAAGAGCTAGATTAAATAAGCCCCAAACTAAACATGCTTTGGACTAATATAACAAGACACAAATATTAGGGAAGTCTACAAGTGGCTTCTTGAAAAACACCTTGAGCCGGTGTCCCAGGTAAAATAATAAAGTTGGATCAACACTGAATTTCACAACTCATCTGAGGGTCCATGTTTACTTATATTTTTGGTATCCCTACTCTATAGTTGTGTAGTATTTAGTTACCCCCCCCCCCCCCCCCCGGCATCTCCTGGAGGAAAGATGACCCAGAGAACAGAACTAGACAGCTGGCAGGAACATGAGCTCCTTTCGCCCAGAACGTACTACACAAATTCTTTACCGCAAATTAAGGTCTTATTTCTCATTCTGTAAACACTGGATTTGTTTATTTAATCATAAGCTGTTCATCTGACAGAGCAGAGCCAACAGCATCTGAAAATGGTTCCAGTGCTCTAAGGCATTGAGGGCCATAGCTACACAGCCTAACAAAGGTTCCTGCACCTGGCATTTTCAGTTAGTTGGTTTTAGCTTTCCAATGCACCCAATTGGGTGTGTAACAGGGATGTGGACAGAATTTAGCTTCTCTTGGTTTATTTATCATGGTAAAATAGACTACGAAAGAGAGAGTGGAGAAGGGAGAATCAGTGTGGGAGTTGGGGGGAAGAAGCAAGGAGACGCCAAAGGAGAATAACAGGTCTATTGCTCAGGAGATGACACTCCTGTCAGCTCACAAAGGTGGCTGGAGATAAACCACACCTGTCCTCTCCAAAACAGGTTTGGCTTCCTCTCCCCACTCCCTTGGGCTCATCACATAGGACAACCCTGTCTGCTATATCCAACAGGGGAAATGGCAATGCATCTTCTGTGCTGCCTCTCATACAGCTGATGCAGCCCTCAGAGCTGTTCCTGGACATGTCTGCAGTGGCTCAAGCAAGACGGTGGAGCTGCTCCAAAACCTGAAACCTACCCTAAGGGACTGCTCATTTCCCACTTCAGCTGGTGCCCCACTCACCAGTCCTTCTACCTCACCTTCCAGTTTTATAGGCAGCTTATCTAACTTCTCCAGCAGCATTCTGGTATCGACACCCTTTGTGATATCCTCACTGGTTGTGGATGGTTAACCTTTACAGAACTCAGGCAATCCCAGTACTGGTCAGATGATATGGCTTTATACTACTTTTGCTGCTTTGCTGTCATGGAAGTAAGCATCAAAATGCAAAAGCAAAGACTAGCTCGTTAAATGGGTCACTTGAGTGTAAGGCGAAATGGATTTGTTTGCCAAAAAAAGGAACAAAACCACTACTTCAACAATTCCAGAAAGCAGAGCTCATTTCTGGTGAAGATGAACCCCACCCTTTTATCAACTAAAGCTATGTACCTAAGTCATTTATCCAACACCCGTAACGTCATGGGGATCGTAAAATCACCCACACGAGTAGTTTAAATGTGGGAATCAGTAGCAGTAAGGAAGCAAGGTACAGCACAGGGCCGATTTGCAGGAAGGTGGAAGG